>NC_090437.1:401325291-401628791 GCF_031143425.1 Pleurodeles waltl
ACTCTCTTCTAAATCTAGTCCCTAGCCTCTTTAAAGGATATCAGAATGACAAGATATTGAGCAAACTGATGTGTTTCATCCCACTACTGCCCTCAGGAGGTAACCTTGATTGCTTACAATTGCTACCCTTGGACAGCCAACTGTACAAAGTGAATACCGCAGTTACCCAACTAGAATCAAATAGCATATTAGGTCATGTACCACCAATGGTATCATTATCCATCAAGGATACAGCACAATTATTACATACCTACCCAGGAAGCAGAAAACAATCATCACAATCTACTTCTACATTCTATGAAACCTTCCGAGCTAAAGAATAGTAGAACATTTGGAAACTGTAACCATTAAACATGGTTTGCATTTCTGAACCCACCATGTGACCACATGCTTTGTTTTATTCAATGATTACTTGAACTAATGAATCTGCTCTTCGTTCTTTCCAAGAGTGGGAATACTTAGAATTAGGGTAAATGCTGGTAACAAGTGTGTGTGTGATAGGAAACCTGGCCTGGAGTTGAACACACAAAGTCTGAGTCCACTTGTTGGGGAGAGTTTGACTAATTGTTCTCTCTGTGACTTCAAGAATCTTGGGCGTTTGTTTTCTAATACTGTTTACTGTGTGTAAGTTTGATATTTTTACATATCTTAATTTATTTTTACCTTTCCCACATAGAGATTTAAATGTCATGCCATTGGTGCAATTTCTGCACCATGTAACATCGCCTTAGAGAAATGTTAAATCAATTGCACTAATATCATTTTAAGACAATAGTACACACACAGTAACACTGAAAAGCAGTGTGTCTATGTATAGAGTACTAATACCAATCAAAATTAGGACCATGAAGAAAAGATGGATATCCTCTACAATGCAACTATTATAATACCAACAACTACTGTACATTTTTTTCTTTCATCTTTCAAAACTGTTATTCTTTGTTGTAGGCATTGTCTCCGAGAATCTATAATGTGCTCATTTGTAAGTTGACCTTTGTGTCCCTAAATATACTGACACTACCTTGACACAGAAGAGGTTTTTTATGTAAGCTGCTCAGCATGCAATGTGGGCCTGATTCACAGAGATAAACTTACACTTTTATGTAAGTTCATGATTGCTTGCTATTCACAAAGGCATTTTGTGAGAAGTATCTTTACAACTGTTGAGTCTCCACACATAAAAACAATAGGACAGTTCTATATTTTTATGTGCAGAGACCCCACAGTCATAAAGATAATACTAGTAACATATGCTTGTGAATAGCAAAAGACTGTCAACTTAAACAAAAGTGTAAGTTTATCATTGTGAATTAGGCATATACTCGTGCTCATAAATGTGATGTTTTTGGTGAGCTACCTAAATATCTCCTTGGTGTCTTATAGCAATTTGAAAACAAAATTAATCAATCAATCAATCAATGAATCAATCAATCAGTAGATTTGGAGAGTGCTTCTTGTCACTCGTGAGGGTATCCAGGCACTGGCAGGGTCCAGTTGATTAGCCAAATAGCCAGGTCTTCAGGGACTTTTGCAACTCTGTAAGAGATAGGGAGGTCTGGAGATGAAGGGATTGCTCGTTCCATGTATTCACTGCTAGGTAGGAGAAGGATCGATCTCCGCATCTACAACGTCGGATGTAATGGGTGAGCTAATAGAAGTTCAGATGGTGGTTCAAGCAGGCAGATCTGCAGTTGTGTAGGGCCTTGTACAAGTGGGTCAGGAGCTTGAACTGACATATTTTCTGTACAGGGAACCAGTGAGGTTCCTGAAGTAGGGGGTGATGTCGGTGCATCTAGGGAGACCCAGGGAAAATCTGACTGCATCATTCTGTATGTATTGTAGTCATCAGAGGAGGTGAGCTGTGATCCCTTTGTAAGGAGCATTGCCATACTCCAGTTAGTTGGTGAGGAGGGCCTGGGTGATGATCCTGAGCTTTAGGGTAGCCATTTGAATATCTTACAAAGTATGCAGAGGGTGAAGAAGCAGACGGAGGAGACAGAGTTGACCTGACTCATCATTGTTAGCTTGTCTAGAATGATGCCTAGGTTCCTAGCTTGGTGAGTGGGGCTAGGATTATGTTCGAGTTCTAAAGAGCACCAGAATGTATCCCATGGCATGCTTTTGTTTCAAAAGATCAGTATCTCTGTTTTGCTCATGTGGAGCTTCAGGCAGTAGCCCTTCATCCAGTTGGTGATGTCTGCCATGCAGTTGTGGAAATTGGTCTTGGTGTTGGTGGTGTCTTTCGGAGAGTGATCAGATGAGCTGTGTGTTGTTCGTGAAGGACATAATGTTGAGTCCATGGGTTTTGACAGTACTGGACAGTGGTGCATATAAGTGTTAAAGAAGGTAGGGCTGAGCAAGGATCCTTGGTGTACTCCACAGATGATTTCCTTGGGTTCAGAGATGAAGAGAGAAAGGTGGATTTTTGGTACTGCTCCTCTGAGTAAAGAGGTGATCCATCTGAGAGTGGCTTTGTGGATGTCTCTGTTGTACAGCCTTCTGATGAGTGTGTGGTGGGAGACCATATCGAGGCTGCTGAAAAGTCAAAGAAGATCAGAGCTGCAGTCTCTCCTTAGTTGAGTCGGGCTCGGATGTCGTGGGTAGCTGCAAAATGGGCTGTATTCTTGCTTTGCTTGCTCTGGAATCCGGATATGGAGGAGTCAAGTAGGATACTCCATTCCAGATGTAAGGACAGTTGTTGGTTGATGGCTTTTTCTTATACTTTGGTTGGGAGCAGAGAGACTGCTCTGTAGTTGTTCAGTTCGCTAGGGTCTGCCAATGGTATCTTTAGTAGGGCATTGGCATCTGCATGTTTCTAGTCCTCGGGAAAGGTGGCCATGGCAATTGAAGTGTTGACGAGGTGGTGAGTTTGTGGTGGATTCTGGCTTCAGGATCTTCTGTAGTTGCAACAGCCACAAAAGACCCGAAACAGTCATAAATGTACTCCAGCTCATAGGTGCATCAAAACTCTCCTATAAATTATGGAGGTAGGGACTACAAATAAAATAAAACTGCATGGAAAATAATGTGAAAGTAAATTAACATTTTTTTTTACATATATATATATGTATGTATCTTCGACACAAGTGAGTTTTAACTCACATCCGGCTGCACCAAAGAATAGTTCCACCACTGCCACCATGAAAGGATGATCTTCCAATTCTTCCAATCCATAAATATATAATCTTTTTATTTCAAATAAAGTGCAAGCGCAATACCGCTTCCAAACAAAGATGAAATGTCAATGCGTTTCGGCTGACGCCTTCTACTTGACACTCCCCCCATCATCCAAAATCTCCTCAAATAGTGAGTTAGTCCCTTGTCTATTTTTACCAATACAAGGTATGAATCACTGTGGCGGCCTTCTTATAACATATACACATACTTATTTATATCAGTCCTATGTTGTGTTGATTCCTGCTTTCCAATAGTTAAAAAATACACAACCTATAATAGTTATATCATGCACATAATTGTTAGCAAATAAATCATACTTCAAAGATAAAAATGTATCTCAATATATTTATATCACATTATTATACTGAAAATCGCATTACTGATTCCTCCATTCTTTAAGAGATTGATTTAAATGCATGCATCAATATCAAATCCCCCTTCTCATCCAAATTTTATAAATAATAAAGGATAAAGTAACAGGTGCAAAATATTATCCGAAGGGATCACTAATAGACTAACCAGTTTGTTGTCTAACCTGTGACCTTCTACTCTCAAGTAGTATGACTGTCTCAATATCAGTTATAATAATATATTTTTAAGGTGATCCTACGCATGTACTCAAACATAACTGACCATATATTTAATGATTAATACGCTGTTCAGATTTATCTCCTCAATATAAATGAATTAATGAACCATATCTAATCATATTCATCAATGAACTACATCAACAATGTGTTTATCTCAATATTGTGATGTGCATGAAATACATTTATTTTCTTATACCTTGTTCAAAGTGCTCGTGTGCATTCAATCCAAGGGAAGCAGCTTATTACTGACCTTTACATGCATCGTATACCGACATAATCTGTTACGCTCATATATATAAATACATTATGATAGAGCACATGCTGTTAGCAACTTAAGTGACTCTGCATGATCTAATAGATAAGAGAACATCAAAATGTGTGTATATATATATTTATATATATTTGTATACATAAATATATATATATATATATATATATATATATATATATATATATATATAACCTTAGACACTCCTTCCAATATCAGGAGAACCAGGACACCTCCAATATGAAAATTCAGTTTATTTCAGCACAAAATCCAACACGTTTCGGCAACAGCCTTACTCATGTATATATATCAAATTATTTTATTGGGAATGTATGAATTATAAATAATACATTTTTTCTTTAAAAATTATGTAATGGCCTCTTTTCAATTAAAAAATAAACATAACTTTACTTTATCAACAACATTATTTCAATTAATTTGATACATTACTTCAGGGTACTATCAACAAATAATACATAAATACAAACTTAATTGTTAGTGAGATTATTTTTTTTACTTGCATTACTAATTTAATTTCAAATTTAGTTGGTAGTGCAGCACCATTTAAAAAAATAATAAGTCTACATCTAAAAACATACATAACATCATTTTACTTTAGCAGGTGACATATAAATATTTTTTATTACGTTTTTGTAAACTTTAAAAATATTTTTTTAATTTCTCTATACTTTATAGAAGGAGAATATCCACCCAGATTGCAGATCTCAGCTAAATGTGCAGAATAGTAGAAACCTTTTTAGTAATTGCTCTTTATTGGTGTTTACAGTTTGAATTTCATATACAGGGTACCAACAGTCAACCCATACCAGTTCAAAGGGAAAACAGAAACCTATCAAATAGCAATAACTTTACTGTAGTACTTGAGGTGTTTAATAACTCCATCCATAATTCCAGGAGACGGTGAGTTTGAAGTCTATACTTTTCAGCAACTTTATACTCATAAATTTTGACTATCTAAAGGAAGTAAGCTATTCAAAAGAGGAAGAGTAACTGTTAGACTTGGCATCCTTGGCGTGGTCTCCCCTGTGTGTTTTTTGCCTCTGCTTCCCATGTTTTGACTGTGTGGTGGACTCTGATTTGGCTGTTTTTAGTACTCTGGGCACTATACCACTGCTGACCAGTGCTAAAGTGCAAGTGCTCCCTGTGTAAAATGTAAGTGTGATTGGCTTTTCCATGACTGGCACATTTGATTTACTATTAAGTCCCTAGTAAAGTGCACTAGAGGTGCCCAGGGCCTGTACATCAAATGCTACTAGTAGGCCTGTAGCACTCGTTGGGCCACCCACAAGTGTAGCCCTGTGAACATGGCTCAGACCTGCCACTGCAGTGTCTGTGTGTGCAGTTTTGCACTGCCAATTCAACCTAGCAAGAGCACCCACTTGCCAGGCCCAAACCTTCCCTTTTTATTTTTTATACCTGTAAGGCATCCCTACGATAGGCCCTAGGAAACCACATGGATAGGGTGCAGTGTATCTTAAAGGTGGGACGTGTACGGATGTGTTTTGCATGTCCTAGTTGAAATATTGCCAAATTTGTTTTTCAGTATTGCAAGGCCTGTCTCTCTCATAGGTTAACATGGGGCTGCCTTTAAACATCTTTTAAGTGCAGTTTCCCTTTGGGAGCAGATGGAAATTTGGAATGTGGTGTCTCTGAATTCACAATGTAAAATACTTCTTTTTGGTAAAGTTGGTTTTTAAATTGTCAGTTTGAAAATGCCACTTTAAGAAAGTGGGTATTTTCTTGCTTAAACCATTCTGTGTCTCTGCCTGCTTGTGTATTCCTTGTCTGTGTCAGACTGATAGTGGGGATGTTTGTGAATCCCCTCTAGACAGTGACACAAAGGGAGCCGGGGTGTAGCCTGCATATCCCGAAGGGCCATCTGACCTAGCGTGGATGGAGGAGTGGTCACCTGCACCTGAATGGGCTGTGCCTGCCCTCAAACAATGCAGTCTCCAACCCCCTGGTGTGAGTCTGGAGCCAGGCCTGGGCAAAGCAGGATCCTGTGAACAACAGACACTTCTCTTTGAAGTTTGCCTACTTCAAAGGCAGAAGGGGTTATAAGTAGTGGACCCAAAACCCCAGATTCTCAGAATACCTCTGGAACCAAGATGAACCTCTGCCAAGGAGAAGAGCTGAAGAGCTGGAGGAGGAGTACTGCCTCTTTGCCTGTGACTGTGCTTTGTTGGGTTGGCCTGCAGTTGCTGCTTCTGCCTGAAAGAGTACAAAGACTGGACTTTATGGTATATTCCTGCTTGTGAAGAATGTCCAAGGGCTTGGACGGAGCTTGACTCCTGTTTTGAAATCTCAGGCCATCAAAGACTTCCGCTGCCAGCACCTGGACTCTCTGCTGAAACTCCTGTCCTACCAAGTGGTGTCCTATCCAGTCCCTGGGCCCTTGAAAGGTGAAGCTGGTAGAAAAAGGTTGAAATCTACATGCAGGACGCTGTGTGGGAAAAGTTTTGATGCACCACTTGCAACGCAGCTGTAAAAATGACGCACCACCTGCCTCACTGCTGAAATCGATGCACCACCTGCATCGCGGCTGGGAAATCGACGAATCACCTGCATCATGGCTGGAGAAATGATGCGCAAAAACTCACTTGCGGCTGCTGAAAATGACTCAAACCCCATGCAGCACGGTTTTCCATCAGCATGCAGCAGGATTTCTCATGCATCATCGTTGGGCGTCAAAATCAACGAGAATCTGTGCGGAACCACCGTGCTCCATCGAGAAATCAACGCATTGCTCTCTTGTGGAAGAGACAAACTATACAGCGCCTACCCAACCGGAGAATAAACAATGCACGACCTAATTGCGATTAAGGAATTGACACATCACTGACTGTTCCGACGCATGCTTCCTCGTGCGGCTTTATTTTTGATGCAAACCCGGTACTTCATGTAAAAAGAACATTTCCAATGTTTTCTATGGAGTAAGACACTTTTTATTTCAAAAATTCATATCTTGCCTTGTGTTTGTTGGATTTTTGTCATTCTGGTCTTGTTTGATTTAGATAAATATTAACTATTTTTCCAAACTGGTGTGGTGTTCATTTTGTATTGTTTTCATTGTATTACTGTGTGCGTTGGTACAAATACTTTACACATTGCCTTTGAGATAAGCCTGACTGCTTGTTCCAAGCTACCAAAGGGGTGAGCATGGGTTATCTAAATGTGTATCTCCATTACCCTGACTAGAGTGAGCGGCTCTGCTTGGACCATGAAAAGAGACTGCCAGCCAGAGACCAAATTTCTAACAGTAACATTACACATGCAGATTTACAGGTGTAATTATACCTTTTTGAATACTCCCCAACATGTGTATAACCTGTTTAAACCTCTTTTACATAACAACACAGTGAGTCTTTTCAGCTCTGCAAGCACATAACTTTTTCCCACGTGGTATGAGTTTATAATGGCTTTGAATATTAGATTTTTAATTTAAAATGAACCTTCTGATGCTTCCACTTCTAATAATTATCAATGACTCAAATATTGATTTGCCCCAGACTAATAAGCTAATAAGAATAATTTGTTCCATGATTAGCTGCAATTAACAAGTTCCCCTAGCTACCTTAAGATATTTATCCTGTGCAATGATTTGTTCCATGGAAGATAATCAAAGTCCATGGGGAAAATCAGTCAAGTAGCCCTTTGTTAACACAGTAAAAGAGTATAATGGTATGCCTGCTTCCTGTGCTCAGAAACAAATACACAGCATTATATACCCAAAAATTCATTTAATTTATGTGACTCCAAATAAGAAAGAGAAAGTTGAGTTACATTGTCTTGGACTATTTATATGTGCATGTGATACACATATGCTGTATATGTACAGACTAACTCTGTGCCACCCAAAGTTGGTTATGACAGTTAGCTGACCATGATTCCAGCGTTAAAGCACAGCACCTGTTTTACATGAGGAAGGGAACCTAAAGTTTGTGAGAATGGGCTTCCACCAATTATTAGCAAATACCCTTTTACCACCAACCTCTAAATGAGTCGATTAACGTAGCCTCAGAGATTAGGGCCAACCAAGGGTGAGGAAGCATGCATTTTAATGTAACCAGATCCCTTGGCCTAGAAGGCGTTACATGAGGTGAAGACCAAAACTTTAAGCTTTAGAGGATAGCCCACTAAACCTAGTTTTGCTTCAATAGCCTTGATGCTTCGGTTTCTATATGCCATTGCGTGCCATGTCCGGGGTGAAGCAACCCCCCATGTGGTTTGAAAGTAAGCTTATAAGTTACTGTTTGACTTCCGAAGACAAACATATATTTCTGAAGAAGAGCTTTTAGAATACATTAGTGTGCAAAAAGACAACTACTAAGACATGGGTTTTGTGACACAGTTTCTGCTACCACATGTAAAGGGTTCTGGTTGCCGAGAAAGCGAGAAAATTGCAACTCTATGTAGTGGACACCAACTCTGTGGATGGCTGATTCATGCTGGAAAACTGAAAATTAATCAACCAGATTTGGCTGACCAAAAACAAAATCCAGCAACTAACAAAAACAGAAAGATTATAACCTAGGGGCATATTTATACTCTGTTTGCCTCGAATAAGTGTCATTTTTTTTTTACTCTAATTTGGTGCAAAACTAACTACATATTTATACTTTGGGGCTAGACCCATCTAGTGCCAAATTTATGAAGTTAAAGCCATTTTTTGGAAGTGGAAACCTCCCTTGCCTTAATGAGATGCAAGGTAGGCGTTCCCGTGCAAAAAATGACTATGGCCTTAACGCCATCTTTATACTCCCATGCAAAAATGGTGCACAGGAGGGAGGAGGGTTAAAAAAATGCTGCATAGCTTGAGTTGCCCCATTTTGTAACGCTTGGGTCAGGGCAGGCTTTACGGGACCTCTGGGCCTATTTCCATGGTGAAACACCATGGAATAAGCCCAAAGGTGCCCTCCCCTGGCCCCAGGGACAGCCCCACCCACACCAGAGGGACTGCGGAGGATGGGGGACCCCATCCCAGGTAAGTTTAGGTAAGTATTGCATTTTATTTTTTAAAGTGCCATAGGAGGCCATGAAATGGGCACCCCTACATGGCACTGGGTGCAATGGCCATGTCCAGGGGACCCTGGTCCCCTGTTCTGGCCTTTGGGGTGGTGGGCATGACTCCTGTCTTTTCTAAGACAGGAGTCATGTGTAATGGATGGTTTTGCGTCAGAAAATGACTCTAGGCAGGTTAGAGTCATTTTTTTTACTCTAACCTGTTTAATGTCATTTTTGGGTGCAAAACCCCCTTCTTCCATAGCGCCAGCCCCACCCAACTAACGTCATTTTTTTAAGCTAACCTACCCTTTGCACTGGCTTGCACCATTCCATAAATATGGTGCCTGGCTGGTGCACAGAAATGGTGCAAGCCGGTGCTATACAGTTTTGCACCAAAAAATATAAATCAAGGCCTTAATGTCATACTTTGGAGTCAAAGCAGAACTAATCTTATTCCCTTTCCTGATCTATGTATTTTTTTTCCCTCTATTCATATAATTACCCTACTAAGTGCTGCGTTAGTACTTGCAAACATATTGTACATAAACTCACATTGGTTTTATCTGAAAAAGAGTGACACATGAGACACTTTAAAAATTGGCATGGTTGATAACTCACTGGAATATTGTCTAAATTATGGAAATTAACAAAGTGAAAAAATAAAAAAATAATACAACGCCAAACTCATAGAGTGTTAACCGTAGAAAAGAGAAAACACAAGCAAAAAAATACTTTGGATGTGCCAGGACCAAAAATCATACTTAAGAGATAATGAAATAAATGAGTAATTGGGATTTTTCTGTGTTTACAGTAGAGAAAGTCTAAGCTTTATTAAAGACTAAGAGCTGAGTATAATATGCAAATTAACCTATATCACTACAGCCAGCAGCAGTAAAGTTATAATTTAACATATTATGATGTCACTGGTCAATTTGTAAATTTAAAACACTTGCAGAATTCTTTTAGCCAAGTGGCTAGTTCAGATAAATGACCCCAAAGGTGAGTACAGGGCACCAATCTGAAGCTTTGAGGATATTTTCTAAACTTGAGTCGGTGCAGAAGGCTTCAGACATCATGGTGCTCCATGTGAAGCGGTATTCAAAAAAGGAAATGGCTTTTCCTCTTGAAACTGTTACCGCCGGAACCCAGTTAAAGAGGGTCAGAGAGGAAGCATTCTTGTGAAGCTTTATTAGTAGAACATGAACTGGTAGGAGGCAAGAAACATAACAGAACTGATTACAACAAAATATTTCTTCCTCTCAAAAAATGAAGAAGAAAATGGAAAATAGGACCCAGCCAAGATGTAAACCTTCACTCCATCTGAGGGAAAATGTAGGCCTGTAGCAGTTGAGTCCTATTATTTGAGTCACTTCTACAATAGATGACATAGAGAAGAGATTACATTTAGGAAAAAGAAGAGCTAGGAGGTGGTATGGAATAAAAAATTGAGACCCAAAATAAAAATAGTAGGTGGAAGAGTACCAGGAAAGAGGACATCTTTTGGCCTTCAGGTGACAGCAAACTAGACACTTCCTATCAGTTTCAGAGGGCAGATGTGCAACAATCATAAACCTTGACACTGATTGCCCTGTAGATCAAGGCCAATCTTTATGGGCTGTGTAGCGCAGAGCAGCACAGCAAGTCACCTTGCTGCACTGCCTTGCATCACAGTGAAAGGTCAGCAATGTGCCATACTTATTTAATTCAATGTCCTTTCTCCCTGCCCTGGATCCCTTTTGGCAGCCTAGCACCAATGCAGGCACCCTTGCACCATGGTGCAAAGGTGCTTGCAGTGCATACAGGATTCTTTTTGTGCAGGAAGAGACACCATCCTGCACAAAAACAATCCTGAGAGGCTTATTCTATGTGTGCTGCAGGGTGCAGCACACATAAGAAATAGTTAAAAAATGAGGGAAAATTAAACATATTTCTTCTTGTTACGCCTATCCGGGGGGGGGAGTATATGTTTGGCACATTTCTAGGTTTACAACATCTTGTAAATCTGTGAATCAAAATCCATGGCTGCTGCATAGGGACACACATGCAACACCCATGGAGTTGCCTCCCTGGTGCAGATTCATGTAACGTGGTGATTTGTCACCAGGCAGGTCGCTCCCCCCATCTACCACGCAGCCCCCTGTGGGTTGAACCTCCGTTGCCGCTTTTGCCGCCTGACTACTCGTTCTCTTTTTTCTGTACCACTGCGCTTGGCTTCTGTGCCACTTTGTTTTTTCATTCTGTGCCCCTGTGTTTTGCTTTCTGTACCCCTGTGCTCTGTTGTCCCTTTCT
The DNA here is from genome assembly GCF_031143425.1 of Pleurodeles waltl. Taxonomy (NCBI): domain Eukaryota; kingdom Metazoa; phylum Chordata; class Amphibia; order Caudata; family Salamandridae; genus Pleurodeles; species Pleurodeles waltl. The sequence continues at coordinate 401,336,641 of NC_090437.1, forward strand.
CGCCGTCTTTTCCTGCCGTTTTTTCCCTGGGTTTTCCCCCGGGTTTTTCCCTTGCTGCTGAGCCCCTGCTGCCCCACCCCCTTCACTCCCATTGGCCGCCCGCTCCCACCTCCCAGCTACTCCTCCCTCCCTCTGCCCTCATATGGAGGCCGCGAAGCGGTGGTAGAGAGCGATCTTTGACCCTGTCACCAGGCAGGTCGCTCCCCCCATCTGCCACGCAGCCCCCTGTGGGTTGAACCTCTGTTGCCGCTTTTGCCGCCTGACTACTCGTTCCCTTTTTTCTGTACCCCTGCGCTTGGCTTCTGTGCCACTTTGTTTTTTCATTCTGTGCCCCTGTGTTTTGCTTTCTGTACCCCTGTGCTCTGTTGTCCCTCTCCCGCCGTCTTTTCCCGCCGTTTTTTCCCCGGGTTTTTCCCTTGCTGCTGAGCCCCTGCTGCCTGCCCCCTTCACTCCCATTGGCCGCCCGCTCCCACCTCCCAGCTGTTCCTCCCTCCCTCTGCCCTCATATGGAGGCCGTGAAGCGGTGGTAGAGAGCGACCTTTGACCCTGTCACCAGGCAGGTCGCTCCCCCCATCTGCCACGCAGCCCCCTGTGGGTTGAACCTCCGTTGCCGCTTTTGCCGCCTGACTACTCGTTCCCTTTTTTCTGTACCCCTGAGCTTGGCTTCTGTGCCACTTCGTTTTTTCATTCTGTGCCCCTGTGTTTTGCTTTCTGTACCCCTGTGCTCTGTTGTCCCTCTCCCGCCGTCTTTTCCCCCCGGGTTTTTCCCTGGGTTTTTCCCTTGCTGCTGAGCCCCTGCTGCCCCGCCCCTTCAATCCCATTGGCCGCCCCACTCCCACCTCCCAGCTGCTCCTCCCTCCCTCTGCCCTCATATGGAGGCCGTGAAGCGGGGGCGCGCAGCGGGCACGCCCGTCTGCGCCCGTCTGCGCCTGGACCGCACCCAGCACCAGAACCCCTGGAACCCGCACCCCCGCAACGCCAGACTGCACTACAACACAAGCACCCTCCACGCACTCAACACCAGACGAGACCACCCCTGCTACCGGGCAACACGAAATGCACCCAGGGGCCTTTCACCTGCCGGAACTGCAGATTCACCAGCATCCAACCCTCCACACCACCAGCCAGAGAACCCAACCACCTCCGCTGCATCCTCCTCAACACCCGCTCCGCTCGCAAGCACGCCATAGAACTTTGGGACCTCCTAGACTCCACCGCCCCGACGTCGCCTTCCTGACGGAGACCTGGCTGAACGCCACCTCAGCACCAGACATCGCCATAGCCATCCCACAGGGCTACAAGATCTCCAGCAGAGACCGCACCAACGGAGTGGGAGGAGGAATCGCCATCATCCACAAAGACTCCATCAAAATCTCAACAAACACCGATGACACCCTCACCACCGCCGAGCACATGCACTTCCAGATCCATACCGACCCCAACACCACCCTCAGAGGAACTCTCATCTACAGACCTCCCGGACCCCGCCCACAGTTCAGTGACACCATCGCCGACCTCATCAGCACCCACGCCCTCGCTTCCACAGACTACATCCTCCTTGGGGACCTGAACTTCCACCTCGAGAACAACAACGACGCCAACTCCACCGCCCTGATCGCCAACCTCGGACTCAAACAGCTCGTAACAACACCCACTCACGCCGCTGGCCACACGCTCGACCCCATCTTCTCCGCAAGCCCCCACGTCTCCTTCAACTACACCACCGAACCACACTGGACCGACCACAGATGCGTCCACTTCACCTTCAGAAAACCCACCACACACCACCGCACCCAACAGCTACCACGCCACTGCTGGGGCAAGGTCACTGAGTACCGCCCTCGCCCTGAGACCACCCACTGACCCCACCGACCCAGACACCGCCACGACCAACCTCACACAGTGGATCAACGACTGCGCCAACACCCTCGCCCCTCTCAAGACCTTTACAACCAACCACACCAACAAGAAAGCCGCCTGGTTCACCGAGGACCTCCGGATCTCCAAGCACACCTGTCGGAAGCTGGAGAAGAAATGGCTCCACGACTGAACACCAGACAACCACACAGCCCTCAAGAGCGCCACCCGCAGACATCACCAACTCATCAGGACCGCCAAGAAGACCGCCTTCAAGGACCGCCTAGACAACAACGCACACAACACCAAAGAGCTCTTCAGCATCGTGAAAGAACTCTCCAACCCCAGCTCCATCACCAACGACATCCCACCATCTCAAGACCTGTGCGACTCCCTAGCCACCTTCTTCCACCGCAAGATCACCGACATCCACGACAGCTTCAACCCTGACCCCCCCGCACCCACCACCGAGTCCACCACCCCTGCGACTACCACTCGCACCAGTCGCCTGACCGTCTGGTCCAGCGTCAGCGACGAAGACACCATCAAAACCATGAACTCCATCCACTCCGGATCCCCATCGGACCCCTGCCCTCACCACGTCTTCAACAAAGCCAGCGCAGCCATCGCGCCCCACCTCCGGAAAACAATCAACTGTTCCTTCGAGACAGCAACCTTCCCAGAAAGCTGGAAGCACGCCGAGGTCAACGCCCTTCTGAAGAAGCCCAAGGCAGACCCCAAGGACCTCAAGAACTTCCGGCCCATCTCCCTGCTCCCTTTTCCGGCAAAAGTGACCGAGAAGATTGTCAACAAACAGCTGACCCGCTACCTCGAAGTCAACAACATCCTGGACCCTTCCCAATCAGGTTTTCGCAGTAACCACAGCACCGAGACCGCCCTCATCGCCGCCACTGATGACATCCGGACCCTGATGGACAAAGGAGAAACAGCCGCCCTCATCCTCCTGGACCTATCAGCAGCCTTTGACACGGTCTGCCACCGCACCCTATCAGCACGCCTCCATGACACCGGTATCCAAGAGAAGGCCCTGGCCTGGACCACATCCTTCCTCTCCGGCAAAACCCAGAGCGTCCGCCTCCCACCCTTCCGTTCCAAAACCACCAAGATCATCTGCGGCGTCCCATAGGGATCCTCCCTCAGCCCGACACTGTTCAATATCTACATGGCCCCCCTCGCCCACGTCGCATGACAGCACAACCTCAACATCATCTCCTATGCCGACGACACCCAGCTGATCATATCCCTCACTGAAGATCCCCACACCGCCAAAGCTAACCTCCACCGAGGAATGAAGGCCGTAGCCGACTGGATGAAGGACAGCAGACTGAAGCTGAACTCAGACAAGACGGAGGTCCTCATTGTCGGACCCACCCCATCAGCCTGGGACGACTCTTGGTGGCCCACGTCACTAGGCACAGCCCCGGAACCCACGGACCACGCACGCAACCTGGGGGTCATCCTCGACTCCACTCTCTCCATGCCCAGGCAAGTCAACGCTGTCTCCGCGTCCTGCTTCAACACCCTCTGTATGCTCCGCAGGATCTTCAAATGGATCGCCCTCGACACGAGAAAAAACGTTACCCAGGCCCTCATCACCAACAGACTTGACTACGGGAACGCCCTCTACTCAGGAATTACAAACAAGCTCCTGAGACGACTCCAACGCATCCAGAACGCCTCGGCCCAACTCATCCTCGATGTCCCCCGCCGCAGCCACATCACACTCCACCTGAGAGGCCTGCACTGGCTCCCCGTCAACAAAAGGATCACCTTCAAGCTCCTGATCCACACACACAAAGCACTGCACAACACCGGACCCACCTACCTCAACAACCGACTCAGCTTCCACACCCCCACCCGAAGCCTCCGCTCAGCCAACCTCGCCCTCGCCACAGTCCCCCACATCCAAAAAACCACAGCTGGAGGCAGATCCTTCTCCTACCTCGCTGCCAAGACCTGGAACACTCTCCCCACCATCCTACGACAGACCCAGGACCTGCTGGCCTTCAGAAGACTCCTCAAGACCTGGCTCTTCGACCAATAGCAACCCCCCCCCACCTCCCCAGCGCCTTGAGACCCTAGCGGGTATGTAGCGCGCTTTACAAATGCAGTGATTGATTGGTTGATTGATTGTGCTGTCTTACATTATTCAAGATTTATGAACCACTAAGCGACACTCAAGGTGGCCTTGTGTGGCTTCATAAATCCAACTTAAGGTTTGTGGCGCTCTTGCACCACTTTGCATGGTGCAAGAATGATGCAAACCAGAACATCAATATTGCCAATTACTTAGCAAACTTTGCTGAAAGAAAATTCACATGAGGCATAAGAGAAGCATCAATGGGCTCTAAACACAAGCCCATGCACCAATGAGGCCAAGTTGCCCAGGCACAATTACAGACTAATTTGTGTCCTGGAGTCTCATCAAGCAGATAAGCAGCAATAAGCATCTTTAATTAAGTGTCAAGATGCCCTGCAGGGGTGAACAAGGGCTTTACAAATACACAAATGCTTTGTTAAGCTGCTAGCTCAGTGAAATGCAAAGAAAGCCAAGCTGAGTTGGACCAAGAGGTTTGAAATGTGGAGATCCAACCTACAGTTGACTCAGTCCCAGAAATGTCATTAGTACCAATCCACAGTCCAACTGGACTTTGGAGATTGGCTGTGAAATACTCAGCTACAATTATAACAGGGATTCAGTGACAGTGCACCTAATGGCCACCAAAGACAATTTTGACCTTGAGTCCCTGACAACCCATACTATGGAATATGGGTGTGAAAAACGCACAGATGTTCACTCTGCAGAATTCCGCAGAGTTACATGAAAACTATTCAGGATTCCACAAAGTTCAGCGAATGGGAAATTGGCATGTTGTGCTGCTTGTGCCGATTTTTAGTGCTGGAGATTGTTTCGAGCTGAAAAATCAGCACAAACTGCATCATGAGGTGCACCAGAGGGTGTTGCTGCTCAAGTTGATTTTGCTGCCACTCAAGTTGGTTTTCTACTTGAGCGGCAGCTTTCTCACCACTAATGGTCGTGATTGCCAATGACCTTCCACGTTGAGAAAATCTTGCTTCCTGAAAATTGTACTCGAGGATGCCAATTCTTACTCACACTTGCCAACTAACAGTTGGCAAGCCGCATAGGAGAAAAAAAACCTCCACCTAGCTATTGGCTGAATTTGGCAGGAATTCCACATTACAAGCTTAACATGAAGTGGCCAAAACTCTGCCAGCTCCCCAGGCAGAGCGGAACTTCTGGCCCTCCTTCTATGGACAGGTTGTTCATTCTGAGTATTTCACAGCAATGGGCCTTCTGTTAGATCTGGCTCTGATGACAAGAGCTGACAAGAAGCTCCAGAGCATTTATGTGGACATGATGTTCTATCAAGGACCACAAGTCTCTGGTGAAAAAAATAACTGGGTTGGCTCACAGGCCTGACCTGCTGGAACTTGATTTGGAGCAAATACAAATATGCTCTTCCCATGTCAGTCTACTATATCTGACAACCTCAGTGAAAATCAGAGTGAGATTCCTTACCCAGGGAGATGTGGCCCAAATATGAAAGGCCATGGTGAAGATGATTAGGCATCCATCACAGAAGCGTTTTGGCTAGAACATTGGCTTGTAAAGAGGCTGCTGAGAGGATGTTTAGATGTTCAAGGCTCCTCAAGGGAAGGTAGTGGGGACCCCTTCTCCTGTTTTAGTCGATCAATCATATAGAGAATAAGCTCAGGCGTTCAAGGGAGGGTGTCTGATGAACCTCAGAAAGTCTGTCAGCTAAGAAAGTACAAGAGGCCCTGACGTTGACTAAAGAGCTCAAATCAAGAAGATGAGAGATAGTCAAATCTGAATGATGAGCTAAGATGGTGGAATTCTGGCTCATTAAAAGGTTGCTGTTTAAAGATATGATGAGAAGAATATCTCTGGACTGGAAGAGGTCCACCACTGCAATCAGAGCAGTGGCAAAACACATGGGGACAGAAGGCACATCTAAAAACACTAAACAAAACAGTCACATCTGGTATTGCCACTGAAACTTGGGAAAGAGTTAGTGGCATTCAAAATGGAAATGGAGATGTAGGAGTCTTTCTAGTTTAGTCTGACCACACAGTCACCTGGAAGTAGTGTTTTCCTTAAAAGATAGATGACCTTATTCTTAAAGTAAAAGTAGTGGAGTACTATTAAAGGGCTTTAGAACCAAATATATATGGACAGACAAAGGCATTTTTCCTTCTTCTTCACAGAATCATCAAGCATCCAAGGCATTGTTGCATGAAAGTGAGAGCCCTATTGCATTTCTTGAGCATTTCTGAGACCTCCTGGTGTGCAAGAGTGCTCTCTTCTGGGAAAAAAATAATAGCATGTGGATGTTTGAAATTCTGTAGAAGGACCCAAAAATCTATGTGGTAGCCAGCAATTGTCTGCACAACCCCGGGATCCATGGTGATGGAATGGTACTTGGACGAAACTGATCTGTACTATCTACCACTCTCATGAAGATAGCTGTGTAAGGGAAAAAAGCTAAACTTTAAACAGCAAAAGCAAAAAAAAGTGGATGATCTGTTTTTCTCATTGGCCAAGATCAAAAGTTGAGGTTTGCAGAACATGTATTTTGTATTGGCCTGAGACTTAGTTGGACACATAGTTAGAAAAAAGAAATGTGTCCCTAAGAGAAAAAAAGATATCCTCAGAGATAGGCTCATAGGAAATTTCTGAAATCCCCAGAGCCATGCATAAAAGTATGGTCCGATACCATTCAGTAGAAATGCCTGAGTGAGCATTGCCTGAAAAAACAGAGCTTGTTGGGTCCAATTATGAAGGTGTCATGATCTGCTGCCTCCAGTACGGTCATAGTTTTGTCCAGGGTATTTAGAGCATGAAAAAAGGGCTAGAGTCATTAAACACCTGGTAAAGGCAGCATTTTTTCAACACACATTTATGCCCTTTGTTGGAGTTCAGAGGAGAGTGGTGGAGAAAGGACAGCAGGTGGGGATTGATCTTGGAAGGTATTGCATTAATTGCCAGAGATGGAGAAGCAAGGTCACTGCAAGTGGAGTATATTGAAGGCCTATGTCTCGTAAGGAAAAGCAACCCAATATAAGCTACTCTCTGTAGTGAAGAAAACAGACACAATCACAGGCAATGTTTTGGTTCAAAAGCATTCACCTTTAATATCTGGGATAGAAGCCGGAGAGGTAGAACTAGAGCAGGAAGTTTGGGAATCAAAGACAAGCTATGACAGCACTAATGAATCAAACATGTTTCGCCAACACTAATAGTCTCAAAGAGAGATCAGCTTGAATATAAGAGATGTCAGAGGAAGTTAGTCTCTTGCTTCTGTTTGAATGCTTTGCAGAGCCTTTGAAGAACTTTCGGTGTTCAGACGCTTGCTGACAATGGGAAGGACTCCTTCAATGCTTGAAATTATAAGCCATTTCAGTGACTTGCTGGTGTCTAAAGATGGGTCTGAAACCCCCTGGGAGACAGAAGGAGCTGACAGGGCATCAGAGGGAGGGAATGCCAGTCAGAGTTTAGTTTTCAATGGAAGCATCAAAGAACAACTGGAAGTGGGCATTCCGATGGGAATTGATGAAAATGGAAATAGAAAAGGGAGAAAAAGGAGATGTGCTACTTGGCCCAGTGGCAAAGCTCAAAATGCTTGTGTAAGGTTTTTCATTGTGTATCCGCGCCTTTGCTTGGATATTTTATTCACACCTTATTTTTTTGGGTTATTAATTGCAAGCACAGAAGGATAATGTTCTCCTTTCTACCTCAAGGGTAAAAAGACTTAATGGCTAGCCAGCACAGAGCAAGGATAGCAATGGGCGGAGACCCACTGTAACTCAGTTGCTAAAATAAACAGGTTGTAGCAACAAACCAGCTGCCACGTGCAGCAGTGAATTTTATGTGCAAACAAAAACGCTTTTATTAAAAATGTGCAAAAGCCTATGTTTAAATTGTACATATGCTAAACACTGATATTTTGTAGTAGGTATTTATAATTAAATTATATAGGCCTACAAGTGAAGTAAATACGTGCTGATTTAAGTTAGCTTAACTGTCGATGCCATGTTAATTGAAAATTATGCACTAACATTTGCAGGTCTGTTTCTCATATTAAATCTTTATTTTCCACTAGATGCTTTTCTCTTTTGCTGCAAATGTTGTAACTTTCCAGAAATCTTCTGTTAGTGAATGGTCATTTGTTTTGTATTAGACAAATGATAGTAAGGTTCTCACCAGGAGTAGAGAAGGCAACAGGAAAGATGATTCATGAAAAGAACAGTCTGGACCGCAGAATGTGAATGATGTAACTTCTCAAGGAATTAGGACTAAACACTACTGCACAAGTTTGAGAAGGGGAGGGGTTTCTCTACTACCAGAAGTTTACTATATTCCTATTGCTACTGAGAAATTGTGTGTTTATATTAGTGAGTGGTCCTAGAGGAGCCCTCTGGTTCCTTCCCTGACTCTCTGACTCAGCACTCAACTTTGAAATTCTTATCTCTCTCTTTATGGAAGAGTGCTTAGCCTATTTCCTTGATGTCTGCTGATTTATAGTTGAGAATACTTCTCAGCTTGAGGCACAAAGACTTTATGCTTATGCATTGATTCTCTCATCAGCACTCTTTATTGAGTATCTGGCTCACACCTCATTCCATATTATTTAGTTTAGGGAACTTCCTTTACGGAAAGAGCTTGCTGCATTATGACAATATTCACTGTTATTTTGACTAATATTCTATTTTACCTCATATTGAAATATAAATTATTGAATTATATTCATATTGAATCCTGATGCTTCAGAAACTGATTCTTACTGAATAAATTATTAAATACTAAAATAAGAATTCTGAAATAAAACACTACAACCCACACAAATTCTATTTATTGACTGTACTAAAAGTCATTAATGATTTTTAATGTCATTGGATTGATATAGATGGTTGCTCCGTTTCATTTCTCCTTGTTGACGAAGAAAGACCCATACAACTAGTGGCGGGCATTATTTAATGATTACACCTGCTATTGAGCTGCAATGTCATCATATTGCTTGGCAATGTGACCTTTGGGAGGCAAAAAAGGACAGAGAAAACAAACGGTTTATGACAGAGCTGTATGTGATCATGGAGCAGTGATCTCTAGTAAACAGTACGGAGTGCGGGACAGGAAAGCATAGGTGGGTTGATAGAAAACACCAAGAAGTAACTAAGATGTGCTCGGGGCACAGAGCACGGAAACAGAACAATTTAAAAGATGATGAAAGTGTAGGGAAGAAATTAGCAAAAAATGCTTCAATTTATGGAAATTCATAAACTGTGTTACTGAGGTGGAGGGAAAAGGGCCTAAAGATAATTGAAAAAGGGAGATGCAAAGGCAAAGTTGGAAAGGGCAGAGAGGTTATTAAAAATAAAAAGGCGAGAGCAATGTGAATCAGAGAGAATCCACAAAGAAGCGTTAGTGTTCACAGTGACATGGCAAAAGGAGGAAGTCAGGGACTAAGATTGTTCAATCCGAGTCTTTAAGGGAAAAGGCTGCAGAGGCAAGCATAACTTAACTGAAGCCAGGAGTAGCAATACAGATGTTTCTGGTAAGGTGATGCCTCCTGTGGCATTAATGTAAGACCAACAGCAGTAGAGGAAGTAAAAAGTTGATATGAAACATAAAACCTGTAATTTGTAAACAGTCTCTCATGCCTCCTAAAGTAATCATGGGGGAAGTCAATACATTTATAATACATTCCTCTACAGCCAATTGTTGCGCACACCTAGAAACTATTAAGAAAATTCTATTAATTGAAAAAGTTAGTTAAAAGCATTGAAAAGGTTGCAAGGATTTTGTGCACTCATGTTGTAGGAGTATTTTTTGGGCGACTGGCAATCAGTCTTCTGTCCTGGAAAAGGGTCGAATATTATTAATATTTGGGAACACCAACTACTAGAGACAGACAGATGGGAGACACCTCTTCCGCTGATGTGACCTCGCTGTCATTCTTGATCAAAATAGTCAAGTCAATATCATGTAAAAATAATGAAACAGCTACCGATAATTTAGCATCCTTTACAGCGCTCTTACCTTGCAAACGATAATACAAATTATGCATTGGCTGCAGCGAGGCCGACTTCAAGACATCTACACGAGGGGAGGTAAAAAGCTTGACTTTCCCCATATATCCTCAAGACCTTTCCAAAACTCATTCATCATGAGCTTGCGGGTAGACGTCATGTGTTTACAACTAGGAGAACACACACAACTGTTCTTTTATTGAACTGGGTAATCTGAAGCAGACATACAACCTGGAATGAGCAGTTCACAGTCAAACAACCGGCAGAAGGCAAATAGCTGATATTACTAACAGTGACATATAGTATATATATCAGTTAGCACTCTCACAACAGTCAAACTCTACTTTGATACACTCATTATCTATGCAGTTAAGGAAAATGTAATTAGCGAAAGGTATAATTGTTACTTACACCTTCTCAGACGACTTCAACCATTTCTCGGAGAGGAGGAAGTAGCTGCAGTGCTAGGTGCAATTATAGGTTAATGCTGGGATTTTTGCAATGGCCATCCACAATTGTGGCTGTGACACTTTTGAGATATTTGCAATCTGAGCATCACTTTCATTGTATGCCGACAATAAAGCACTGTTGTCTGAGTTGTATACTGGTGTCAGTGTTGGGTAGAAAATCTGCCCGATCAAAGTAGAGTGCGCTGGGATCCAGGAGCTTAGAAAGACCTTACACCCTCATGGAACGAAGAGTTTAAGGCCATATGATACCTTGGCATCCGAACTCAGAGGGCGGGCATTTGGCATTTATGTATGTTTGTTTCCATTGCACCTGGACCTGCTCGGGTTTCTAATCACTTTAATGTAGAATTGAATATATGCTAAATCTTACAATGTTCAACTGTGCAGAAGAAACTGTGTGGGTGTCAGACAAAGGCAATGAGAAACTCCCTAGCACTGCATTTATGTACACCTATTTGGACTCATATTGTGACACATCAGCACATTTGTACTAAAACTTTATTTTGTGCCAGAGAATCATCATTAGACCACACCTGCTCTGGATTTTGCATCTAGGGAAATAATGGGGTAAACCTACTGAGTTTGCCAAAACCTAAAAGTACCTTACAAAGCACTGATGACATTCTGACAGTCAATGGAATCATTGAGAGTCCTGATGTCTCTACTGCCTCACCGTATGATTCACTTGCACGTCCTTACCCACTGTGCATTTTACAAGCTAGGGCAATTGTTAGCGGGATTAGGAATCTCGGTCAGTCACGATGAAGTCATTTTCAAACCTAAGTCTATGTCTTTACACCACTTTCCAGCTCCGACAGATTGCCTTCATTTATCAGCTAATTGAACGCTTTGCCCGAAAAGCATAAGGCTAGCTGGATTATATTCTAATTTTACAACTATTGTCATTGCTCTTGCTATAGTCATGTGCAATTTACTATGGTAATATAATGCATCCGTTGTCTGTACTAAACTTTAGATAATCTAAATTAATTGAATATTCATTTTCTGCTGTGGTGTTTTACAAAATCTGTAACCAGCGATCTCAATTTTCTTTCATACTGGGTGAGAGCAAGCAAACATTCAGAATACGTTTGGAACAATATGTGGCTGTTTATCTAAATTAAAATTAAGTATTTTACATTTGATTATTTTTGTACAGGCAGCTTTAGGCAGGTTATGTTGCATGTTACTCTTGAGTCATAATCTGGTATGCTAATGTTAGTCAACAAACATCTGCTTTTTGTGAACCATGTAGTTTTTGAACCAATTTTTGGAGGTTCTCAGAAATGATTGTCTGCTCCAGTCTGCAGTTCACTACTTATCCCACATTTATGGGCCCTATTCTGAGCCCCACAATAATAGTGATGTGGCGGGTAACATTAGTTTGCATCCCTATTGAGATTAAAAGATCTGTGGTAATTACACATTGTGGTATTTTCCCTACCGACGTGGTGACTGCTGAAATTTTGGGAAAAAAACTGGGGAATTATTGTGTAAATCAGGTGCGGTATTCACACAGTACTTACTCATTTACTACCACACTCACCGGGTTTAAATTTCCCTGCCCAGAATTAACAGTACTCACTGTATTGGTAAGCGTTTGGAAGGGCAAATAAGTAATAGGGCCCTATGTGTCTCATATTGTTCAGGATTAAAAGAAGGAGGTTTTCTCATATAAAGAGCAAATCATAGATTTCTGGCTACACAGAAAACCTCTGCGTGTATGGATATTTTTAAAGTTAATTAAGATTTTAACTGTATGGGCTAGAGACACATATCCCCCCACAAAGATGGGGATTTTGCCTTCCAGAAGTATACTGTTGAGGTTAGACTTACTACCAAATCACAATGTCATGGGCTTTGGCCATCTATTTCAGCCAACACCAGTGCATTTAAGTTTCTATTGCAGCTAGATAACTTCATAAACTGCTACATTGATTAACTGACCCATCTAGTTACATCATACTGTTATGATGTGTGTATCTTTTGCATATGCCGGATAGTGGTGGCCTCACACTTAGAGTGAGCATTAAGAATTGCTGGATATAAATATTTAAATAAATACTAATGAACCTACATACTAAAGAACCAATATGACAGTGATGAGATACTCTAATTTTGTGATAATGTGACTGGAAAGTCTCTCATTTCACTGTGGTTGTTTGTTCAGATATCGAGAAAGCAATTTATGGAAAATCTGTGGCTCCTCACAACTGGCTGGAAATGTTCCAGAAACGGGGGCTCGCCATATTAAATGTTTCAAACAGACTAAGCACTATCAACATAGTTTATTTTCTCCTGTTCAAGATGTTCCTTGTCATGTTCTGTTGTGTGTTGTCTATTCCTTGATGCAGTAAAAACTTGACTGATGGGCATCAACTGGTCCTGGTCCATAAAAGTGTGTTTTTGCAATTGGTGGCAAATTTTCTGAGTAGTTTGCAAACTAACAGTAATCTCACAATGAGTCTGTAACTGCTTTGCCAAACTGGGTTGAAATGATTTTCAGTAGTGATGATGTGCTACCAGGTATATGCAGTTCAATGGAGACAAGTAGTTGTGGCAGACAACAGGGCGAAGTTAAAATAGCATTGGGCATGTAACAAATTTGAGTTGTTGGTAGGTTAGTGTGTGAGCCCTAGTCAAGCACCAGCACAAACCCTTGCAGGGTAAACCACAAAAAGTCACTAAGGCCCTCATTCTGACTTTGGCGGGCGGCGGAGGCCGCCCGCCAAAGTACCGCCGTCAGAATACCGCTGCGCGGTCAAAAGACCGCCGCGGTTATTCTGAGTTTCCCGCTGGGCTGGCGGGCGACCGCCAGAAGGCCGCCCGCCAGCCCAGCGGGAAACCCCCTTCCATGAGGATGCCGGCTCCGAATGGAGCCGGCGGAGTGGAAGGGGTGTGACGGGTGCAGTTGCACCCGTCGTGATTTTCAGTGTCTGCTTGGCAGACACTGAAAATCATAGTGGGGCCCTGTTAGGGGGACCCTGCAGTGCCCATGCCAATGGCACCACTTACCGCCATCCGGTTCCTGGCGGCGAACACCGCCAGGAACAGGATGGCGGTAAGGGGGTCGGAATCCCCATGGCGGCGCTGCTAGCAGCGCTGCCGTGGAGGATTCCCCAGGGCAGCGGGAAACCGGCGGGACACCGCCGGTTTCCCGTTTCTGACCGCGGCTGTACCGCCGCGGTCAGAATGCCACGGAAGCACCGCCAGCCTGTTGGCGGTGCTCCCGCGGTCGTTGGTCCATGACCGCCAGGGTCAGAATGACCCCCTAAATTATTCTCTACTTAATCCTGGGTAGCTTGGAACAAAAAGCAGTCAGACTTAACTTAGAGGCAATGTGTAAAGCATTTATGCAGCACACAAACAGTAATTAAGTAAAAACACACCATATGAAAAATCCCAAACCAATTTAGAAAGTAGAGTAAAATTTAATGTCATTTGACACAAAAATGACAAACATCCACTCGGTAGAACCAAAGTAATAATTAAAAAAAGTTTTTAGTAAAAACGAACACCTAAAAGATCAAAGCGACAATGGCAGACATCTAGCTGAGTGAGACCGGATCAAAGTAAAAAAATATGGCCAACCGTCATGGACCGCGGATTTGGCCAGATCAGGGCTTACCTTAGAACTTAGATGGAATTCGGAGCAAAAGTGTCTGATAAGGTTAGTTTCAGAGGCCACATCTGCAGGAGGTGTACGAAGAGGGAGTGTCATCATCAGATGGCCCTGGGTCAAAGCAGCAGTGAAGATTTCTGCGTTCAGACATAGTCACCGAAATTGAAGTTAAAAATCTCCAATGAGGCAGAGATCTGTAGCCAAAGACAGTTCGATGAGGTTGGATATTCCTTTGGCAATTTGATGCTGTGGAGAAGACCATAGAGGGAGAAGCGGTGATGTCAATCCGACCAGCGATGCGCCTCGGGTGGAAAGGCGAGTAAGTGTCCTCCCAGTTCTCAGAGCAGATTCGCACCAAATGTTTTCAAATTTCTCAGTTTTGGGATTTGGCCATCTGGGCACCTTTAGTACCACTGCCAAGGGTCCAGGACTGGCGGGACACTTGTTGGGGTTTAAGGACTCCATCAACCTGGGTCCAGGTGCAGGTTCAAGATAGTGGGAGCCTTTTATGTTACCTTTGGCTCTGAACAGGGGATCAGTACACTAGCCCCCGGAGTTACTCTGGCAGTCCTGGGTGGAGATGAAGATGTAGGATGCAACAGCAGGGCTGGACTATGAGAGACCAAGACAAGCTCCAGATAGCAAGGCAGTACTTTCAGGTACAGCAGCAGACTGCTAGAGTTCACAGCAGGTCACAGCAACAGGCAGTTCTCTGAGAGTCCTTTCACAGGTCCAGTACTAAACTGAAGAGTGGGTCTGAAGGTCCTAGTTTTATAGTCGTTGCCCTTCTTTTTAGAAAGTGGGAGAAGCTTCTGGAAAGGTACTTTGAAGTGCATGGAATTTCCTGACTCCCCTGCCCTGGCTCCAAGCTGACTGCAGTGACAATGTATGGTTGTTAGGCCCTTTGTTTGAAGGCAGAGGTCCGGCTATTCAGTTGCAAGTGGGGCTGCGACCAGCATTCCCTCCAACCTGTCAGCAGATGGCCCAGCAGATGGCCCATGGAGGCACACCTAATTTTTCTACTGTGTGACTGTCGGGGAGGACTTCACAAGGTCTGTCAGCTACACCCACTCATGTGATCTAAGACAGTCTGCAGGCACAAAGGGCTAGGGTCAGGAAATGCCAAATTTCTAAAAGTGGCATTTTTAAAATTGTAATGAAAAATCTGACTTTACCTTTAAAGAAGGCTTACCATTACAATTGCCATAGATACCAAACGTGATATGACTACCTGCTTCCAATTAGGAATTGCAGCTTATTAAATGTAATTAGAAATCCCCAAAAATATTCTGTGGAAGGGATAGACCTCACAGTAGTGAAAAACAGATTTAAGAGTTTTTTCACTAGCAGGACATGTAAAACTTAAAAGTACATGTTCAACCTTTTAATTATACAGCACCCTGCCCTATAAGTTATCTAGGGCCTACCACAGGGGTTCTTACATGCAATAAAAGGGAAATTTAAGGCTTGGCAAGGGGTTTTTAATGCCAAGTCAACATGGCTGTTTAAAACTGTTTTCAGGTTTCAATGGCAGGTCTCTGACATGTTTTAAAGAGCTACTCAAGTGGGTGGCCCACTATGTGCTGCAGTCCACTGGTAGCATTTAATGTACATGCCCTGGGTTTATGATATACCACTCTACAGGAGACTTATAAGTAAATTAAATATGCCAATTATGTATATACCAATCAGACAATGTGTTTAGGGGAGTTACCACAAGCACTTTAGCATGGTTAGCAGTGGTAAAGCGCACAGAGTCCTTAGGCCAACAAAAACAAAATTCAGCAAAATTCGGAGATAAGTAGAAAAAAAGTTTTGGGGAAGACCACCCTATTGCTCACAGATCTAACAAGGTACCTTTCACTTTGGTTCCATTTTCAAGTCATCCTATGACTTGTGGTACCTACATGTAGAGTTGTGAGGCTGTTACTCTCTAATTGTGTTGGTAATTGTAATGTGGAAGCTATAGTTTGAGAGATGCACCTCTGATATTGTTGTAAAGATTCCTCTTGCTAAATTAATCTTGCTCTGGAAATAGATTGACATCATGTTGCCTAGTCTTTGAGTGTTGCCCAGAGAAGCATCTTTACATTGAAATTCAGCATATACTTTGCAGCCTAAAAGAATCCAATTTGTGGGTTTTTCAAGAGTAAATTGCTTCTTTGGCAAT
This sequence comes from Pleurodeles waltl, assembly GCF_031143425.1. Taxonomy (NCBI): domain Eukaryota; kingdom Metazoa; phylum Chordata; class Amphibia; order Caudata; family Salamandridae; genus Pleurodeles; species Pleurodeles waltl. Next base: position 401,352,851 of record NC_090437.1, read on the forward strand.
AGAAGTGTTTTTATAATGAATAAAGCAAGCTTTTACTCATAGGTCTGTCTTTCTACCTTTTTATACATTTTCCTCCATTTTGCCTCAAAATGATTTTATTTGGACGTTATTGAGTTGTGTAGTATATTAAGTAAGTGTGAGTCTACTTGTGTTTTGGTTGCAATTTTCTGAATAGCATTCGAAGATGTCCTGTTTTATCTTTTACTTAACTTGAAGCATTGGCATGTTTTCAGAGAAAGAACTTGGGGGCATAATTGCAAGCCCCTAGAGCCACCGGAATGTCACTTTGTTTGATGCTCCGGTGGCTCAGTGTGCTGGCCCATATTTACAAGGTAACGCAAAGCCACCTTGCTTGGCTTTTTCTGACCTTGTAAATATGGCCCCCTTTCACGCATTAATTACTCTGCGTGAAACAAGTATTTCATGGGTGTTGCTCTGGATGTTTCCCCGCAACAACCATAGAATCTGACGCATTCCAAGATTTACAATGCTAGGAATGTGTCAGATTCCTACGCCATGCAACGGGTGGTGTAAAAGTGGTACGACAATGAGAAATATCTTCATTTCGCCTCATATTTTCCTCTTTTATGGGTGCTGCATTCTGCAGCACTCAATGAAGAAGGAAAATGCCATTAATTATTGTCTATGTACAGGAAGGTGTCCCTTACCGCACATCAACAAACATCTCTGCAACGCAGGCACCTTTGCACCATGGTACAAGGGTGCCTGCATTGGCGCTAGGCAGCCAACTGTGCGCCAGTGCTGAGGAAAGTACAGAGATCTGTCATATTGCTGTAAATACAACTCATCCCTGCACTTTTCTAATGGCGCACTGCAGCGCAGCACGCTGGTTTGCAGTGCCACGCTGCATCTTTTTCGTGTAAATATGGGCCTTGAAGTCTTAACTAATGGTTGCTTTATGTGGCACTCAAAGAGTTCTCATGCTCAATGAAAGGTTCAATTATATTTTTTTCTTTACATTTTAGTTAGGACCTGAATATAAATCAAAGCTTTTTTACTTTCACAGGCTATGACTTTGGCCTTGGCATTAAGCCTAGGACTTCTCCAAAATCAGTGGTCACCTACTGTCAGTATTGAGGCTGAAGCTGAAATGTATTTTTAAATGGATGAAAAAAGAAGGATTACGTAAAGTACACAACTGAATTTGTATGAAGGATTTAGCCTTATTGAAGGAGAAAATTGGAAAAAGACATGTTTTCTTCTTCCACATATTAAAAAAATATTGTGCATATTTTAAAACATTCTGAGCCCCACGCTTCCCTATCGCAAAGCATCTTTCAAGTAATGTCCTTCAATTTCTGAATGAAATTTGTGAATCGAGAGTTCCATTCCTTTGTAATCTGTCACTGTCTCACTCAAATAGTTTTAAAAATGAATTTGTTAGACCACCAATGCATCTAACGTTAATCTTAGTAAAGCTATTCTGAAATATAATTTTATTTCGGCACTCGAAACTCCAGATGACCACAACATATTATTCAAGCAGAGTGGACATTTATCCGAGATACCTGGGTTAAATAGATAGGCCCAGATTTATGCAAAAGTGGCACTGCGTGGTGCTGCGCCAAAAATAACAGCACTGCGCCACTTTTGAAACGCTGTGATGCGCCATATTTACAGGAGTACAGTGCACCCCTGCGTTTCCCCGCATCGGCGCTGAATTAAGCTGCCTGCACCAACGCAGGCATCTATGGACCATAGTGCAAAGGTGCCTGCGTGGAGGGGATAGATTGTTTATGTGCAGGAAGCTGCTCCTTCCTGCACATAAACAATCTATAATGGTGATTTGGTACTTCTATGTGTGCTGCAAAATGCTCTCTCTCTCTCCAAAAATCTCCTAATCTCCCAGTGGACCAGAAAATAATTATACATATTGTTACCCAACACTACACCTTTCTATTTGTGATGTTTTATATAGTGCACACTACCCTGATAGGCCTCCCGGAGCTGAGACAAACTCCTTAAGATCAGCGCAGCATAGTTAGGTCTTTAGTTGTTTCCTGAAGGAAGTATCCTGCTGTACTTGTCTTAGTTTGAAGAGTTGACCATTCCACAGCTTGGCGGTGAGAAAGCCAAATGAACTACCACCACACCTAGCTTTCCTTATTCTCAGAATGGTCAACAGGGAGGAACTCTCAGAACCCAGTGATCTCCTTGGTACACAAGGGCACAGCATTTTGTGGATCAGAAGGGGGCCTTTTTCATGCATGCAGCCGATGTAAGGCCACCAACGCTGGGGCTGTGGATTGAAATTTAAGGATATTAAAAAGTGACCATGATGTGGCATTTTGAATGACCTGCAGCCTCTTTAAAACATATTGAGGACTTCCTAGAAACAAGGAATTCCATAATCAATTCAGGAGTTGATCAGTCCTTGTATAACAAGCCTTTTTGACGAGGGAGGTAGTCATTGTATAATCTTCGTTAGTATACGTAGCAGCCCGAAGCAAGTTGTAGACAGCTTTTTAGCTTGAGTCTTCATAGAAAGCTTGCTGTCCAACCAAAAGCCAAGGATGTTTTCCACCATAGAAGGAACTGGTAGCTCTCCAAAACATTGGGGCCATACCATTTCTTTCCAGCATGATATGCTATTGCCAACAATGAGCACTTCTGGCTTCTCCCCATTGAGTTTAAGATTGCTGGCCAACATCCACTCAGTGACTTCTTTGAGGCAGATATGCAGGCTTTTTGATACATGATCAGTTTCAGATCCAAGTGCTAAAATCAGCTGAGTATCATCAGCATAGTAAACAAAATCTATACTGTAAGCTTCTACAATTTTTGCCAGTGGAATAACAGATACGTTGAAAAGAGTTGGGCTTAGCAAAGAGCCCTATAGACCTCCACAGTCAATAGGTTATCAGGCTGAGAGACAAGGCTCGTCTCGAACCTGAAAAATTCTATTGTTTAAAAAGGTCTTGATTCATTTGATTGCACAAGCTCTGATACCAGCTTTCTCCAGACTCTGGATTAAGATACAGTAAGAAAGTGCCATAAGCTGCACTGAGATCAAGCATGATCATGGCCGCTGAACAACACCAGTACAGAATGCCTCGGAGCTCCTCAGTGGCCAGCAACAATGCAGTTTTGGTGCTGTTTTCATCTCTAAACCCATTTGAGTGGGATTAAGAATAGAAACGATTTCAAGAAAGTTAGAAAGATATTTATTGACATGTGTCTCCAAGATTTTACTGGCAATCAGAAGTAGTGAAATTGGTCTTTAATTCTTGACCCTCAGGGGGTCGGCTTGCAGTTTCTTAAGCAAAGGCGTAACTATAGCATGCTTCTATGGTAGGGGAACATTACTGGAAGCCAAAGATCTGTATAAAATCTTCAGTAGGATAGGCAAAATAATATCACCAACCACCAATTAAGCATCTGGTGGAGTGTGATCTAACGGTAAGTGTAGGAAGTCGGCCTGGTGTGTGGTGGGTACCTATGGGACATCAACCTTATACCAGGTCCTGGTATCCCCTCTCAGTGAAGTGTAGGGAGTGTCTAGAAGCCAGGCTCTCTAGAGGTAGCTGTGGATGAGCAGCCAAGGCTTATCTAGGAGACATGCAAAGCTCATGCAATACCACTGTAATCACACAGCACTTACACACATGAAAGAAAACCCTCAGTTATACAAAAATAAAGGTGCTTTATTTTTGGAACAAATCACCACAAAATACTAGACAGGTAACCTACCCTTAGGAGGTAAGTAATACACTAAATATATACACTAGTAATCAGAAACAGGCATAGAAAAGGTTAGAAAACAGTGCAAATAGCTACAACCAATAGTGACCCTAGGGAGAGCACAAACCATTAACTAAAAAAAGAATGTGAATAAGGTACCTCCACCTAGGTAAGTAAAATGTATAGATGGGAGCTGGGAGTACTAGAAAACCACAGAGGTAAGCCACACAGTACCCCCCCAGCGACCAGGAACACAGAGGAAAACAATGAATATTCCCCAAACCACCCAAAAGGAGGAAAAAAAGAAAAAGAATACACCCAGACAAGGCTGCAAGAAAACCAGTGGTGGATTCCGGAAGAAAGAAGACCTGTGGAGAGAGGGGACCAAGTTCAAGAGTCACAGTGGAGTCCAGGAGGAGTAGCGGCTACTATAGTTTCCTTCTTGAACTCCACTAGTTCTAGGGTATACCCTGGACTCCATCCCTCTCTCCATTTTGAGGACAAGGATTTCAACAGAATAAGGGAGTCAAGGGATTCTGTTAGCCAGTTTTCCAAGTCGATGTACATACTTTCTGGGTCATCCTCCTCTGTTGGGATAGCGTTGTTTAACACAGTTCGTCCTTTATTGCTATCTAGTTTTCTCTATTGTCTTCTAATCTTGGCATGAGAAATTTCTATTCCAACTTGTTAAAGGAAGGCTAAACAGGAAGGGGATGGTAGAATGGTCTTGCCATATCTAGCTGAGTGAGGATGGGAAGATGGGATCTAATACAAGGCGGACCTCGTAATTAGATTTAATTGCAATGCATCAAAGTTATGTATTAATCTGCTTGCTAAAATATTTTTGTTATCTTCAAAATGCAGATTTATATCACATAGTACAGTGAAGTTTGTTTTACTTAAGCTTAACCCCTTCTGTGCCCAGGACGTAATGGTTACGTCCTGAGGCACAGTGCAGCTGTGCCCAGGACGTAACCATTACGTCCTGTGCACAGAGCCCAGAGGGAGCGCTAGCGCTCCCTCTGTGGGGTTCCCCCCCACCCCCACAAGTCAGGGATGGAAGGGGAAGCTCTTCCCCTACCACCCCCGACCCCCCCAACCCCCCCTGTGACGTCAGCGCGCGAGCGCACGCTGATTAGTCACAGGGTCTCCCCCGCGATTGAAAGAGAAATGCTTTTGCATTTCTCTTTCAATCCCATGGGTGAGGCCTCGAGAGGCTTCAAAGGGAAGGAAATGTATTTCCTTCCCTTTGAAGTCTCTCACAGGGTTTCAAAAGCCGGATTGCTTGCAATCCGGCTTTTGAAACCCCACTAGACACCAGGGATTTTTTTTTTTTTGCAATGAAACTGTCATTGCAAGGGTCGCTCCCCTACGGGGCAATATATATTTACGCCATTTCTGCCCCCCTTGGGGGCAGATTGGCCTATTTTGATGAGGCCAATCTGCCCCCAAGGGGGGCAGAAACCATTAGACACCAGGGAGTTTTTTTTTTACACAAATTTCACGCAACGGGAGTGACCCCTTGGGCAAGGGTCGCTCCCAGGGGGGGCATTTTTTTGGGAAGGCCTTTTCTGCCCCCCTGGGGGCAGATCGGCCTATTATTAGGCCGATCTGCCCCCAGGGGGGGCAGAAACCTCTAGGCACCAGGGATCATTTCTTTTATTTTTTACTTTTGTTAAGTTTTCTTTTTTTTTTTAGGTGGGGAGCGACCCCTTAGGCAAGGGTCGCTCCCCTAGGGGGCAAATTATATTTAGGCCATTTCTGCCCCCCTTGGTTTTTTTTTTGCGTGAATTTCATGCAAGGGGAGCGACCCCTTAGGCAAGGGTCGCTCCCTGGGGGGGGATTATTTTAGGCCATTTCTGCCCCCCTGGGGGGTGGATCAGCCTATTTTGATTCGCTGATCTGCCCCCAAAGGGGGCAGAAACCACTAGGCACCAGTGATTTTTTTGTTTTTTTGTTTTACAGATGGGGAGCGACCCCTTGGACAAGGGTCGCTCCCCTGGAGGGGCAAAATGTATTTAGGCCATTTCTGCCTGCTTTGGGGGCAGATCGACCGATTTTAGGTCAATCTGCCCCCAAGGGGGGCAGAAACCACTAGGCACCAGGGATCTTTTTTTTGCGCCGTCACGCAAGGGGAGCGACCTTGTAGGCAAGGGTCGCTCCCCGGGGGGTGGGGGTAGGGGGGGGGCAAAATTATTTTAGGCCATCTCTGCCCCCCTGGGGGCAGATCGGCCTATTGGTATTAGGCCGATCTACCCCCAGGGGGGGCAGAAACCTCTAGGCGCCAGGGCAATTTTTTTTTTTGTTTGTTTGGTTTTTTTTAGAGATGGGGAGCGACCCATCAGGCAAGGGTCGCTCCCCTGGGGGGCAAATTGTATTTAGACCATTTCTTCCCCCCTTGGGGGCAGATTGGTCGATTTTAGGTCAATCTGCCCCAAGGGGGCAGAAACCACTAGGCACCGGGGATTTGTTTTTTGCCGCCAATGTCACGCAGGGGGAGCAACCCCGTAGGCAAGGGTCGCTCCCGGGGGTTCGGGGGGCAAATTTATTTTAGGCCATTTCTGCCCCCTTGGGGGCAGATCGGCTTATCATTAGGCCGATCTGACCCCAGGAGGGGCAGAAACCTGTAGGCGCCAGGGCAAATTTTTTTTTGTGTGTTTTTTTGTTTGTTTTTTTAGAGATGGGGAGCGACCCATCAGACAAGGGTCGCTCCCCTGGGGGGCAAACTGTGTTTAGACCATTTCTGCCCACCTTGGGGGCAGATTGGTCGATTTTAGGTCAATCTGCCCCAAGGGGGCAGAAACCACTAGGCACTGGGGATTTGTTTTTTGGTGCCAATGTCACGCAGGGGGAGCGACCCCGTAGGCAAGGGTCGCTCCCGGGGGGGGTGGAGGTTCGGGGGGCAAATTTATTTTAGGCCATTTCTGGCCACCCTGGGGGAAGATCGGCCTATTATTAGGCCGATCTGCCCCCAGGGGGGGCAGAAACCTGTAGGCGCCAGGGCAAATTTTTTTTGTGTTGTTTTTTTAGAGATGGGGAGCGACCCATCAGACAAGGGTCGCTCCCCTGGGGGGCAAACTGTATTTAGAGCATTTCTGCCCCCAAGGGGCCAGAAACCACTAGGCACCGGGGATTTGTTTTTTGGCACCAATGTCACACAGGGGGAGCGACCCCGTAGGCAAGGGTCGCTCCCGGGGGTGGGGTGGGGGGCAAATTTATTTTAGGCCATTTCTGCCCCCCCTGGGGGCAGAAACCTGTAGGCGCCAGGGCACATTTGTTTTTTGTGTTTTTTTTTTTTGTTGTTTTTTTTTTAGATGGGGAGCGACCCATCAGACAAGGGTCGCTCCCCTGGGGGGCAAACTGTGTTTAGACCATTTCTGCCCCCTTTGGGGGCAGATTGGTCGATTTTAGGGCAATCTGCCCCCAAGGGGGCAGAAACCACTAGGCACCGGGGATTTGTTGTTTGGCGCCAATGTCACGCAGGGGGAGCGACCCCGTAGGCAAGGGTCGCTCCTGGGCAGATTGGTCGATTTTAGGTCAATCTGCCCCCAAGGGGGCATAAACCACTAGGCACAGGGGATTTGTTTTTTGGTGCCAATGTCACGCAGGGGGAGCGACCCCGTAGGCAAGGGTCGCTCCGATGGGGGGAGGTGGGGGTTGGGGGGGCAAAGTTATTTTAGGCCATTTCTGCCCCCCCTAGGGGCAGATCGGCCTATTATTAGGCCGATCTGCCCCCAGGGGTGGCAGAAACCTCTAGGCGCCAGGCCAATTTTTTTTTGTTTTGTTTTTTGTTTTTTGTTTGTTTGTTTTTTTAGAGATGGGGAGCGACCCATCAGACAAGGGTCGCTCCCCTGGGGGGCAAACTGTGTTTAGACCATTTCTGCCCCCCTTAGGGGCAGATTGGTCGATTTTAGGTCAATCTGCCCCCAAGGGGGCAGAAACCACTAGGCACTGGGGATTTGTTTTTTGTTGCCAATGTCACGCAGGGGGAGCGACCCCGTAGGCAAGGGTCGCTCCGAGGGGGGGGGCAAATTTATTTTAGGCCATTTCTGCCCCCCCTAGGGGCAGATCGGCCTATTATTAGGCCGATCTGCCCCCAGGGGGGGCAGAAACCTCTAGGCGCCAGGGCAATTTTTTTTTTGTTTTTTTTCTGTTTTTTGTTTGTTTGTTTTTTTAGAGATGGGGAGCGACCCAAGGGGGCAGAAACCACTAGGCACCGGGGATTTGTTTTTTGGCGCCAATGTCACGCAGGGGGAGCGCCCCCGTAGGCAAGGGTCGCTCCGAGGGGGGGGGGTGGGGGTTGGGGGGGCAAATTTATTTTAGGCCATTTCTGCCCCCCCTAGGGGCTGATTGGCCTATTATTAGGCCGATCTGCCCCCAGGGGGGGCAGAAACCTCTAGGCGCCAGGGCAATTTTTTTTTTTTTTTGTTTGTTTGTTTTTTTAGAGATGGGGAGCGACCCATCAGACAAGGGTCGCTCCCCTGGGGGGCAAACTGTATTTAGAGCATTTCTGCCCCCCTTGGGGGCAGATGGGTCGATTTTAGGTCAATCTGCCCCCAAGGGGGCAGAAACCACTAGGCACCGGGGATTTGTTTTTTGGCGCCAATGTCACGCAGGGGGAGCGACGCCGTAGGCAAGGGTCGCTCCCGGTGGGGGGGTGGGGGTTGGGGATGCAAATTTATTTTAGGCCATTTCTGCCCCCCCTGGGGGCAGATCGGCCTATTAATAGGTCGATCTGCCACCAGGGGGGGGCAGAAACCTCTAGGCGACAGGGCAAATTTTTTTTGTGTGTTTTTTTGTTTGTTTTTTTAGAGATGGGGAGCGACCCATCAGACAAGGGTCGCTCCCCTGGGGGGCAAACTGTGTTTAGACCATTTCTGCCCCCCTTGGGGGCAGATTGGTCGATTTTAGGTCAATCTGCCCCCAAGGGGGCATAAACCACTAGGCACAGGGGATTTGTTTTTTGGTGCCAATGTCACGCAGGGGGAGCGACCCCGTAGGCAAGGGTCGCTCCGATGGGGGGAGGTGGGGGTTGGGGGGGCAAAGTTATTTTAGGCCATTTCTGCCCCCCCTAGGGGCAGATCGGCCTATTATTAGGCCGATCTGCCCCCAGGGGGGGCAGAAACCTGTAGGCGCCAGGGCAAATTTTTTTTGTGTTGTTTTTTTAGAGATGGGGAGCGACCCATCAGACAAGGGTCGCTCCCCTGGGGGGCAAACTGTATTTAGAGCATTTCTGCCCCCAAGGGGCCAGAAACCACTAGGCACCGGGGATTTGTTTTTTGGCACCAATGTCACACAGGGGGAGCGACCCCGTAGGCAAGGGTCGCTCCCGGGGGTGGGGTGGGGGGCAAATTTATTTTAGGCCATTTCTGCCCCCCCTGGGGGCAGAAACCTGTAGGCGCCAGGGCACATTTGTTTTTTGTGTTTTTTTTTTTTGTTGGTTTTTTTTTAGATGGGGAGCGACCCATCAGACAAGGGTCGCTCCCCTGGGGGGCAAACTGTGTTTAGACCATTTCTGCCCCCCTTGGGGGCAGATTGGTCGATTTTAGGGCAATCTGCCCCCAAGGGGGCAGAAACGACTAGGCACCGGGGATTTGTTGTTTGGCGCCAATGTCACGCAGGGGGAGCGACCCCGTAGGCAAGGGTCGCTCCTGGGCAGGGGGGGTTTGGGGGGGTGGGAGGTCAAATTTATTTTAGGGCATTTCCCCCCCCCTGGGGCCGGCTGAGCCAGAGGTCAAAATCCACAGGTAGGCACTTTGCAAAAAACACCTCTGTTTTCTGTGAAAAAATATGTTGTGTCCACGTTGTGTTTTGGGCCATTTCCTTTCGTGGGCGCTAGGCCTACCCACACAAGTGAGGTACCATTTTTATGGAGAGACTTAGGGGAACGCTGGGTGGAAGGAAATTTGTGGCTCCTCTCAGATTCCAGAACTTTCTGTCACCGAAATGAGAGGAAAAAGTGTTTTTGGGCCAAATGTTGATGTTTGCAAAGGATTCTGGGTAACAGAACCTGGTCAGAGCCCCGCAAATCACCCCATCTTGGATTCCCCTAGGTCTCTAGTTTTCAAAAATGCGCTGGTTTGCTAGGTTTCCCCAGGTGCCGGCTGAGCTAGAGGCCAAAATCCACAGGTAAGCACTGTTTTCTATGAAAAAATTTGATGTGTCCACGTTGTGTTTTGGGCTGTTTCCTGTCGCGAGCGCTAGGCCTACCCACACAAGTGAGGTATCATTTTTATCGGGAGACGTGGGGGAACGCTGGGTGGAAGGAAATTTGTGGCTCCTCTCAGATTCCAGAACTTTCTGCCACAGAAATGTGAGGAACATGTGTTTTTTTAGCCAAATTTTGAGGTTTGCAAAGGATTCTGGGTAACAGAACCTGGTCCGAGCCACACAAGTCACCCCATCTTGGATTCCCCTAGGTCTCTAGTTTTCAGAAATGCACAGGTTTGGTAGGTTTCCCTAGGTGGCGGCTGAGCTACAGGCCAAACTCTACAGGTAGGCACTTTGCAAAAAACACCTCTGTTTTCCTTCAAAAATTTGGCTGTGTCCACGTTGCGCTTTGGGGCGTTTCCTGTCGCGGGCGCTAGGCCTACCCACACAAGTGAGGTATCATTTTTATCGGGAGACGTGGGGGAACGCTGGGTGGAAGGAAATTTGTGGCTCCTCTCAGATTCCAAAACTTTCTGCCACAGAAATGTGAGGAACATGTGTTTTTTTAGCCAAATTTTGAGGTTTGCAAAGGATTCTGGGTAACAGAACCTGGTCCGAGCCACACAAGTCACCCCATCTTGGATTCCCCTAGGTCTCTAGTTTTCAGAAATGCACAGGTTTGGTAGGTTTCCCTAGGTGGCGGCTGAGCTACAGGCCAAAATCTACAGATAGGCACTTTGCAAAAAACACCTCTGTTCTCCTTCAAAAATTTGGCTGTGTGCACGTTGCGCTTTGGGGCGTTTCCTGTCGCGGGCGCTAGGCCTACCCACACAAGTGAGGTATCATTTTTATCGGGAGACGTGGGGGAACGCTGGGTGGAAGGAAATTTGTGGCTCCTCTCAGATTCCAGAACTTTCTGCCACAGAAATGTGAGGAACATATGTTTTTTTAGCCAAATTTTGAGGTTTGCAAAGGATTCTGGGTAACAGAACCTGGTCCGAGCCACACAAGTCACCCCATCTTGGATTCCCCTAGGTCTCTAGTTTTCAGAAATGCACAGGTTTGGTAGGTTTCCCTAGGTGGCGGCTGAGCTACAGGCCAAAATCTACAGGTAGGCACTTTGCAAAAAACACCTCTGTTTTCCTTCAAAAATTTGGCTGTGTCCACGTTGCGCTTTGGGGCGTTTCCTGTCGCGGGCGCTAGGCCTACCCACACAAGTGAGGTATCATTTTTATCGGGAGACGTGGGGGAACGCTGGGTGGAAGGAAATTTGTGGCTCCTCTCAGATTCCAGAACTTTCTGCCACAGAAATGTGAGGAACATGTGTTTTTTTAACCAAATATTGAGGTGTGCAAAGGATTCTGGGTAGCAGAACCTGGTCCGAGCCACACAAGTCACCCCATCTTGGATTCCCCTAGGTCTCTAGTTTTCAGAAATGCACAGGTTTGGTAGGTTTCCCTAGGTGGCGGCTGAGCTACAGGCCAAAATCTACAGGTAGGCACTTTGCAAAAAACACCTCTGTTTTCCTTCAAAAATTTGACTGTGTCCACGTTGCGCTTTGGGGCGTTTCCTGTCGCGGGCGCTAGGCCTACCCACACAAGTGAGGTATCATTTTTATCGGGAGACGTGGGGGAACGCTGGGGGGAAGGAAATTTGTGGCTCCTCTCAGATTCCAGAACTTTCTGCCACAGAAATGTGAGGAACATGTGTTTTTTTAGCCAAATTCTGAGGTTTGCAAAGGATTCTAGGTAACAGAACCTGGTCCGAGCCACACAAGTCACCCCATCTTGGATTCCCCTAGGTCTCTAGTTTTCAGAAATGCACAGGTTTGGTAGGTTTCCCTAGGTGGCGGCTGAGCTACAGGCCAAAATCTACAGGTAGGCACTTTGCAAAAAACACCTCTGTTTTCCTTCAAAAATTTGACTGTGTCCACGTTGCGCTGTGGGGCGTTTCCTGTCGCGGGCGCTAGGCCTACCCACACAAGTGAGGTATCATTTTTATCGGGAGACGTGGGGGAACGCTGGGTGGAAGGAAATTTGTGGCTCCTCTCAGATTCCAGAACTTTCTGCCACAGAAATGTGAGGAACATGTGTTTTTTTAGCCAAATTTTGAGGTTTGCAAAGGATTCTGGGTAACAGAACCTGGTCCGAGCCACACAAGTCACCCCATCTTGGATTCCCCTAGGTCTCTAGTTTTCAGAAATGCACAGGTTTGGTAGGTTTCCCTAGGTGGCGGCTGAGCTACAGGCCAAACTCTACAGGTAGGCACTTTGCAAAAAACACCTCTGTTTTCCTTCAAAAATTTGGCTGTGTCCACGTTGCGCTTTGGGGCGTTTCCTGTCGCGGGCGCTAGGCCTACCCACACAAGTGAGGTATAATTTTTATCGGGAGACGTGGGGGAACGCTGGGTGGAAGGAAATTTGTGGCTCCTCTCAGATTCCAAAACTTTCTGCCACAGAAATGTGAGGAACATGTGTTTTTTTAGCCAAATTTTGAGGTTTGCAAAGGATTCTGGGTAACAGAACCTGGTCCGAGCCACACAAGTCACCCCATCTTGGATTCCCCTAGGTCTCTAGTTTTCAGAAATGCACAGGTTTGGTAGGTTTCCCTAGGTGGCGGCTGAGCTACAGGCCAAAATCTACAGATAGGCACTTTGCAAAAAACACCTCTGTTCTCCTTCAAAAATTTGGCTGTGTGCACGTTGCGCTTTGGGGCGTTTCCTGTCGCGGGCGCTAGGCCTACCCACACAAGTGAGGTATCATTTTTATCGGGAGACGTGGGGGAACGCTGGGTGGAAGGAAATTTGTGGCTCCTCTCAGATTCCAGAACTTTCTGCCACAGAAATGTGAGGAACATATGTTTTTTTAGCCAAATTTTGAGGTTTGCAAAGGATTCTGGGTAACAGAACCTGGTCCGAGCCACACAAGTCACCCCATCTTGGATTCCCCTAGGTCTCTAGTTTTCAGAAATGCACAGGTTTGGTAGGTTTCCCTAGGTGGCGGCTGAGCTACAGGCCAAAATCTACAGGTAGGCACTTTGCAAAAAACACCTCTGTTTTCCTTCAAAAATTTGGCTGTGTCCACGTTGCGCTTTGGGGCGTTTCCTGTCGCGGGCGCTAGGCCTACCCACACAAGTGAGGTATCATTTTTATCGGGAGACGTGGGGGAACGCTGGGTGGAAGGAAATTTGTGGCTCCTCTCAGATTCCAGAACTTTCTGCCACAGAAATGTGAGGAACATGTGTTTTTTTAACCAAATATTGAGGTGTGCAAAGGATTCTGGGTAGCAGAACCTGGTCCGAGCCACACAAGTCACCCCATCTTGGATTCCCCTAGGTCTCTAGTTTTCAGAAATGCACAGGTTTGGTAGGTTTTCCTAGGTGGCGGCTGAGCTACAGGCCAAAATCTACAGGTAGGCACTTTGCAAAAAACACCTCTGTTTTCCTTCAAAAATTTGACTGTGTCCACGTTGCGCTTTGGGGCGTTTCCTGTCGCGGGCGCTAGGCCTACCCACACAAGTGAGGTATCATTTTTATCGGGAGACGTGGGGGAACGCTGGGTGGAAGGAAATTTGTGGCTCCTCTCAGATTCCAGAACTTTCTGCCACAGAAATGTGAGGAACATGTGTTTTTTTAGCCAAATTCTGAGGTTTGCAAAGGATTCTAGGTAACAGAACCTGGTCCGAGCCACACAAGTCACCCCATCTTGGATTCCCCTAGGTCTCTAGTTTTCAGAAATGCACAGGTTTGGTAGGTTTCCCTAGGTGGCGGCTGAGCTACAGGCCAAAATCTACAGGTAGGCACTTTGCAAAAAACATCTCTGTTTTCCATCAAAAATTTGGCTGTGTCCACGTTGCGCTTTGGGGCGTTTCCTGTCGCGGGCGCTAGGCCTACCCACACAAGTGAGGTATCATTTTTATCGGGAGACGTGGGAGAACGCTGGGTGGAAGGAAACTTGTGGCTCCTCTCAGATTCCTGAACTTTCTGCCACAGAAATGTGAGGAACATGTGTTTTTTAAGCCACATTTTGAGGTTTGCAAAGGATTCTGGGTAACAGAACCTGGTCCGAGCCACACAAGTCACCCCATCTTGGATTCCCCTAGGTCTCTAGTTTTCAGAAATGCACAGGTTTGGTAGGTTTCCCTAGGTGGCGGCTGAGCTACAGGCCAAAATCTACAGGTAGGCACTTTGCAAAAAACACCTCTGTTTTCCTTCAAAAATTTGGCTGTGTCCACGTTGCGCTTTGGGGCGTTTCCTGTCGCGGGCGCTAGGCCTACCCACACAAGTGAGGTATAATTTTTATCGGGAGACGTGGGGGAACGCTGGGTGGAAGGAAATTTGGGGCTCCTCTCAGATTCCAGAACTTTCTGCCACAGAAATGTGAGGAACATGTTTTTATTTAGCCAAATTTTGAGGTTTGCAAAGGATTCTGGGTAACAGAACCTGGTCCGAGCCACACAAGTCACCCCATCTTGGATTCCCCTAGGTCTCTAGTTTTCAGAAATGTACAGGTTTGGTAGGTTTCCCTAGGTGGCGGCTGAGCTACAGGCCAAAATCTACAGGTAGGCACTTTGCAAAAAACACCTCTGTTTTTCTTCAAAAATTTGGCTGTGTCCACGTTGCGCTTTGGGGCCTTTCCTGTCGCGGGCGCTAGGCCTACCCACACAAGTGAGGTGTCATTTTTATCGGGAGACGTGGGGGAACGCTGGGTGGAAGGAAATTTGTGGCTCCTCTCAGATTCCAGAACTTTCTGCCACAGAAATGTGAGGAACATGTGGTTTTTTAGCCAAATTTTGAGGTTTGCAAAGGATTCTGGGTAACAGAACCTGGTCCAAGCCACACAAGTCACCCCATCTTGGATTCCCCTAGGTCTCTAGTTTTCAGAAATGCACAGGTTTGGTAGGTTTCCCTAGGTGACATTGCAATATTAAGGAGAGTGTTATGCATAAGACAGACCTACTGGTTTTATCAGAATAGCGCACATTAATAAAAGCAGTCACATTTTTTTTTTACATTGCATCATTGTTAATATCAAGAGGAACCATATAATTGTAACACAAGCGTTGATTACTGTGCAAGTTGTAACACTGTTGTTAGATCTGACAGGCTTTGGGGTGGCCTTCCCCCTAACTTTTTGCCTACCTCCTCCACGTTGGTGAACACATTTTTGATGGCTTTAGGGTTTTATGCACTTTACAACTGTTAACCAGGTCTAACATGCTTGTGCTCTCTACCCTAAAAAATGGTAACATTGGCTCCTACCCAATTGGCATATTTAATTAACATTTAAGTCCCTAGTAAAGTGAACTACATGTGCCCAGGTCCTATAAATGTAATGCTACTAGATGACCTGCATCACTGATTGTGCCACCCATCTAAGTAGCCCCTTAACCATGTCTCAGGCCTGCTGTTGCAGAGCCTGTGTGTACAGAGTTAGACTGCCTCGTCAACCTGACAAGATAAACCAGGCCTATACCTTCTCGTTTTAAACATATAAGTCACCCCTAAGGTAGACCCTATTGCGCCCACAGGGCAAGATGCAATGTATTCAAAAGGCAGGACATGTACTTCTAAGTATTACATGTCCTGATAGTGAAAAACACCCAGATTATTTTTTCACTACTGCAAGGTAACTACATCCCATAGAATAACATTTGGATTATGTATTTACAATTTAAAAGTGTAATTCCCAATCTGGAAGAGATAAGGTTGCCAAGTTCGGTGTCCCTGAACTCTCACAATTCAAAATCACAATTTAAGGTGAAGCAGGATTTTAAATTGCAGTTCTGAAAATGCCACTTTTAAAAAGTTGGCATTTTCTTACTTTAGCCATTTGGTGCCTACTGCCTGTCTCCAATACACATATAGGGTGGTGTGACAGCTGGGCTTGTGCATTACCTCTAGAAAGCCACTCACAAAGGGAGCATAGGTGTAATTGATAGAATTGAAAGAGCTGCATAACCCTATTAGAAACAGGGGGCCAGATGTAGCAACTTTAAAATTTGCGAGGTGCAAAGTGCGAGTCCATGCGACTCGCACTTTGCACCTCGCAAATTGGTATGCAGTACGGTGTCTCAGACACCGACTTCAACTCGCTATGGGGTCGCAATGACCCACCTCATGAATATTCATGAGGTGGGTCGCAAATTGCGGCCCCATAGCGAGTATAGGCACTCGCAAACATGGAGGCCTGCTGTCGTCAGCAGACCTCCATGTTCGTGACTGCTTTTAATAAAGCAGTTTTTTTTTTTTTTTAAGTGTAGCCCGTTTTCCTTAAAGGAAAACGAGCTGCACTTAAAAAAAAACCCGAAACCTTTAGTTTCGGTATTTTTTCAGGGCAGGGAGTGGTACCACTGCCCTGGGACCACTCCCTGCCCTGAAAAAATAATTTTGGGTCCATTCACAAAGTGGAAGGGGTCCCATGGGGACCCCTTCCAATTTGCGAGTGGGTTACCATCCACTTGAAGTGGATGGTAACTGCGATACGATTTTTGCATCCCACTCAGACTCGCAAATAGGAAGGGAACACCCCTTCCTATTTGCGATTCTGAAATGCATATTGCGAGTCGGTACCGACTCGCAATATGCATTTCTGAATAGCAAAGAGGCTTTTGCGCTTCGCAAACGGCGATTTTCGCCATTTGCGAGGCGCAAACCCTTTGCTACATCTGGCCCAGGGTCTCTAGTTGGCAGAGGTATGCACCCTGTCCAAGTAGCGATCACCACTCTAGTCCAGTTAAGTCAGATACACACTCTAAATTAACCTGTGCTCATCCTCTTGTAGCTTGAAGCAGAGCAGTCAGGCTTAACTTAAAAAGCAATGTTTAAAGCATTTCTGCAAAACCTAAACAATAACACTGTGAAAATACTGCAAAAAGACTCCACACCAAGTAAGAGAAATAGTTTATATTTTTACGAGTAAAAGAAGACCAAAATGACAAATCCAAGGAGTTGAAGTCGAGATATGAATTTTTGAAGAATATCTGCAATTTTAGTGCTTAGATGCTATAGCACCAACTGGGGCTATCTAGTTGCACTAGACAGGGGAAAATCCCCCAAAAAGTTCAGGCTTACAGCAATGGAGCGAGGGCTGGCTACAGGGACCAACCTCGTTCTGCTGAAACATTACCTTGTGTGGAGGGTTGTGTCGACGTCGAGGATCCAATGCAAAGAGCAGTGAAGACAATGCAAAGGTGATGCATTGGTGACGATCTGGGCAGTCGGGAGATGCTTCATCGATAAGCTGTGCAGTTAGCAATGCAAAGGCAAGTCGCCAGATCGATGGTGATGCGTTGATCCGGAGCTGCACAGTCAGGGTATGTGAAGTCCCATCCTCAGTGGTAGCACCGATGCATTGGCATTGAGGAGAGGTGCTACGGTTCCGATTGGCACAGTGGTGGCTATGCATCTATGTCGAAAGTTACAGCACAAGAGAACACACTTCTAAAGACCCAGGATTGGATTGCCATCACTTGGAAGGCCTGGACTCACAGGTGGCAGAGTCCAGGTGCTGTGGGAAAGATGCAGGCAGTCTTTGATGTCCCTGAGACTGCAGAACAGTAGGGAAGCCAGTAAGTCCTTGTAGTCACTTAGCTCTGGGGACTCAGGAGACTAAGGTGCAGTCCTTCTCACTCCCAGGCAAGGAGACAGCAGGGTAGGCACAGCAAAGCAGACGTCCAGCAACATCCATCAGAGTTCCATCAGAGTGGCAGTCCCTTCAGCAGCACAGCAGTCCTTCCTAGCAGAGTATCCTTAGGTCCAGAAGTGTGCAGATTTGGTACCGTCACAAGTCCCGATCTTATACCCATTGGTGCCTTTGAAGAGGGGCTGACTTCAAAGAGGGGCTATGAAGTGCACACACACCCTCCCATTCCTGCCCTGGCTCCAGACACACTACAGGAGGGTATGCAACTCTTTTTGTGGGGACAGGAACAGCCCTATTCAGGTGCAAATCTCAGCTCCTTCCTCCCATCTAGCTCAGGAAGGCACATCAGCTTGGTGATGGGCCATCAGGATGTAAATGGCACATATCAGCACCCTTTGTGTGTGACTGTCTAGAGGGAATGTGCAAGGCCCAGCTGTCACCCAACACAGACGTGTATTGAAGGTAAGCAGTAGGCACACATGGCTGAAGAGTAGAAAAATGCCAACTTTCTAAAAGTTAATAAGACGACAAAAATCCTGTTGTCAGTTAATCAGAATTATGACCAAATAATGAATTAAAAGTCAATCAGAGGCATTCATCAATAACAGCATAGGGAAAGAAAAACCCCACCAGAGCAGATGATTCCTGCATAAAGTACATTTTTAGAAAAAATTGCATGAAATTCTATGCTAAATAGACTCAAAGCTGCTCCATAAAGTGAAAACAATGTGACTTCAGTGCTCGTGCAAAGAGAACAAGTGAAAAGTGACTGTACAATTAAAAAACAATAAAACTGTGCAGTGCTACAGCTGCCTGCATGCTGTCTATCCAAAACGTAGTATACACATCTTCAGCCAAAAAGGGTATCCAGAATTTTCTTAGAATTGTGAGGGGGATTTTCCTAATGGGAAAAGGCAAATGGAATCGTCGATGTTTCAACTCAGTTGCGGTAACTTAAAAACATCACAAGAATGTCTTAATCAGGACATGGGGGAAGGGCAACCTGTGTAGCAATGATAGTACACAGTTAGCAAAATACTGGCTGGTGTGTTTCCATAGTCCCGTGTGAAGCTCATGCAACAAATGCACCTGAAATTGCATAAACTAACCCTTCCATAGAAGAAGTCCTCTGGAGAGTAAAGAGACAGCAAGCCTGCTCACCTTGATTAAACCTCTAAAAAATTGAATTAACCAATCAGTCAGGTCCCAGAAGGAGTGACCTACCCTAACAGTGAGTACAAAAATAACACTCTCCTCAGTCAACAAGTGGTTTTCATGGACTTGATAAAGGCCCTTCAAACAATTAGGCAAACAAATGGGCTGGAAAAAAATAGTGAAAATAGAATAATAAATGTTCAGAATTGATGACTCAATCAGACACGTAAAACGTATGATTAAAGAATCCTCCAAAACATTAGTAAATTAATCACCCAGAGTGGGGTATGCATTGACTCTCCCAAAATGAATTAAAGGAGAGAGTCAGTGGAAGAAACCTCACCGTAAGGGCAAATGAGCTTAAAACAACAAAAGAAAGTCAAATTGAGGTTAATGAAATCCCTGCTTGTACAGAGTTAATAATGGAGACAAAAACCCAAAAGTATGTGGTTCTTACTGCTTGCCAGCCAGTCAGAACCTCCAATAAGACATGACCCTACTGCCGCCAGCACCCAGCATTTAAAATCATGATGTGCTGCGTAAAAACCAACCACAAGTGATCCATGTACTCCCGACCCCAAAGCAAAAGCTCCAGCTCCAAGAATGGTTGATAACAAAGATAAACCTCTTGACAGGTCAAAGGTTCAATCCATGTAAGAGGTTCCTAAACATTTTCCAGAAGATTGCTGCCACCACTGTCACTTAGTAAATACATTGGTGATGCCCCTGCAGTCCCTTAGGATACCACAGGAAGACATATGCAATCTTAATCCCTCTGTGGGGCATTTTGGGGCAATCCAGATCCAATTCTATTAATATCTAATGAACGACCTTGCTGTGTGCCATGTTCTATTTCCTTCTGTTTTATTTTTGGGGGCACCACAATCTCACTCAAAGCACCCACAGCCTCCCTAGTTCACTGGGGGGCACAGACAAAGCAACACAGCTCCAGCAGCTCCCCGTGAGTGTGCACCTCCTGTGTGGCATGCGGAAGCCGCCCTCTTTGTTTCTGCCCCTGCCGTGGCTGGAACAACTCTTCTTCTGCTCCTTCACACTGGAGGCATTGTCCCCTGCCGATGATAAGTGCAACAGGGAGTGGTGAGGTTAGTGTAATTTGGCGAAACCAGACAGACACAAAGGGCAGGCAGGTCTGATAAACTCTTTATGTGAACCCAGAGAATTGGATCATTAATGTGCTTACTTTTCTGTGCCATCTGAGGAAATGGGGGGCCATCAGGGGTAATAATGTATTTAGGGTCAGGGCCTCACTTACTTTTTCCACTCTATTTAAAATGACTGCATCAAGACGCTCTAACCTGTAGTCCATGGCCTACCCTAGGGGTATATGAAGAAGATCGGCAGAGTGCTATGCACTTGCTCATTTATATTTTCTTCTCCTATGGCCAGACTTGGCATGCCCTTTTCTCAACTTTGGCCTTGATCTGCTCCTGGTAGCCAGCCCTAGTCACCAAAAGGCCTTTGTCCTGTAGAAGGGCACTTTCCATAGGAAGTGGGATTTTCTGACTCCCTGCACCAGACCTGTCCTTTGCCTGGCTCCTAGTGTTCATTTGCAGCTGATGGAGGCATCATGTGCAGCCCCTCAACAGCCAAGCAGCCAGCAAAACACTCTCCCTACAGCACTCCCCAGCACATCCCGGTTTGTTGTTCCTAGGTGTGATCTAGCTCTAGCTGAGTTCTCTTTTAGAATCCGACCAATGGATTCTCTCTTCTTCCTTTGAGGGATAAGGTGGAGTAAAGTATGCTGGAAGGATGATAGCCTGCCCAACATCAAAAGGGTACAACTTTTTTGCAGAAAAGCAGCTGGACTCTTGAACATTAGCGTGCCTGAGAGGAAAGCATGGAGCTCACTCACATTCCAAACTTACAAAATGGCAATCAGAAACACCATTTTCAATGTTAAAAGACGTAATGGACTACTGTGCATCAGTTAAAAAGGGGTACATATTAAAACCGTAAGAACCAAATTCAAGTCCCACTGCAGCACCACAAGGGCTTCAGTGGAAACAAGTATGCAAACCTTTGAAAAAACTCATCACCATGGGTAATTTAAACAAAGAAGGCTGATCTGGAAACTATAAGAGAGTGGAAAAGGCCAACAAATAGCCCTTAAGAGTACCCAATGTAAGTGCCAGAAACAAAACAAACAATAAGATTTCAGACAGATTCGCTTGCAGACGGTCTATCTGATGGATGCCATAGCAAGCTACACATTTATCGCAATGTTTGGTATACACCAGCTTTCTAGAGGGATGTTTAAGCTGCCAAGATAACATCAATGACCTCATCAGGAAGGTCAAAATAAATCAACTATGGCCACTCAATCCTGACATATGGAGGTACAAAATGCGCTGGCCTAGGTGCACGACCCTTCCCTGTCGCTCTGACTGGAGATCCTTTTGAGCGGCAGCTTGATCATAGGA
Source organism: Pleurodeles waltl (assembly GCF_031143425.1). Taxonomy (NCBI): domain Eukaryota; kingdom Metazoa; phylum Chordata; class Amphibia; order Caudata; family Salamandridae; genus Pleurodeles; species Pleurodeles waltl. The sequence goes on from NC_090437.1 coordinate 401,373,940, forward strand.
CAGAGGCTCGTGGCCAGGAGTTCTGAGTACCACATCCTCCTTGCCCACTCTAAAGACACTAAGATCACTTGGGCATTGTTGGTCCCGATATTCTTCAAACTTGAGCCAGGTGGGGGTAGATGAGTGTTGTATTCCATTCTAGACAAAATGTGTCTGAGAGAAAGGCCACTTGAGGAGTCCATTGTGCAAAAGTGCTGACATTGCACTTTCTTTGCAGTGGTGAAAGTATTGAGCCAGGGTTCTGTCCATTGCTGAAAGTTGCCGTGCCCAACCTCTGGTGTAACTGCCATTCACGATCCAATAAGGATCGGTGGCTGAGTTTGCCCACCCTGTTATTTAGAGATCCCACTTGGTCATTCACAACTAGAGAAATTTTCTGCCAGTCAAACCACTCCCAGACTTGTAAAGCCTCCTGGCACAGAATCCAAAACCACCCCCCACCCTGCTTGTTGGAGAAGCACATGGCAGGGAGCAGGGATCTCTCTCCCTTTTATGGTAGGTAGGAAGGTCTTCAAAGCAATAAAAATGGCTCACAACTTCAACGGAGTGATGTGATTTCAGGCTTCTGCCACACACCATAGTCCTCTGATTCCCACATCTTCAGATGGCCTCCCAAACCCAGTAGTGATACATCCATCACCACTGTCAACTCTGGGTGGGGTAAGGAGAGGGGTCTGCCACTAACAAAATTGCAGTCCAGCAGCCACCACTGCATATCTTTTTCAGTCTCCTCTAAAACCTGGATACAATCAACCGGTTCTCCTGGTGCTGTGCTGACTCGGACATAAAATCCTAATGCAGAGCCCACATGTGCCATCTGGCATATATTGCCAGCGGAATGCAGGAGGCCAGCAGACCCAGTAGCCTCAGAGTAATTCACAATGAAATCCAGGATAGATGCTGAAACTTCTGGATCATAGCCCAAATATCCTGGACTCTCAGTCTAGGATGAAGGAACGAAACTGCACAGTATCTAGAATAGATCTGATTATCTGGAGCATCTGCGTAGGAGACAGGTGCAAATTTGCTAAGTTGCTAGTGAATCCAAAAAAGTTACGAAGTTCGCTGTCACCTGGAAGTGGTCTACGACTGGGGGAAGACCTTCCTTCAAAATGTTTTCATTGAGATAGGGGAAAACTGGAATCCCGACCTCTGAATGTGTTCTTTGACCACCATTGTTTCTTTCATGAACACTGGTGAGCCCAAAAAGGAGCACCACAAACTGAAAATACTCCTTCCCCACTGTGAATCGCAGACAAGGCCTGTGGGTCTGCAGAATGGGAACATGGAAATAAGCATCTTGCAGGTCAAACACTAGGATGCAGTTTCCAGGGGTTAGGGCAGATAGGAACTGAGATAGTGTGAGCATCTTGAATTTTTCCTTTCATAGGAAGGCTTTGAGAGAGTAAAAATCTAAAACAGGATGAAGTTCTCAATCCTTCATCGACACAATAAAGTAAAAGGATTAACACCCATTTCCAACTTCTGAGACCGAAAACCTGTCTGTGGCCTCTTCGGCCAAAAGGGAATGCACTGCCTGCTGCAAAATGGTAATATGTTCAATCACCACAAGGTGGAGGAAGGTGCAGTGGGGTAGAAAGAAATGGGAGGACACAGCCCCAGAGGACAATTTGGAGGATCCACTTATCTGAAGTAAAAGCTTACACCCCTGCAGGAAATGTTAGATCCTTCCTTTGACAGGGTGGCTGTGTCGGAAAGGACATACTAAAATGAGTTTTTAGCTGCGTTTGCTGGATGGGGAGGATTGAGTTTTATGTGGTCCCTTACGCCCTGGGTGTTGTCTCTGAGAGCTGTGGCCTTGACAATGAAAGGACTGAGACGCTTGTCCTGCCAGTGGCTAGGTTTGGTGTTGGCAATACTGAAAACACTTGGTGTATCCTCAGAAAGGGCAAACCTGTAGGTGGACTTGTCTGGTAGAAAGGACAGACTCAAGGATCATTCTATGGCCCAATATCCATTAAATTGTTTCAGGGATGAGTCTGCTTTCTTGCCAAAGAGGTGAGAGCCATCAAATTGCATATTTAATAAGGCTGCCTGGACACCCCCTGAGAAACCTGTAGACCTCATCCAGGTGTGGTGCCGAAGCAGCACACTCATGCTGATCACCTGACCCAAGCATTCACTTGTGTCCAAGCATGAGAGTATCACAAAGTTTACTGCATCCTGTTCATCCTGAATGTTTTGGACTAAAGACACCCATATGTCATCTGGAACTGCCAAAAGCATTTGGCCCACCATGTTTCACAATGCATGAGTGTAGTGAACTAGGAGAAAGATGGCTGTGACAGATTGCAGGGCAAGGCTAGCAGAAGAGAACATTGGCATGCCAAAAGTTTATATATGTTTGGATTTGCTATCAGGAGGAGTCATAGGAAAGCCATTTTAGTTCTCTTTACTTGTGGACACCTGAACCACCAAACTCTCCAGTGCTGGATGTTGAATGAAGAAATTTGAGTCACCTAGCACTGCTGTGTGGTGAAGGGCAATCTGCCTATTTACTGGATATCCTTCCAAGAGGGTAACCATACGGGCTGTGTTAAAGGGCAGGAGACGTTCAGTCTGTGACTGGCCAGGCTAGAGGACCTATGTGAGAAAGTTGGACTTTACCTTGATATTAGGATGTTGCAAATCAAGAACTTCTGCAGCCCAATACATATTACCAGCAAATGAGATGCTTTCCTCTGTGGCAGCCCCTGTAGGAGAAGCAAGTCCAGTGTCCGGGGAACTATCCAGGCCACTGGTGTCCTGTAGTATCTCATTCCAGTTATTCTCAATATACTGTGGGTCAAAGTCATCACATTCTCAAAATTGGCATTGTTGTCTACTTCAGAGCCAGAAATATGACATAAAGCCTATGCTCTGCCTTGAAGTAAAGTGAAAGTGTCATAGGCAGAAAGGTTGGTGAGTGGTTGAAGTGCAGTGTGATCAGGACTAAATTTGATTTGAGTCAGAAACCATTATCAGCTGTGGATCCTCCAGTGCCAGTGGTGTCTGCACAGAGGTCAAAGGAAGCAGCACAAGGAGTGGTGCCTGAACTAAAGTCAGCATAGAAGCCCGTGTGGAACCTGAAGCAGGTTCACAAGACACAGACAGTGTCGTGGATGAACCTCCAGTGTAGCCTTGACTAAAAGCCTCTGCGGATCCATGAGGCATAAAGGTGCACCAGAGGAATCCAGAATCATGCCTAATATGCACAGAATGGCCTCCTTAGATGCTGTGACCTGCTGCAATGTCACTGACAATCCGGAAAATCTGGGGTATATTGGCATTAAGCTTCTCAGGAGTTTGGGAGGGTGAACGGGTGGTAAGTTGATGTCCTCTCTTGAGTTTGAGAGTGGGAAGGAATTTTAGCTCTGACCACTTATTGTACCCCTTTTAATCATAGGGACTCACCCACACATTCATCCATCAAACAATTCACCCCACTGGCGAAGCTTTACGTATATTGGGTTACTCTAGTAGTCTGTGACATTTTGTGCAGTTTCTCATGGTCTAGTGGTAGACCTATTGGTTCATTGTCATCATCCACAAAACCAGGTACACAAGCTTGCCACTAACTGAATAAGCAAGTTCACTCATTAAAATCCCAGAGCTAAAGAATTTGTCAATGCTTCTTTCAGTCTGTTTTCACATTATGTATATTAAAATGCACCTTGTTTAACAAAACATGTTTTGGTTCTACAATTTAAACCACATGTTTATTGCACAGCCATATTGTCTGCAAACATAAAGACTGAAGCATTGATGGCCAAATAGATTGGATGCATTGAAAAGTCTAATCTACTTTGTTGTAGCATACCCAATGCATTAGTCACTTTGAGCATTTCTTGCTTTAAAAGTGTTCTGTTAACACTAAATGCAAGTTACCCACTACCCACATATCAGTTTCTTTATGGTTAATCAAAAACATTAACTATGGGTCATACTTTCAACCTCTTTCCCTTCTTCTTTATTCTTGTCCACTTTAGTGGTATGAGTGTAGAAAGCAAATGGTTCTGCAGTATGTGAAAATGGTGTATAGAAATATATGTGCTACAAAATTATTGTTGGCAAAATATTGACCACCACGATACTGTGAAGGGCCTTCATACCATATTGTCAAGGTACATATAATATATATACATGCTTTGGTAAAGGACAGGAGAGGCTCCGTAGGGGCCTGGCCAGGCTGTAGGACCTCCATGGATGCCACTGAGATAATCCTATGTTTTAAAACACTGCTAGAAAAACAGACATTTGTGGTGAGTAGATTTAGAGTATTGGTAGTGTTGTAGGGTGCTCCACATAATAGAGTTGCTCTGCTCCGGAATCTTGGGAACTACCCAGAGCTCCTTGCTTCCTTTTTTTTTTGCATACTATATATGCATAACTCTGAAAGGGTTTTGTTTTGACTTATACCGGGTGCTCACTTGGGTGGGCATCAAGTTTGTGTTTTTGGATGAAGCCATTTTCTGTGGGTCGATAATACAAGTTCATGTTGGAAAGTAATGATGGAAATTTTGATTCAACATGTCTGAGAGGAACACAAAGAATTGGTTCAACAAACGGACATGTTGACTCAAGAGATCAAGACTGATGTGGATCAAGGGTGGGTCCAGAGCACATTGAAAGTGATTGATGAAAGCGTTAATATATAGGAAAAAGAAGTAATGGAGAGGCAACAATGTAAATTTGCCAGAGATGAAAGGGATTATGAAACAAGAAGGATCCTAACCTTTGCACAGAAATTTGACAACACATGCAAGCAGTTGGCAAAAGATAATATGTTACACTCACAATCAATGGACAGAAGCACAGAGGGTTTCATGATCAAGGGTAGATGTGGATACTAGTGATAATGAGTATGTGACCCCCAAACATATGATGTCCTCTTCCGAGCAGTACAGACTGCTTCAGTTTGTCAAGGAGCAGTCCACCAAAGGCCGAGGAAGGGGCAGAGGGCAAAAAAACAAAAACAAAATAGGAAACAATGACAAAGAAGGAAGAAAAAATGAACCCCAGTGAGAACGAAGAGGCAGGGATTGAAGAAGCAATAATGGATCCCACTGAACAATTAATGGGAATTAATTTATCTCAACATGAACTGACATGCATGGAAAAGAATGCTTTGAAATTGTGATTTCATTCTGCCCTGATGTTGCTGACAACTATGCCTAACTATGGATTTATTTATTTAAATTCATGCAAAAGTTGAAGTTATACAAAGCCTATGCATGAAAATCTTAAGAACAAGTGGTACAAGAAAAAGAGAGCTGCATTGGCGGACCCTTGAATCTTCTTATGGATGATATTGAGATGTTGAATACAATGGTTAAATTAGTGAAGGAAGATGACAGTGAGAGGAGATTTTGTGATCCTTTTGATCTCATAGCATCTAGGACCTTTTGTAAACATTTTGCATTAACTACTGATTTACTAGCTGAGACTCACTTCAGACAATCTTCACCGAGTATATCCAGTTACCGAGAAATAATGTTGATGTATTTGGAGATCTGGTATCAGAAGATGTATTAAAACTTGGAAACATAAACTCTTGCTGCTAGACTTTGAGTCACGACAATGGCAGGCCATAAAATTGTTACAGGATGATGATAATTTGGTGAGAAAACCTTCTGCAAAGGGGGTAATGTTGTTCTTTTGTCCAGGGACAAATATGAGAATGAGGCATTGAGACAGCTTGGCAATAATACCTGTTATGTAAAAATGGATAGAAGGTAAGGACCTACAGTGATATAATGAATGATTGAGAGAATGGTACAACAATCAACTTCTGAGTTGGGATGAGATGTATTTTGTGAAGAATTATACACCAGTTACACCAGCCCTGTATATTCTGCCTAAGATTCATAAACATAAGACTTATCCTACTGGGCGGCCAATAATGTCTTAACTTTTTATTCCCCTTTGTTATGGATCTGAACCCTTACATACGAGATACTAAGGACATTATGTCTAAAATTCAAAATTTGCACTATATGGCATGCTTTGATGTGGAATGCCTCTATACCTCTATAGGACATTCAGATGCTGTTGAAGCATGTAAATATATTTTGCAGGCATGCAGCATTAACTATTTAGAGCATACTCAGTTGCTCCTTGAGATGATTCATATTTGCTTAACTGAAAATTTATTTTTCTTTGTTAAGGTTCTCTTTAAGCAAATCCAAGTGGCAAATAATCTACACCTGCTTTGCTTCCAGTTACACCAATTTGATGGTGGGCTAGTAGGAGGACCCCTTCCCCTTTGTGAATGAAAGCAAGAATATTTTTTCAGAGCAGGTAGTGGTTCCATGGACCACTCTACTCTGAAAAAATGAAAAGAAAGCTTTTGTTTGAAATGCATCCCAGCTTCCTTTAAGGAAAACTGGCTGCATTTTAAAAAAAACTGCTTTATTTAAAAGCAGTCACAGACATGGTGGTCTGCTGTCCCCAGGAGGCCACCATCCCTGTGAGTGAGGCCATTCCCAATGGGGTCACAAATTGCCACCTACCTCATGAGCAAAGATGAGGTAGGTCATTTGAGAACCCATTGGGAAACGCAAACAGTGTAAAACGCACTGTTGTACGTCCCAGTTTGTGATTTCCTAATATTGAATCGTAAAGCCAAAACTGCATACATCTGGCCCATACTAAGCAATATAACTAGCTGAGAATGTTTTTGAAAAAAAATGGGATATAATGAGGGGTGACCGGATTTTAAAAGAGAAAGTGGGGACACATCCGTCTCTTTGTCTTTGAGAGATCTGTTGGTTCACAGTTACCTGCAAAGCAGGGAATTGATCAGAACAAGGATGTAGTTCCAGGTGCTTTGGACAATGTTAAGCATGTAAAAATAGTCAAAATGTTAAGGAGATCACCTTAAACCATATACACAAAAGGTGGAGAATCACAAAGTTGATCACATGCACAACAGACTTTGTAGTATATGGTATTGTGTGTCTCTTCAACAAATGGTTCATTGGGTCTACCATCTTCCCAGTGAAGAAATGGATCTTTAAGCACTGGTGTGCCATAGCAAACAATGATCACAGTTATAGCACACCTAAATATTTTAATGATCTACACAAAGGTGATTGGAAGCAGGCCACATTTGTGGGCATTGATTGTATACCCAGAAACCCAAGAGGCGGGATAGTGTGTTGACCCTTAGGAGGGAGTTATCTTGGTTTATTTGGAGGATGGTCTCTTTGGCCCCCGATGGGGATGAACATGGATGAGGGGGTACTTGTGCAGCTTGAATAACTGAGTTATGTGAATGTGTCTGGCTTTGCAATTTTTATTGCACCTTTTATTGTTTAATTTGGACTTTGATATTGTAGGTTTTGTCTGATATATTTCTATATTGTCTGAACCTCTGCTCTCTTTTCCCCCTTTCTTTTAGGTGGTGACTATTTTCAATATATCCTCAGAGCTTTAGATAATATTCAATTATCTGAACATTTCTTGAGTACAAATATTTTGTTGTTTGCTACTTTAGCTATTTTTTATTTCAGGTTGTGACTTTTACACCATACTCCAAAATGCATATTTATTTGGCTTGATTAGATTTAAGGCTATTCAGAGCCTCAATTAATTTTGTTTGTGTTAACAATACAATCTATTTAGGGGCACTGGTTTGTGTTTAATTTAATGTATTTTAATTTTCATTTGCATACATTGTTATTCAGAAAAATGCAACATTTTGAATTAAGTATGTTTTCACTTTTCATTGTTTTGTTACTATATAAGATGAATACAATGTCCGCCCTGGTCAAGACCAAGACTGTGATGGTTGTAACACATTATTTTGTGGTGGAATAAACGTATTATGCTATACTATCCGCTGGAGTGGCAGTCACCACTAGGTAGTTAGATTTCGGACCTAGTTTCCAAATAAAAAGCGTTTTTGACTTGCCTATATCTTTGGTGCAGCTTGACCAATCTTCATGACATTTTTCAAACAAATTTGCAAGTCAGGTCAGCTGCTGTCTGGAAAGATTCAGAATGATCCGCCTAAGGGAGGCCAAGAAAAAAGGGAGGGGGGCCCAAAGCACATGTTTCCCATTCATTTTTCCATAGGGATTTTGAACAGTAATAGGGCCAAAACTACTGGACGTGTTTGCACTAAATTTGGCAGAAAGGTAGGTTCTGGTCCATAAGGAAATCCTTTTTTGTTTTGGTGTAAATCCGTTCAGTAGTTTTGGAGAAATGAAGGGGAAAATTAATTTGTATATCTAGATACGTGAAGGATTCGCAAGCCCTACCGATCTCGTGCTGAGATCTGATTGACTGACAATACTTCAACAAGGAAGCAATTAAGTGTTGTCAGCCATTTTGGGACTCAGCTGAAGCTGAGTCCCAGAAAAAAGGTACAAAATAAAGAAAAAGGACCAGGGTACGAACACCCTGACCCCTAAGCTCTGGTGGTAAAGTCCCAAAGGCACATGGGGCTAAAAAGCATTTTTTTTTACATTTTATGGCCGGTGTCATGGTGGATCAGCAGATCCTGAGTGAAAATCTTTTTAAAAACAAAGCTTGGGCTCATGCGCTTCGCTATTCTAAAACCCCAGGATGGGCCAAGTCCCTGGGGCATTTGCTGATTTATTTTTGGGGGGGGGCCTCCTGCCCCCTCTGCCTCAGGTAACATCACCTTCCCGGGGCCATAAATAATTCTAATGTGGGGGCTGTGTGTCCTCTGCTGCCCCTGGGATCACCACCTCCTTGGGGCTGTTAATAGTTAAGCAGGGGGAGTGTGTGTGTGTGTGTCCCAACTGCCTCAGAGATCACCACTTCCCCGGGGCTTCTTTCATGGCGGAGGTGGCCATGCACCTCCCCCCTCGAGGAGCCACAGATGGCCCCAGGGACCGCCATTCCCCAGTTCCGGCTCCTGCTATGTCCCGGGGTGCCCCGGGACATAGATGTTTGCTTTTGGTAGGAGCTGTTTCCACTTGTCAGCTGGTCAGTTTCTTCAGTGCATGATGCAGGTGACTGTGAGCAGCTATTTTCTACCTGTACCAAACAGAGAATCCCTTCTTAAAGCAGTTAAAGACAAGCAAAGTCATTTTAGGGGTGGAGTGCAAGTGTGCAGCAAGTGCATTCCTTCAGATTGCAGTCTCCAGGTGCAGGTCAGGGGTCCAGCAGGACAGTCTTTCTTCTACTTGTCTTGTTCCTTTTAGAGGTCTCAGGTGGAGTGCAGCTCTGCCAGTTTTACCCTTGCTCCAGGGGGGTGGAAAGCAGGGAAGGAGCTCTGTCCAATCATGTGCAGGCTACCCCCCCCCCCCTCTTGAGTGACCACTTCCTGGGAAGTGTGGGAAAAGTCAATCAGCAACAGTCTCTAAAAGATGCAAAAAATTCAGTCTCAGAGGTTAGGTCTGGGTGAGCCCATCCACTGGTGTGGCTGGGTCTCCCTTGGCTCACCCCTTTCCAGCCTTCTCTTAATCAAATCAAGGGGCACCTAGCTGTCTGAGTTTGCAGGAAATGGGGAAGGTACAGTTGCTGTCCCAAAAGTCCTTCCCTACTTTGGCTGCTCTCCCCCATCCTGTTTCACCATCTGCTGAGGCACATCTTCTCCCACCAGATGCTTCCTTTGTGTAAGCCCAGGCCACTTCACACTTCATCAAGGTAGCCTGGCCAGGCTTCCAGAGGCTGGCCAATCAGGGAAGGGCACTACAGAGCTGAAACTGGTACCTTATAGGAAGAGTTCTAAAACTCTTTCTAGGTGCAAGTTATATTAAATTCAACAGTGGGATGTTTGTGGATTTATTATAACTTTTAATCTGATACTGGACACTCCATATTTAGCTCCTTTCTATGGAAAATAAGACTTAATTATTTTAAAATAAAGTCTCCCCATGTTAGCCTAAGCAGCCCATTCAGTGCAATGGGGGAAACATTTAGCTATTTTTCCCTCACCAGGGCTTATAAAACATCTCTCATAAAGTCCATAGTTACATTGCACCCAACCCTGGAGGCACGTAGGGCACACCTCAGGGGTGAATTGTATGTAAAAATAACGTTGCTTAGGACTTTGGAAGTACTTGTAATTCCAAAGTCCAATTGGGGGTTAACTTTAACTTGAATGTAGACAGCAAGCTGGTCTGCCTTTAAAATGACACTGGGCACCACAGCAGTGCACCTATGGGTGTAGTACCTATGCTGGGGCTCCTAAGCCTACATGTCCTACAATATACAAGGGACTTATAGTTATGTTGGCACAGACAATTATATTTAGCCTAATTTGCATATTCAGTTTAATTAGAGCACTGGCCCTGTGACTGCTTAGCAGTACCCAGGGCACCATCAGAGTTAGAAAAACATCAGCATATGTGAAAAACGGGCCAAAAAGTTAAGGGACTCCTGCAATCAGGCCAGTTTCCCCACATATATATATACACACACACATCTACACCTAACTTCACAAAATTGTAGTAGTCAATATTTTGGATGCAAAATTATCATGGCACACATTTTTAAATACAGTCATTTTCACAGAATACCATGGCTTCTCTCAGAATGCCTAAAGGTAGAATGTGCTAGGTGGATTTATGGAACATTTGACAAATTGACTACTTCAGGTTTATTATAGTCAATAAAAGCATGAATAAATCATACTTTTAAAGAAAGAAGCTCACAGGGAATTAACAAATTTATGACCAGTGTTTGAATTTAAAAACCCCTCCAGGTTATGGAGAGAGACATTTTTTAAAAGTACTCACTGTAAGCAGATTTCAGACTCAACAGCTAGGATGTAGACCTTCCCCATGCCCCATTCCCTGCTCATAGTCCACTACTTTTGTTTATTTTACAACTTGAACGTTGAATGGGCATCACACCAGAAGAAGTTAATAATTGAATAAGTGTTTATGTTAACTTATTTTCTGCAGCTCAAAGGCTTAAGTTTAGAAGCCTAATTTAGAGGTAGGCGGGAATGACAAATTTAACAAAAAGTGTCAGATTCCCCACCCTTCCACTTTTCTGTCCACCACATCTTCTTGAGGTGGAGAAACCACAATGTTTGCAACAGTGGAGCCCAAGCAAGCTCTGCCATCAGAAACATTTTGCTGGTGGGTCGTATGCCAAATAACATTACAAAAGAGGCCCAGCTAAAAGAACTACCACAGGATGGATAGGAAAAATGACTTTCATGTTAGAAAACCCTCACCCACCAGGGTTACCCTTTGGTGGCATGCTTCATCATTGGTTTTTTTTCTGTTCCGCTACAAAGCGGGGTGTGCTGTGACCTACGGGATACGTGGGAGCACTGATATAGTGTGGTCAATGTGAATCACAGGAGGGATAGGAGTGGTGGGGTCTTGAGTGAGTTACAAATACCTGTCTCCTAGTAATTCCAATGATTTAAGAGATCCCTTGAAGGCGGTATGATTAAAAAGGGGCTGCAGAAGTGGGGGATGTAATGTACCTGACTTCCTAATCTACATGTTTCAGAGCCTTACTCCTAGGATCCTCTTCAGGACCAAGGTACACTCCATGGTGCCACTCCTTGTTTGCCTACCTCTAATGAAAGCATGAATAATACATGCTCTGTGATATGGTGCAATTCACCTTACAAATGTGGTGTCATAAGATGATACCTATCGTTTATGGTGTCCATCATTGATACTTGGTGGTTTTTGGATTGTCATATCATAGCTCTTCCAGGAGGGGTGTGTGCTTATAATCACACTTTCCTCAAAGTGACACTCCCGCTCTGTACCTAATGCTGAAGTTCATACCCCGGGGAGGTGAGCGTTTCTGTGGGTGCTGTTTTTCTTGTCATTGATCACAATGTATGCCATAGTGGTGCTGGGCAGGATGATGATAACAATGTCTTAGGTACACTAGGAGAAAAGTTCCAGCAACATCAGAGATATGTTTTTCCCGAAAAAGAATGCCTGCCAAACCTCTATGGCATGATAGCCTTGCCAGCACTGTAATTTATTCTGATGTGTTCCTGCCACTATGCCAGGATTAATTCCAGTGAAAACTGCCCTCACAATAGGCAAGGAAGCCTAAACCTGGATGCTCAGAGGAAGCTCACTGAAGAGGGCCTAAATGTACAGTAAACCTGCAAGCTTCTGCATTCAACTGTGCATTGTTCTGATAAATTAACTGTCTCAGTAAGACTACCTGAGTGCTTTTATTTTGCAAATATGCTCTCTAGAACTGTAATACAGGCAATTGGCAGTACTGTTAACTCCACCCTTGTTTGTTTAAACAAGGGTGCAACATTAGTGAAAAGCCAGTACTCACCAGACTATTGACACCAATCTGACCAAAGGCAACCAGTACATTGTGGTGTCTTACACCAGTGATAGGACACTACTCAGGTGGGAGATGTACTGAGTGGTTTAGTAAACCTTGAGAAATCATGCTTCCATTTTCTTACGATAATGGCATTACTCCTAGTCCTACTCCCTCGCCTTCCTTTTAACCAATGAGGCCTCCCACCTCCCCCCTAGACCCTCCCTTCCCCTTTCAAACCTCCCCCCCACCCTTATCCCCTCCTGTACAAAAACCAAGCCCAAGCTGCAACTCGGACAGTCCGTACCGGGAGGGTGGGAGGGAACGGAAAAGGAAGGCGAGGGAGTAGGACTAGGAGTAATGCCATTATCGTAAGAAAATGGAAGCATTACCTCCCGTCCCTCCCTCGCCTTCCTTTTAACCAATGAGACATAGAAAGAAAAACACACAGGAGACGGACATCGAGTTGCAAGACCTTTATTTAATATTCTGCACCAAGAACATCCCCAAACATTATCTCATAGAGGATAAGACCCGGTGACCTAACACCGACTCCAAACTACCCAAGTCCGACAGCCTATAATGACGCACAAACGTCGAAGGAGAAGCCCAAGTGGCGGCCCCGCAAATTTCCACCACCGAAGTCCTCACCGTCGCCGCCATGCCTCTGGTAGATCTCCCCTGAATCCCTAGAGGAGGAACCACCTCTTTCAAGGAATAGGCCAACAGAATTAAAGATCGAACCCACCGACTCAAGGAAGCCGTGGAAGGTTTCTCACCTTTGCGTGCCGGACCAAAATTAACAAACAGTGAATCCCCTTTACGAAAAGGAGCCACCACCCGCAGATACTCCAACAAAACCCTACGTACATCCAACGAATGCAAACGGACCTCCTCCCTTGATGAGGGATTCGGACAAAATGAAGGAAGGATGACCACCTGCCTGGAATGGAACGAAGAATTGACTTTTGGAATAAAGGAAGGCACCGGAACCAGAACCACCCTATCGGGAAAAATCTTACAAAAAGGAAAGGAACATGCCAATGTCCCCAATTCCCCCAACCGATGAGCCGAAGTAATGGCGACCAAAAAGAACGTCTTCAAAGATAGATGTCGCAAATCACAGTCCCCCAATGGTTCAAAAAGGGGCCTCCGTCAACACATCCAAAACCAAGGACAGAACCCATGAAGGAAAAGAACGTACCGGGCGAGGAAATAAATTAATAAGCCCCTGAAAAAATCTAGGCATTAATCGCCCTTCATCCTGAAGATTACGCCACGCTCCTCTGAATGCCTGAATAGCCGCCCACTGTACCCGAAGAGATGCCACTGACAACCCTAAATGAGCACCGTCCTGCAGGAACTGCATCACCTCAAAGATAGAAGCGCAGGTAGGATCCAACTCACGACTTAAGCACCAAGACGAAAACACCTTCCACTGTCTACCATAAGAAAGCAAAGTTGAACCTCTCCTTGAAGCCAGCCAGGTAGAACTCAAAGCCACCGGTACCCCTAGACCTGTCAACCCCCTTCGTTCAACTTCCAAGCCGTCAAGTGTAACCTCCTCAATGACCCCAATGGGAGGCAGGGAAACTCCAGGGGAGAAGGACAAAGAGGCAGAGGCCACATCCTCCCCTCCGCCATCAGCCTCAACAATGGGAACCAATTCGCCCTCGGCCAAAGTGGAGCAATTAGGATAACCCTGGACCCCAGATCCCTTACTCGTAACAGAAATGCCCTGAGTAGTTGAAACGGAGGGAACGCATACAAAAGGCCCTGCGGCCAAGGACATGACATCCCGTCCACCTCCCATGCTTGGGGACACCGAAACCGGGAGCAGAAGCGCCCCACTTTCGCATTCCCTACTGACGCAAACACGTCCAGCACTGGAAGACCCCAAAGCCGAACCAGATGCTGAAACAGAGACTTCCGGAGAGAGAAAAGTTGAGAGGAAGGAATCACTCTGCTCAGTAGATCCGCCCGAACATTCACCACCCCCCGAATGTACGTAGCCCTGAGAGAGGGAACCCACTCCTGAGCCCACACAAAAATCTCCCTGACTAGATTGAACAGAGCCCTCGATCTGGTCCCTCCTTGCCGATTGACATAAGCCTTGGCCACTAAGTTGTCTGTGCGAACCAGAACCGCCAACCCCCTCAGGGAATCCTGGAAATGGACCAGAGCCAGGAATATTGTCCAAAGCCTGGAGTACACCCAACCTTTTTTCTGACACAGTCACCAACCCTAGAAGAGTCTGAAACCGAGCCCCTAGAAAAACCAGATCCTGGGACGGCACTAAGTCTGATTTCTACCAATTGATCAAAAACCCGTGGTTTTGCAGGACCCCCAGAACTTGGGCCACCTGCCTCCGCAAAAGGTCTCGTGAATGGGCATGAATCAAAATGTCGTCTAGATAAGGACGCAGAAACACCCCTTCTGAATGAAGCAAAGCCACTAGAGGAGCCAGCACTTTTGTGAAAATCCGAGGAGAAGATTTTAGACCGAAAGGCAGAACGCAAAACTGAAAATGGTCCTGACCCACAGCAAACCTCAGGAACTTTTGAGAGGAACTTGCCACAGGCACGTGTAGGTAAGCATCCTGCAGATCCAGTGACACCAGAAAGTCCCCTTGTCTGACCAATGGAAAAATAGTCTGAATGGACAGCATGCGGAAATGCACTGCCCTGATCCAGGTATTCACCTCCTTTAGATTGAGCACAGGTCGAAATCCCCCTGAAACTTTCTGTACAAGAAACAAGACCGAATAAGCGCCCTGACCCCGTTCGTCTAGCGGAACGCAGGAAATGGCCCCTTTGACCAGTAAGTCTCGCACTCCATTCAACAATGCTCTTCTCCGTGACCCCTCTGAAGGCAGAGGAGTGGGACGTACCCCAGAATCTGGAGGAACCACAACAAAATCTATGACATAACCATTGGTCACAATGTCTATTACCCAATGATCGTTTACACTGTCCTCCCAAGCTGAAAGAAAGTGACTCAGTCTTCCCCCAACCGGCCCTCTGCCAGGCCCACAGTGATTGTCAGGACCCCTTCTTGAAACCACCCCGGGTCGCAGGAGCAGACTTCTTAGGCGAAAAACGCGGCTGAAAACGTCGTTTCCTAAATGAAAAGGATTTAGCATCCCTAGTAGGAGAAGAACTGGAATGCTTCTTCCACCCTTTACCTGAAGAAGAACCCCCTTTATAAGGTAAGGCATGCTTCCTCTCCTTAAATGCCTTGGAAAGCATGGACGGCAATTGCTCTCCAAACAGGTGACGGCCTTCAAACGGCAGTCTCAACAAGGCCGCCTTCTCCCCTGGATCAGCCTTCCAGGAACGCAACCAGAGGGACCTACGAGCCCCAATCAAAGACCCAGAAGCCAGAGCCGAAGTACGGACCACATCAGAAGACACATCAGCCAACAATCTGGCCTGCTGCTCCATACCAGCCAGGAGCTCTGAACATTCCGCCCCTTCCTGTACAGCTACCGCCAGTTTATCAAAGTCTTGAACCAATGACTGTGACGCATAAGCAGAATAAATCCCTGCCTTCAGCGCCAGATTCTCCGCAGCAAAAGCCCTCTTAAGACCCGAATCCACCTTACGGTCTGTGGCATCCGTAGGCACACAATCCTCCGGATTGACAGACGTTTTGCCAATTAGAGTAGCCAAAATAGAGTCCAGGCGTATTGAAGGAGGCAAAACCTCCTCACCCTAAAGTAAGTAAAGTTTCTGAAGGAATAGTGGAACTTGAGCCTTCTCCACATCCTTCCACTCACGAAACACCATATCCTTCACAGGTCCCTGGAAAGGCATGGCAAACTTTGAAGGCGTCTGATATTGAGGGAATAAATGAGAATCCGAGGCTGTAGGTTGAAACACTGGGAAACCCAAATTGTCCCGAACATGTGCCATCACTTCCCACATTTCTACTCTGGAAACATATTTCCCCCCAGATGACGTTGATGGGGCCTCATCCTCACTCTATGATGAGGATTTCCTTGCTGCTACCGATGAGTGCGCACGCTTAGGCTGAGCAGACCTGGCCACGCCAGCTTGCAGTGCCCTGGTAACAGCTACCTCAATCATATCCTGCACTTCCTCTCTAGACATGAGGGGAGTACCCCTGTCAGGTACCTGTGGGTTCTCAGGAAGAGCAATGCTATCCCCACCTCCCTCCTCCGAGGAGGAAGAAGAGACAATCCTACGTCTCTTTGCTGGAGCTTTAGGCATGGTAAACCATCAAAAAACACTGACTTCCAGTCCAAAAAACTACCCTATATAAAGGACCCCGGTCCTCCCCCAACAGGGCTTCCTTGTAACATTTCATAAAAACCACGGGCAGAACGCCCGTCCTACCTGGAAAGCAACACAAAATCGAAGTTCCTCGGTTCCTCGCGGCTCCGCGGCGCGGAAACCCGGAACCCAACGCCCCAGCCACAGAGGGCCGGCTGACCCCGTCAGCCGGCCCCCAGTACACGCCTCTCTGGCAGCCATGCTGCTCGTTCAAGACGCGACCCAGCCGTAGCACTCCTCGCGGAGCTCCGCGTCCCGAGGAGTGCCTCCTTCGACGACCTCCAGGCCCCGCCGTGCAGGTAAGAAAAGGGAAAGAGATACGTCTAGCGTGGGCTAGACAAAAGAACAGAAGGGGATAAGAGTGGGGGGGGTTTTTGAAAGGGGAAGGGAGGGTCTAGGGGGGAGGCGGGAGGCCTCATTGGTTAAAAGGAAGGCGAGGGAGGGACGGGAGGTAATGATGCATACCAATTGCAACACTGACAATGTAATCTATATAATTACTTGTCCCTGCAGTCTATAGTACATAGGAATGGCCGCCAGGAAAATCTGGATTTGCATAGAGTAACACCACACCGATATAATATGTTCCACAAGAATCACCTCCCACTTTGTGGAGAAATAACACACTGAGAGCAACATAAGATGAGTCATCTTGGAGAAGGTAGGACAAGGGATCAAAACGGACATCCTGTTACTTCTCCTCACCAAGATTTGGGATGGTATTCCACCTTGGACCCATAAAGAAGGATTCAGTGATGATTTCCCCAGCTTCACATAGCCATTAGAGAATGGGTGTCTGCACCTAGAAGATAGCCACATATACTGAGTGTCTCTCTTTGTAATGCAGTACTATTTACCCAATTGCATTTAGCTAAGTAATTTAGAAGCTACCCACTGATACAGATTACCTCTCTAATTAATGCAATCACACAGTAGTGGACGCTGCAGATATTCTGTGTTCTTAGCTTGGGAGTTCCTGACACCTCCAATACAGACTGTCTTTCAGTAACACAAAAAAATAACCTCTTTATAACTACAATCCCCTTAACTACATGGATCTAAATCCCCTAATCGCTGAACTTGAGTTATGATAATATAATATTATTGGAGGATGAACGTGCTTCCAGCGCATTTTTATACACACAATTACACTGTAGTAATAGGATGTGGCAATTGACAAGAACCTTTTTGAAATAATCTACACTATACACATATAACATTGCGTAACAAGTGTGTTAAACCTGGTGTCCATGGCATGATTTCCCTTGACTTTTTGCCTTCTGACCTCCGTTTTGCTGACTTCATTTTTGCTGGCTCTATACCTCTGGGCTCTTAGCCACTGCTAACCAGTGCTAAAGTGCACGTGTTCTTTCTACTCTTAAGACATGGTAACTTTGGCTTATACAAAATTGGCATATTTAGTTTACTTATAAGTCCGCAAGAAAGAACACTACAGGTGCCCAGGGCCTGTAAATTAAACGCTACTGGTGGATATGCAGTACTGTTTGTGCCACCCACTTCAGAAGCCCTTCAAGCACGTCTCAGGCCTGCCATTGCAGAGCCTGTGAGTGCAGTTTTAAACTGCCATGTCGACCAGGCAAGTTAACCCTCTTGTCAGTCCCATTCTTTCCTTTTTAAAACATATAAGGCACCCCTTTCTTAGGCCCTGGACATCCCCAAGGGAAGGGTGCAGTGTATTTAAAAATTGGGGCATGTACGTTTTAATTTTACATGTTCAGGTAGTGAAAAACTCCTACATTTGTTTTTCACTACTGCAAGGCCTATCTCTCCCTTAGGTTAACATTGGGGTTACCTTATTACATTTTTTAAGTATAATTTCCAATTGGGATTAGTTGGGACCCGAAGTTTGGTGTCTCTAAAATCACTACTTAAAATTCCAACATATGGTGGAACATGAATTTTAATTGTTATTCTGAAAATGCCACTTTTACAAAGTTGGCATTTTCTTACTTTAACTATTTTGTGCCTCCTTCCTGTCTTTGAATACACATATAGGGTGGGTGACAGCTGGGCTATGCGCATTCTCTCCAGACAGCCATCCACAACAGGAGCTTAGGTATGACTGACAGGCCATAAACATTCAGATGGGCTTTCCTGGGCAGGATGGGAGAGAGGAATTGACACTTACCTATATAGGTTGTCCTTGTCCCCACACAAAAGGCTGCATAACCTCTGTAATGAGTCTGGAGAAAGGAGAGGAAGGGGACGGACCCTGTGCACTACAAAGGCCACTCTTTGAAGTCTCCCCCGCTTCAAAGGCACAACTGGGTATAAGTACTGGACCTCAGAGACCACCACTACAGTACACTCCTGGACTCAAGGACATTCTGCTAGGAAGAAGCATTGCTGTGCTGCTGAAGGGACTGCCCCTCCACTGGAGTCTGCTAGAATTTGCTGGAGTCCTGTGCTCCTGTACTTGCCATAATTCCTGCTGCCCTCCTTGCCTGGGAATGAGAAGGACTGGACCTGCAGCTCTACATCCCCAGAACCAAAGTGACTTCAATGGCTTGCTGACTTGCCTCCTGTTCTGAAGTCTCAGCAACATCAAATACTTCTCTTCAATTTACAAACAGCACTTGGACTTTGCCTGCTGCAAGTCTTGCGCTGCCAAGTGGTACCACCCTAGTCCAGTGTCCTTGGAAGTGAGTTTAAAGTGCTGCAACTACCAGAACCCACGCATCTTTATCAGAACCTATGCATCTTTGCCGCTGAGTGGAAAAACCCAGTGCGTTGCACTTAGAACTTAAGCTTCGCCCTCGGAACTGCTGCATCGAAAACACCACATCACTGACACTGCAATGAGATATTCAATGCATTCCTTTGACTGCATGGAGAAACCCGGCGTATCAGCTTTGAAACCAATGCACCTCAGAACCAGTGATTCATCTTCAGAACCGATGCATCATCATTGTTGCATGGAGAAAATCTATGCATCACCTCGACTGAAAGATTGACACCAACACATCACCCCTGGCTGCACCTCAAAACTTGTTGTGCAACCAAGATTCAGGTACTTTTTCTTGAGGGGGCCCTGCAGGGTCTTGTATCCGGCCTGGGCTCCATCGTGGTTGGCTTGAACTTTAGATTTGTCCAAGTCCAGCACAAGCAGATACCCCACTAGGCGCTTATTGATTCTATGCATTATTTTCACATTTACTTTTTAAAAATTCATATCTTCACATCTACTCATTGGATTTTTGTCGTTTTAGTCATTTTACTTATAAAAAAATACAATCTACTTTTTTTTACCTTAGTGTGGAATCTTCTTGCAGTGTTTATGCTCTGTTGCTGTTGAAGTGTTGAACAAATGTTGCCTCTTAAGTTAAACCTGTATGCTTTGTGCCAAGCTGCCAGAGGGTGAGCACATGTTAATTTATGGTGTGTATCTGCCTTACCCTGACTAGGATTGTGGTTCCTGAATGTACAGGGTGAATACCTCTGCCAAACAGAAATCCGGTTTCTAATAGCCATAGAAACACATAGGCCACCATACATGGGAGTCGCATAGCAGTCTGGTCACATGGTGCTGTGAAGTAGTACACTTATAGTGCAGGGAGTGGTTTAAATGCACCTGTGCTTCACAAAACCCTGTGGCGTACTGAATATAGGGCAACTGATGAGCGTTACCTTTGATGACCTGAGTATTTTTTGCCCTTATACTAAACATAGAATGCCATTTGGAATCGAACAATGATTATCATCTTTGATTTTTATTCTACACTCTAGTGTGTGACTAGTAGGGTGCCCGAGGTATCCCACTCCATAGAGACGGTATTTCAATACATTAGGATAAGGGAGCAAGAGAGTATGTGAAAAACTTGCACACAGAGTGGAGTAATTCGTTTTATTTTACTTATGTACTTCATCACACGTTTGTGTTTGTAGTATTGATGTATGTTTGTTGTGTACTCGGGCACTAGTTTGCTGTGGCACAAAACATGTGCATGAGGTGATTTGACTTGCAGCATTTTACATTAATTAATAATTTTCCTGCTATGCGTGCCTTACATTCACTATATTTCCATAGGACTACACCTACTGAGAGCTCGACCAGAAACAACAGTACACAAGCATGTAATTGTTAGAAATTGGGTCTTTAGTTGGAGAACACGTTCCCGCCTGTCAAGACAAGGACCCTCACTCTAATCAGGACAAAGGAGAAACACACCTGGTTAACCCCCGCTCACCCCCTTGCTAGCCTGGCATGAGCAGGCAGGCTTAACTTAGAAGCAATGTGTAAAGTAATTGTACCAACACACACAGTAATACAGTGAAAACACTACAAAATGGACATCACACCAGTTGAGACAAATAGGCAATATTTATCTAAATTAAACAAGACCAAAACTACAAAACTCCAACATACACAAGTTACAATATGAATTTTCAAAAGAATAATAGTCTTACTACATAAAAAATAATAGAAACAATGATTTTGCAAAAAGTATTTGGTTTGCGTCAAAAGTAAAGCCACATGGGTAAGCATGCGTCAGGAAAGTCAGCGATGCGTCGATTCCTTTCTCGCAAGAGAGGATGTACATTGTTTCTTCTCCAGTCGAGTCGGTGATGCGTTGTTTTTCTCTCTTGCAAGAAAGCGATGCGCCAATTTCCGGGCAAGGCACCTCGGATCTACGCAGAGTTGGGAGGACTTTGATTCCCAGGGACGATACGTGGAAAATCCGTTCGCGCAGTGTTAGAAAACCGTGCTGTGTGGGGTTTGCATCATTATCATTAGCCGCGTGTGGGTGTTGGGCATCATTTCTCCAGCCGCGATGCATAGATCTCCCAGCTGCCATGCAGGTGAAGCGTCGATTTCAGCCACAAAGCCGGTGGCACATCGTTTATAAGCCCCTTTGCAGATGGTGCATTGAAAATTTCCCTGCACGGCGTTCTGTATGTGGATTTTCAGCTCTTGTTCTGCCAACTTCACCTTTCAAGGGCCCAGGGACTGGATAGGGTACCACTTTGCAGGGCAGGAGTGTCAGCAGTGAGTCCAGGTGCTGGCAGAGGAAGTCTTTGATGGCCCTGAAACTTCAAAACACGAGGCAAGCTCAGTTCAAGTCCTTGGAGATTCTTCTCAAGCAGAAATGCACAACAAAGTCAAATTTTTGTCCCCTTTCATAGGCAGAAGCAGCAACTGCAGAATGGCCCCACAAAGCACAGTCACAGCCAGGGGAAGCACTTCTCCTCGGGTCTTCAGCTCTTCTCCTTAGCAGAGGTTCATCTTGAATCCAGAAGTGAACTAATTTTCAGGGGTTTTGGGTGTTCTTCTTATACCCCTTTCTGCCTTTGAAGTTGGTAAACTTCTGAAGGAAGTCTCTCTTGTTTGCAAGATCTTGCCTTGCCCAGGCCAGGCCCAGACACACGCCAGGGGGTTGGAGACTGCATTGTGAGATGGCAGGTACAGCCCATTCAGGTGTAAGTGACCGCTCCTCCCTCCACTCTAGCACCGATAGCTCATCAGGATATGTAGGCTACACCCTACTTCCCTTTGTCTCACTGTCAATAGGGGATACACAGACATCCCAACTGTCAAACTGACCCAGATAGGGAATCCACAAACAGGCAGAGTCACAGAATGGTTTAAGCAAGAAAACGCCTACTTTCTAAAAGTGGCATTTTCAAACTAACATTCTAAAAACCAACTTCGCTAAAAGATGTATTTTTAAATTGTGAGTTCAGAGACCCCAAACTCCGTATTTCTGTCTGCTCTCAAAGGGAATGTACACTTTAACAATATTTAAAGGCAGCTCCCATGTTAACCTTAGAGATAGGCTTTGTACAGTGAAAAATGAATGTGGCAGTATTTCACTGTTAGGACATGTAAAACACATCAGTACATGTCCTACCTTTAAAATACACTGCACCATGCCCATGGGGTTACCTAGGGCCTACCTTAGGGGTGCCCGACATTTATGAAAAGGGAAGGTTTAGTCCGGGCAAGTGCATACACTTGCCAAGTCAAATTGGCAGCTTAAAACTGCACACATAGACACTGTAGTGGAAGCTCTGAGCCATGTTTACAGGGCTTCTTTGGTGGGCGGTACAACCAGTGCTGCAGGCCCACTAGTAGCATTTGATTTTCAGGCCCTGGGCACCTCTAGTGCACTGTACTAGGATCTTGCTAGTAAATCAAATATGCCAATCATGGAAAGACAATTACACGTACATTTTACATAGGAACACTTTTACCTTACCACTGGTTAACAGTGGTAAAGTGCCCAGAGAATTAAAACCAGCAAAACAGAGTCCAACACATATCAGCAACCTGGGAAGCAGAGGCAAACGGTTAGGAGAGACCATACCAGGATCCAAGTCTAACAGTAATGCATAACTGCTTGTGAGTGTGTGGTTTGCTTGCATTCATATGATTGAGAATATCTAACCATTTAATGCAGTGTGAGGTATGCAGATTCGAAAGAAAGCCAGGGACTCTTTTTGGGGCTTTAAATCGATTGAACCATGTTGACCGGGGGGATGCAGGAATAATAATTATCTTCAGCACCCTAATCAGTTTTCTAACCATCACTTTGTCCTCCCAAGATTACAAAACAAGCAGCAACACCTGTAGGATTTTTAAACTCCACTATCAGAATCCTAACTGCAAAGAGTACTCCCAGACCACAGGGAGCCCATCCACCCAAAAAATACTTTTGGGTGAATGAGACAGCTCAGTGATGAAGCATGCCACCAAGGTTTGTGGGTTATGGTTCGCTTTACATTTTAGGAAACCCAAGCTTTGAGGCACTATGGCTTCCTAGACTAGTGCAAAATCCACATAGTAGACTCTACACACCCTGGTTGTATTGTTTGTGTATAAAATCCATTTTGAAAGCCCCTCTCCTGTTCATGTGCACAAGACAGATGTGAGGTTACTTTCCTGTACATTAGAAGAGATTTGCTAACATTTCTGAGACTGGAGAGTGGGACCAGAAATACTGAAGAGGGGAAAGACAATACAGGCTTCCCCTTAGATATTTGATTAGGGCCTTTGACACAAAGGGATGCTGATTAGGCTTCCTGAAGATTGCCATTTGGTGCATAGTAGAAGTCAAGGGTGATTTGTGGAACGTGCTCATGAGCCTGAAGTGAGTTACCAACACAGCGCTGGACTTTGCTTAGTCGTACCCAAGAAGTTTGCACAGTGGATCTAGAAACCTATCATGCTGTGACAATTGACAAAGTGTGTAAATGGACTAATACAGTGCTAGCTCCTGGCACTTGTCACCTTTATGCCCATGTGGACTATGCTGCTGGAAGTGAAACCTTGAGACACTTGTAAGTGCGCTGAAGTGACTGGGTGACTCCTGTGGCAGTATCCCCAGGTGTAGCCAATTGGATACTGCTGCCAGGGCTCAGAAGCACCTCAAGGCAACCCAGTCACCGACCCTGGCCTTGCATCTGCAAGAGGATAGCATCAACTCCTCATTTGTGTGAGTCCAGAGTGATTGATCACAACACTTTTCCATGCGGAAGGAGGAGACCCACCTGTTGCCAACCCTGGTGGCCCAGAAGGGGGCCACCATCTGAAGATAACCTCAGCCTGCCAATGCCTCCAGGACTATGCCATCAATTCATGCCTGCCTTTTGGGATCTGAACAGAAATCTGGTCTGGCCAAGACTGGTGCACCTCCAGCCAAGTGAGGGAGGCACACACAGTGAAGAGTGCAAGGCTGACAGAAGGGCTACTGCAGCCCCATAACAAGGGTGAAAGCAGCGATGACTCCTACCCTGGGGCATATGAGCATTCCCCCTTAAACACCAGAACCCCTTCCTACCAGCAGTAAGGCACCAGTGAGTAACAAAATAATACTGATCCAATGGTAGTCTTCTGCTGTTTCCTCACTCAGAGTGGCCTGCGGGGTGTTGTTAACATTAAGGCAGAGCATTGCCAATCCTAGTGAATGGGAGTGCAGCCTTAACTAAGTCCACTGTGCATGTTGGGTTGGACAGTTCTCAGACTGTGGCCAACCCCACATCTGCACTTTCGGCCTCAAACACATGTTCTATTCATGAGCCAGTGGGGAATACAATATGGCCTCCCTGGTCTCCTTTGGAACGCTGGGTTTACATGACCCAACCAATCCTTGCTTTGCTCTCATGCCATTTTTAATATAAAATGCATGAGAGCAAAGCTTGGATTAGGGTAAGGCTGCGGTGATTACAAGGCAGCACAGGGGTGGGATGATTAAAGGGCATTGCCAATCACTGTACTATTTTAACAATAAATCCAAAGTAACTGGTCATGCTTCCAGCAACTTGATGCAATGATGATGCTTTTCCCATCATGCACAGCACAAGTTGCAGTGTTGTACATTAAGGAAGTGGAGAGTAGTAGTTGCATCTTGGGATATGAGTCCTGCAGGCCTATTACTCCATGGACTTCTTAATAGGCCTGTCTGCTTTTTGTGGCCATCCTTACCTATGCTCAGAGGACTCAGAACGGCATCATTATTTTCAGGACTGCTTCAAACTATGAGGCTCACAGTGAGTATACTGATGTTGTTTATTCCCTACATGTGGGTCTTAATTAAAGAACAAAGAGTTCATAGAGAAATTAATTGGTGAGCTTAACTTTGTGTTCAAAGAGTAGTAGTGAAACTTCCTCTTAGTAATGATGACGCAGAAAAAGAAGGACCAACATATATTCATATGTCATGTAACCAAAATCGTATAATGTAGTGTGATTTTAGTAAAGAAAATAATGTACGTGGGAAATTGTGCCCTCGGAGTAGTTCGCCATTATTATAAACGAGCTTAACTAATCATGAAGAATTGAAAAATGTAGTAATCTGTCATAATTGCAAATATGTGCTATGATTTCTTGTTGAAACTGTTTTATGCTTAGCTTAAATTTAGTAGAGGCTTTGGCCTAGTCACCTGGCCTCAAACTTAACTGCGTGGTTTTCACTTTTATTAACAAAAAGGACTTATTCTGTATTTTTCCAGTAGAAGATGACTAATACACTTATCTCCAAGGTTTCGTGCTAGGCCGGTTTCATCCCCTTTGATACAAGGTCAGTTTCTGCAGCTGCGGACAATAAAAGCACAGATACCAAAATAATTGGCAAACTTTGTTGCAACTTGTGTTCCAAGGCTCCAAGGACAATGTATGCATAAATGAGTACGAGGAGAAAGGCACTATTCATTGGTTAATTTGAAGCCCCCCTATGAACCCTCCAATGGAAGACCCTGAAGTATTTGGAATGTTTCTTACTTAAACCCACCGGACAAAGAGAAGTCGGACATTTTCCTTGATGCCATCTTTGAAGCCAAATGCCAGACGTCATCTTGAACAACATCTTGATGCCTTTTTCTCTATTCCAGAGAAAGAGACTTTAAGAATTCTCACCCTAGAGACTTTAACTTTAAAAATTGCCCCGTCTTGCCCATGCAGTAACTTTGCCCCATTCTCCCTGCTGCTGCAAGGAAATTTGCCCTTAACTCAGCCCCTTTGAAATCTGCCCCATGCTGATCGAACCGGTACCTGAAGGACGAAGACTTTCCTTGTATGCTGATTGTATTTGGTAATTATGAAAGGATAATTGTATTATGCATTGTGTTTTCCTTCTTAGGTACCAACTGCTATTTTGATAGGGCCTAAGGTAGAAGTTTTCCAAATTTGTGTTGACTAAATTCGTTTTGCATGAAGCCCCACATGCCAATGCTAATTAAAGGTTAGTCGAGGTATGCACTTGATGCACCATGTTGAATTGAAATCTTGCCATGCTGACCCATGTATGCAATTAGCCAAATTCAATTACTCATATTAGTGATTTGCATTGCCGTAACCGAGTGTATTATAATTCAGATTTTGCGTAGATTGCGTTTCTTCCGCCGTTATGGACAGCTAGTAATGTTCGTATACATATATCATTTGATTTTGAGACTCATATATATTGTTTTAGCTTTGTTAATATAGGGAAATAAACTCATTAACTTTTAATAAACTGGTGTGGTTATTCATGACTGAAAGGTCATGTTGCGTCAAAATACCGACTGTTATTGATTCCTAATGTGTTATTCTGACCTAGAAATAGAGTAATGGATATCGATTACAATAGTTATTGATTATTGGTTTAAACGATTCGACTATTCTAGGATGAGGAGAGCCCAACTCAGCTAAAAGGTTCACCGACCTCCAACGTGTCCAGGTACAGGTAATTTATAAGGGCTGGACGCGTTATCAGTAATGTGCCCTCAAATCCTCTCTCAGTGCTTTCATTCACTTGCCTTGTTCACCACTCACTAAAACTATAACACATGCAAATAAGACATCCTTTGTGTAACACTGCTTTTTTACTCACACTAAGTGACAATGTTAGCAAACTGTAAAACATGTAGTGCTTGAAGACTGCCTCCTACAGCACTTCAGGAAGATGTTGATAGATGATTGTTTAAGAAATCAAAGCACTGCAATAGAGGTAGGCTAGTGGAGAAGCAACAGCTGGGTGGAGAATGGTAATGCAAGGGATGTGAATAAGCAGCACAGAGGTAGACTGAATAGAGAAAGGACTGCTTTGAGACAAGAGCAGAGATTTGAAAGCAGAGGAGGAATAGCTGGGAGGATTGTAGTGGAGAGAAAGGTTAGCTGTGCAGCTCAGAGGTAAAATGCATTGAGAAAGCATTCAGCAGTGACAGGCGTGGAGACGGCAGAGAGAATGGATAGCAAAGGAGAGGGAGACAACATCGAGGAACATGAGAACACAAAAGAGTGTGTGTAGTAGAGCAATATTAAGAAACAGCATAGATGATGAATAGCACAGGAAAGGCAGGCAGCAGAGAGGAATGATAAAGAAAAAACTGTTACACACTGCAGAGAGGGAGGAACAGTAGCAGAGGAAAGACACAAGAAACAGATTAAGTTTCTGCAGAAAAGGAGGGTAGCAGAGTTAAGACCAAGAGACAGACAAAAGAGAGAAAATTTAACAGAAAGTCAAACTGCTGAGAGGAAAAATAGAATAGACAGACTGAGAAAGCTTAGAACAAACAGACATCAGCAACAGATTATAGCAATGAAGCGATAGAGCCAAACCACAGAGAAGAAGAATGGTGAAGAAATGTAGTTACAGACAGACTGCAAATAGCCAAACAACACTCTTTTAATGGTAACTGTGCTGTTCATAAGTCTCTTGTAATATTTCTGTTAATATGTGAAAATTGTGCTGCAAAATGCACAATTATTTCAAAACATTCTCCCCAAGGGTTTCAGACTTTTTTCATTTTTTCATTCACTTACCCATGTGATCTACATTAGACGAAGTTATTTACACCTCACCACTTTCATAGTTCATCATCCGCTACTGGGTGAGAGCCTAAGAGCCTGATTATGACCTTGGCAGAGGGGATTACTCCGTCACAAACGTGACAAACATCCTATCCGTCTTATTACAAGTTCCATTATACCCTATGACGGACGGGATATTTGTCGTGTTTGTGACAGAGTAATCCCCTCCGCCAAGGTTGTAATCAAGCCCTAAGTGCTGTTTGTGCCATAGAGTGGTAACGGAAGGGGAAAGTGTTGCACCCGTACTACTACCCAGACCAAAGAAACCCAGAAACCAGAGTAAAGATTGGAGGGTGTAAGTGGGCAGAGTGAGAAAAAGTGACAGGTTTATCTGCCCATAACTTAGGTATTTTATTTTGTGTTTCTGTAAACAGAATTTTAATTTATTGAACAAAAAATGTTATTGAATTTTATTGAGCAAAAAGTACTTACTATTTATAGAGCTAAGCACTAGGATGGACAATCACATTATTGAGCTGTTAAATATCTGGGTAGTATGAGCCTTTTGTACTCCCACACTTACTTCCATGAGAGGCCTGTGGCTGTCATCCATTGCTACCAGTGAGAGTCAAGTACTGAAGGGGTTGTACTTGATCCAGTTTGCTGAGCCATAATAGGACACACCTTGGGACATCAGAGACAAACAACCCCGGACCCCTAAGCTGTGGCTCAGTGGTTCCTGCTTGGCCCTTGTCCCCACCTAACGGGGTCTGACATTCATGGTATGTCATCTCTTCATCTTCTTGTATAAAGATCTTCTCAGAGCTTCACTCAAATATTTACTTGTTGGCCCTGCTTTCCTATGTGAACGTATTTCAAAGAAGACATTTTGAACAAAAGATTAGGAGAGTGATATAGACTTTGGCAGACAGCCTACCAGTAGCCAGGTCTGCAGAGACCTTCACCTTCGTCACCTGGCAGAAGTCATCCAACCATGTTTAGAAATCCCTGTCTACCTGGGAGAGATCTCTGTGGTTACAATTCATCCACTAGTGAAGTGGACACTTTGTAGACACATTTGAATGCCTTGATTTAATGGCTCAATTGGTATTCTGTTTTTTTTTTTCAACCGAATTCCCAAATCAGGAATTTGTTTGGGACAAAGAAAATACAATTGACCCTAAAGCACTGAGAATTACTTCTGTGTCAAGGCCATTGTTTTTTTTTTTTTTTTTTACTTTGCCCAAATACTGCATATCCGGCATAAAAAGCCAGGCAGTGAAACTCAATAGTGATAATCCTGAACATGTTTAGCAGTAACCTTGTGGTTGACTGGGCACTGGGACAAAGATTTCCATAGCAGAGCCATCTATAGTTTCACCGTTTGAAACCCTGTGATTCTGTCACCTCTCAGTAGGGCAAGGGAACCCCCAACCTTCCCAGGGGCAGAAGCCCACTAATTGATGGCAAAGCTTTTGTTCCACTACATTCTAAATCACCGGCCTAAAATGGGTTATCTAGGATGTCAATAGAGTCATGTATATAGTTCCTGGGTAAGTCAAGAGCTTCAATACCATCTAGTGGGATTTTTGATTTCTTGTCTTAGAGTAAATCAACGACACATTCCATAAATATATAGATGTCATGTCCGAATTGTACACTCGGACCATGCATCAAACGTACCATGCCCTAGAGTGCATCATACCACATGCTAGTGCAGCATCTGTGACTTGAACAAGCCATTCTGGATGCACTAAATTCAGACAGCTCAAGGAGTTTATTTGCAAAGGCTCAAAGAAATTTCACTTCATCAATATTTATGAGACTGGATTTATTCATTGAATCGATTACAGGTAAATGCAGAAATTATGGTCTTTGATAAAAGACCTCCTTCTCTGCATTTGTTTTGGAAGTGTGTTGGCATTTCGATCCATGTTCCCTAACTGGATAGGAGCCTCAAGTTGAAACAAGCATTTACAATGCAATGGGTCTCGCGTTTGCTCATGTTAGAGGTGATCGCGTTGTAAACTCCTGACCCGACTTTTCAGCTATTGGGCAAAAGTGCATTTGTGTACACAACCCGAAAAAGTGAAATTAACTATGTAAAGCGCTCGACTTCTGCCAAGCGAGATCGCGCTCGTAAATTAGAGAAAAAGAAGTCCACGAGCCCGATGGAAAACAGCGAGCCTTGCATGTTTTCTGTACTTGGTCGCTGCGCTCGAGGAGGGCTAGCCACCGGAAAAGGCATGACGTATGCTTGCCTTCGACTAATGAAAGCAAGCAGATTTTATTAGGCAAGCCCACGAACCAATAAAAAACACTGACGTGAAGTTGACAGGGCTCTGAGCCCTTTTCTAAATACAAAAGCGTCTCGCTGCGATACGCATGCGCGAGCTCATGCTACGCAGGCTCGACCCTAAAAAGAATCACACTGCAAAGACATGCCTTTGCTCAGGGTCATAGCAGCTTCTTTACCTTTACCGCCTGCACTTCACACGGAGAGAAGTTGCGCATGCTTTCCAAGCAGTGTTCAAAGGTGAACACTTTCATTGTGTGGTGCTTGTTTCTCCATATGGGCTCATACAAACATGGCCATATGTAAGTAAAGATGGCTGCCATGCTAATGAATCTGAGTCGACCAATATGTGAAGACTACTGAACTTTACAAACAACAGGTGAGAGAGGAATGTTTTTTCCATCTCTCTGTAGTAAAACTTTCAGTGAAACTGCGAAAGCCAGAAAGGCCAGACCCAACATGGGACACTCAGCAATTACTATTGTTGGTGAATGTCAGAAATCCTCCATACTAAACACTATTGAGAAAGTTGAACACTTTCAGGATAAAACTAATGGCTGTCTGGATGGCAAACAGAGCAACAAACAGAAGTGAAAGGAAGAAACAAAAAGCAATCCTTAACACAGAACGTATAATCCATTAAAACTCACATGGCAGAGAAGTTCAAGGTATCTCTGTTTGTCAATCCTAAGGCTATTCAAGTTTTGTAAAGGAGAACAAAAATAAAAATGGACATAGAAAAACTGGAATAGTTGCAAGGGGGCATTGACGTTAAACTCAGTCTGCTGGAAATGGTGTTTTCAAGGATACATAAATCATGGTTATGTAGCATACAAGAGAGGTTAAGGCTTTGGTTGCCATTAATCAAAAGTAAGTGAAGTTGTGCCTTTGCTACTGAACAGAAGTAAACATAACAAGATATTAGAAGCAACGGCTTTGTTTGCTTTTAGATGACTGAAAGTGAGGGATGTGTTTGGTTTGAGTGTGCTGGGTGGTACAATATGAAGAAGGAAGAAGATTTCGCTGAGAGAGTTGAAAATGAGCACGATACCTGGTGGTGGGGAGTTTAAAAGTTGTGCTGGAAGAGCAAATGTGAAAGGATAGTGAGGAAGAGTACCTGTCGGAGAGAGCCTCTGTGAAAGGAGGAAGTGGTGGTGTGTTTTGCACATAAGCTGGACGGAAAAAAGAGTCATGGAAGACGTTGTGTGCAAGAGAGTTATTTGGAAGAAGTGAGGCGTCAGATTTAGGTGTGGATTTGAATACTGGGGCTAGGAATGGGGGGATATAGGGCAATAAAGGAGCCACAGCCCACTTGTAAGTCATTTGTCATAGAACACTTATGGTAACAGCAATGGAGTAGAGATTTTGCAATATTCAGCCATAGAGAAAGAATTGTAATGTAAACCTCAAAATATCGTTTTGCCTTTCTTCGTAGCTCCACAAAGTAGTGTGCTCCCGTTTTGAACACCCTCGCCCTCAGAACTGTATTCTAAAGTGTCTTGTGCCGGTGCACCAATATTTCAGAGGCGTCTTTCCCTAGTCTGCCGAAACTAAAAACAGTACAGACAGCCTAAGTGTCACACTGCAGATCGTGGCAGAGGAAAGGCACCTTCTTTCATGCTGCTTGACATAAGAAGGAGGAGAAGTACCTGCATTCATTGTAGGGCTACAGCTCATACCAGACTCAGAAATCTATCTGAAATACCTTCCGTCTGCTTCTGTAGTCAGTACCAAAGTGCCCTCGCCCATCTGGTCTCCACAATGGCTTAGAACTCAGTAAGGGTACCATGGATGGCAAGAAGAGGGTAGGGCCGAAATCGCAGCCCAAAGCAGCCCTGACACATTTTCTTCAGCCTAGCCCCCCTTTGATGCATATTGAGTGCAGGCAGCTAGCATAACCATTGCAAGGAGGGTTTTGGGGGTTCTCCCCCCAAGAAAATTTGGGTGAAGAATGGCTCCTTCTGCAACACCTTTTTCATTGAATATTTAGTTGCATTAGTTTTCAAAGCATATTAAGCAATTTACAGTGAAACAGGATTCTACAATTTTGTTTGGGGCTCTTCAATGATTTCAGCACTATCACCACCCAACAGTTCCCCATATCTCTCCATACCCCTCTCTCACAAGTATTTCATTTGTTTTATGGCACCGCTCAATCAGGTGTAGGATGTCAGAGCACTTTACATCGCAGACAAACACAGAAACAAGGAATCATACGTGTACCTCAGTATATAGGAAATGTTACATACGACAAAGGGGACTACAAGGTGTAGTATTCATGTCATGCATACTGGTAGGAATTTTTTGAGTACTTGGTCTGGAGAAGTACAAAATTAACATTCAGGGTTGGCTTTGCTAATGAGAACATATTTCTACCTAAAGAAACCATTTTTAGTAACATTAGGATAATGAAAGACAGACAAAACATAACTTTCCAACCCATACAATGCAGTTTGCATGCTGCTCTTTGGTGAGACTTAGTAGCTCACTGTGCTAGATTATGATTGTAATTTATGAACTGCACAGTATGAAAAGGGTCTCTGTGACAACATCAGTAAGCCACTGAGCTATGCACATAAAATACTGTTCTTTGATATGCATGGAACACGTCCTTGCAGCAGGCATATTAACTCGCTGTGATACCTTAGAGGAGTCAAAACTCCCAATAGACAAAACTAGATCTCTTTAGCTTGACGCTTTTATTGTTTTCTAAAAGCTACCGGCTATATAAGGTACTCTGCAGCAGGTGCTTTCAGAACTGGTGCACTGCTACAAAAGCGGCCCCCCAGAAACAAAACCAGCCCCCACCCTCCCAGCTGGCTGAGGAGACGCCGATGCCCGGAACGTCCGGGCAAGCCTTGGTAAAGTATGCATTGTATGCACAGGGAGCATGGAGTCAAGTTGCAGATTAACGTGCTTTGGCTTGTGAGTTGCATCCATGTACAACATTAAGTGAAAGTAGAAGACTGGCATGTATTGGCTAGTGAGTTATATGGATATAAAGCATGAATTGTAAGTAGTATATTGGCATGGTTTGTCTAGTGATTTATATGCAAAGGAAATACGGAGTGAAGGTTGCAGATTGGCATGTGAGTTATATGCACAGCAAGCATGGAGTGCAGGTTGCAGTTTGGCATGAGGTAGCCAATGAGTAGCATGCATAGAGAGTATGGAATTGAAGTTGCATATTGAATTGCAGTGGTTAGTGAGTTATATCCACAGGGACATGAAGTGAAAGATGCTTATCGGTATGCTTTGGCGAGTGAGTTATATGCACAGGGACTGAAGACTACAGACTGGGATGCAGGGGCTAGCACATTATATGCTCACTGAGCATGGAGTGGGAGTAGCAGATTGGCACTCATTATCTGGTGACTTATATGCGCAAGGAGCTTGAATTGGAAAGTGCATATTGACATGGATGACTAGTGAACCATATGCACAGGGGGCATTGAGTGAAAGTCGCAGATTGATATGCGTTGGCTAGTGAGTTATGTCCTGTGAGCATTGAGTGTAAGTAACAGGTTGGCATGCATTGGCTAGTGAGTTATATGCCCTGTGAGCATGGAGTGTAAGTAACAGTTTGGCATGCATTGACTACAGAGTTATATATCTCCTGTGAGCATGGAGTGTAAGTAACAGGTTGGCATGCTTTGGTTTGCTGCACAATGAGAGGAGCATAGAATAGGAAGGGATGTTTGGGTAGAAGGGAAGCAACACTGCAGAGTCCCTGTGCACCATTGGAACTGATAGTGAGGAGCATAGATATGGCTTCCTAATCATAAGTGCCTGAGGGACAAGGGCAACAAAATAGACTACTTAACTCTAGCACACTCGCGTCTGTTTCCAGTTTCCAACATCTCTTTATTCTTTTAATGCAGGCTCTGGCCTCTTTAAGAGGCACCACACCACTGACCTTAACAGTCAGTTTACTAAGAGCAGTAGCACACACTTCTTTACTCCATGAAATGTTGAAAGTTAATTATTAGAAGCAAAGTCTGCTCTTTGGCAAGGTACAAACAAAATCAATGCCAAGGAGAGATGAGCCTGGAAAAAAAGCTGAGCTAAAGGTGAGTGGGGCAAGATGTCATACCCTACATCCATCAAAGACTAAAGGGCAGTTTCTACAATTAAATAATTTCTGAATAGACCAAGTTGCATTTTAAATAAGCGGCAGCCCCGAGGTTTGTTTATCTCTACCACGGGACTGATTTTATCTTAACCATCAATCCGTTGTTGAAAGAGGTAGCCTTCGAGAATGCAGGCTTTCTCTGGTCCAAGCGTGCCTGCAGAAGGGTAGATGGGTTTGGTAATGTAGTAGCTGCGTGGTGTGTGGATAAACAGGGATAAGAGGTAAAATGACGTGGGACTGTTCAACAATCGCTGTGG
Source organism: Pleurodeles waltl (assembly GCF_031143425.1). NCBI lineage: Eukaryota > Metazoa > Chordata > Amphibia > Caudata > Salamandridae > Pleurodeles > Pleurodeles waltl. Next base: position 401,408,408 of record NC_090437.1, read on the forward strand.
GTGATTTCTACAGTCCCTGTGAATAGAAATTTCAGTTGTGCAGCACTCCTGAAGATGTGGGGACATTCAGGGGTAGAGAAGGCCTAGGATGTGGTGGTGGACAGGCACAAATCAGATGCTTGAATGTCGACTTATTCAGGTCTAAGAGGGGTTGCTCATGCATAGTGTCTCCTAACGCTACACACTTGGAAATCTTAATCTATGCATCATTCCAGGGGCTTTCCAGAACCTGGAGATTCATGCATAATACTGCACTCTTGTGAGTGGCCAGGAATGCACCAACCTTGGAAGAATTTGGGCGTGTAGCAGTTAACTATTGATTGGTAAAGAATTAAATTCAAGCTGCGTCTAAATGGTGCATGCAAGAATCACCTTATATTAAATGTTATAGGAAAGACTAAGGCCTATATTTATACTTTTTAGCACCGCATTTGCGTAATTTTTTTACGCAAAAACGGCGCTAACTTGCAAAATTCAATTGTATTTTGTAAGTCTGTGCCGTTTTTGCGTCAAAAAGCGGCACAAATGGGGTGCTAAAAAAGTATAAATATGGGCCTAGGGGCCTGATTTAGAGTTTGCCGAGTGGGTTACTCTATCACAGATGTGAAGGATATCCTGTCTGGCATATTACGATTCCCATAGAGTATAATGGGATTGTAATACGACGGACAGGATATCCATCATGTTTGTGACGGAGTAAGAGGAGCAGCTCCTCCGCTAAGGCGGAGGAGCGAAGCTCTACTGGATTATAGAAAAAGGAAAAATAAAATGATAATAACGCTATGTTATTATCCTTTTATTTTCCCTGGGAGTAATGTGCAGGGTGGGATGGGGCTGGGCTGGAGGGGGCGGGGGAGTGCTCGATGAGATGTACGTGCACCATAAAGTGCACATGTCTGTTTGGCTGGCCGCGTTGGGCCGGCCAAAGAGACATGCGCCCTTTGCATATTCTCTACCCGGCTGTAAATCACAGCCGAGTGGAGATCATGCACAGGCTACCATGTCCAGTTTGAGCAGCAAAGCAGGCTATTCAAACCAATCACAACGCTGCTGGCATGCTGGTGACAGCAGCATTGTGATTGGCTGGGAGCCTGTGTGCAGCCAGGAAGAGGACGAGAACGGAGGGGAGATGAACGCATTTCCCCAAGATGGTAAGAGTTTTATTATTTATTTATTTATTTTAGCCTCGGCCCATCCCGCCACTGCCGAGTAACCCCACCCGCCAAACTCTAAATTAGGGCCTTCGCTCTTTAATCATTTGTCTCTGATAGATATTGCAGTGAGGAATGTTTGCCCAACTTCACAAACATGAGAAGGACCGAAATTGCAGCTTATCCTCAAATGATGCCCCAAGTGTCAAAATGCTAAGAACAACACAATTAGAACTCTGGAGGGAGTTAAATTGGGATACAAAGAAGAGGTGGCAGCATGGAAGAGAATAAGGAAAAATAGCGAATGGGAGAAACTGAAGAGACAAAATAAATGCTAGGATAAAAAAGCAAGAAGATGCTGTGCAGAGGCAGGTAGTATGATAGCACGTAACTGGGTTATTAAACGTAAAAGGGAGGAAAGGCAGGAGGTAGGGAAGTGGGACCACGGTAGAGAGAGGAGTGCGGAAGAAAGGTGGAGCAGGAAGTAGGTGAGTAAGATGTAGGATTAATGTAGAGTGCGCATGGGATACTGACAAAAGAGGGGGGCTACAATCTGAGAGCGGAATTTTGTGCAGAAAAACAATTTATTTTGAAGAGAAGCTTCAATTCTTTCATGAAGGTCGCTAATGAGGATGTGATGAGTAGGTTCAGTGGAAGATAATTCGAGACCCTCTTCACACTCACAGAAAATAATTGTGCATTCCTTTCTGAAGTAAGAGGGTCCTAAAGAGGTTTTTCTGAAGAGATCTAAGACCACCTAACATATAAGATGGTTGATGCATCATGACAGTGACACAGATCAGCTTACATAATGGATTGCCTTGAGAGGAAATGATTTTTACCCGACCACCGAAAAAACTAAATTTCTAAAGCAACAACAAAACTGTATTAAAGGACGTGGTTTTTCACTACACCATTTGTTTAATTGTCATACAGCCAGCACAAACAGCAAATAATGAAGCAAAAAATACCTTTCAGACCATCAACTCAGTATATAAATGCAAAGAAAATAATGTATAGTCCGTAAAATGCTATGGTCTGATCTAAGACCCTTTAGATAGTAGAGTAAGCCAATACTTGAACAGGGCTCCTCTAAACAAGCTATGGGTGAAGGTAACTGACCCAAAACCATTTTTTGTATGTTATATGTTGTTTGTTGTGTTGTCACAAAGTTGTGGAGCCAAACTTAAGAATAACCTATTTAGAGAGAAAATTATACGTTTTAGATGTTGATTTTCATTGGGTCATTAAAATAACCTCGCAGCCAGGATGTTATTAAATATCAACCTTTCCATTCGACAGCAGAAACAGGTCGTGTCATTTGCCTGGTTGCTGACTATCTATCCTAAGACATGGAATAGTAGTGAAAGCTAACACTTAATTCGCCTTGTTTTGCTTCTGCACGAACGCCCAGTGTGTGTTCGCTGCTTGCTCGCAGCAGCTTGAAGCACCATAATGGCTGAGTAACGCCGGGGATGCTAATGTGTGCATATTTGGACCCTGCCCAACAGTGTTGCCTTTTACTGTGCATATTGCAGACTCAATTCAAACAGTTTTTAAAACACTTAACTTTAGATGTCGAAACTGCAGAAAACAAATATATGCTAAATACCTTCATAGTCACGACGAACACAGTGGGGAATCTTATATATATATATATATATATATATATATATATATATATATATATATATATATATATATGTATGGCATTCGTGTGCTATACATTTTTGAAAATACTACGTGCTATGTTTATATTCCACGGGAGCTTCTACAGAATATTAGGTTTAAATGTAAACCTCCACAAAAACTAGCACATATTATATTAAACGGAACTCATACTATTGTTATAAAACCAATAATTGAAGTATTGATCTTCAAAGTATTCAAATATAACACCTCACCGTGTGTAATAGTTTTCTACTGCCACATTTAATATTTTACAATTTATGCCAGAAAATAGGTGAATCTTACATGTAGATGATTCAGCTATAGTATGCTATACTACCCTTTTCTAATGCGGCTACAAAATGCAGTAATTATCACCCACAGCTGTAAAAATACGTATTTTATGAAATTATATTATTAGTTCTGCTCATGCTGCCTGTTCTCTTTCCACCGCAGTGCTACTTACTCAGGACCTGCTCTGTCGCTGTGCGCCCAGCAGTGTGACAATCTACCGATGTCGAAGTTCAGAGATAAAAACCGATTACTTCATCCGAGTTGTGCAATAAAGAAAGGCCAAACCAACGTAGAAAGCAGCCTAAGACAAGCTGTATTCCGCAAAGCATTTAGAGGCGGTAATAAATGTAGTCTGACAGTGAAATACTAAACCGATTATGATAATTGTATTATTAACAAATACAAAGGAATACATAACAATTGTAGTACTGACACTAATAACTAATAATACTGGCAATATTAACCCCTTAGCTGCCAGGCCTTTTCCCCCTCAGGTGCCAGGCCTTTTTTGTCTATTTGGGCAGTTCGCCCTAGGCCCTCATAACTTATTGTCCACATAAGCTATCCATGCCAAATTTGTGTCCTTTGTTTTTCAACATCCTAGGGATTGTAGAGGTATCCAGAGTTTGTGGGTTCCCCTGAAGGAGACCAAGAAATTAGCCAAAGTACAGTAACAATTTAATTTTTTTTTCTTGAAAAATTGGGAAAAAAGGGCTGCAGAAGAAGGCTTGTGGTTTTCTTCCCTGAAAATGGCATAAACAAAAGGTTTGCGGTGCTGAAATCACCAGGTTCCCAGACAATTTTGGCATTTTACTGGGACATACCCCATTTTTACAATTTTTTGTGCTTTTAGCCTATTTCCAGTTAGTGACATAAATGGGTGTAAAACCAATGCTGGATCCTGGAAAGCTAAACAATTCAGAGAATTAGACAAAAATTTGAATTCAGCAAGGGGTCATTTGTGTAGATCCTACAAGGTTTCCCTACAGAAAATAACAGCTAAAATAAAAAATAAAAATTGAAATTGAGGTAAAAAAAACAGCCATTGTTCGTCACGTTTTACTCTATAACTTTTTATTGCAATGTCAGTTTTTTTAAAGCAATTTACCATTACGTCTGCTGGGCTCTTCTGGTTGTGGGGATATATAGGGCTTTTAGGTTCATCAAGAACCCGAGGTACCCCGAGCCAATAAATGAGCTGCACATTGCAATCGGTTTTCATTCTATACCGGGTATACAGCAATTCATTTGGTGAAATATAAAGAGTGAAAAATAGGTATCAAGAAAACCTTTTGTATTTCCAAAATAGGCACAAGATAAGGTGTTGAGAAGCAGTGGTTATTGGCACATCTCTGAATTCTGGGGTCCCCATACTAGCACGTGAAGTACAGGGCATTTCTCAAATAGACATTTTTTTAAACACTGTCTTACATTTGGACAGGAAAAATGTAGAGGAACACAAGGGGCAATAACACTTGCTCTTCTATTCTTGTTTTCCCTCAAGTCTCTCGATAAAAATGGTACCTCACTTGCGTGTGTAGGCCTGATGCCCACAACAAGAAACACAACATGGACACATCACATTTTCCCAAAGAAAACTGATGTGTTTTTTGGAAAGTGCCTAGCTGTGGATTCTGGCACCTAGGAAAACCTACCCAAGTCTTCCATAAAAATGGTTCTTCACTTGTGTGGGTAGGCCTAGTGCTCCTGACAGGAAATGCCCCAAAACATAACATGGACACATCACATTTTCCCAAAGAAATCAGAGCTGTTTTTTGCAAAGTGCCAAGCTGTGGATTTTGGCCTCTAGCACAGCCGGCACCTAGGGAAACCTACCAAACCTGTGCATTTTTTAAAACTAGACACCTAGGGGAATCCAAGATGGGGTGACTTGTGGGGCTCTCACCAGGTTCTGTTGCCCAGAATCCTTTCAAAACCTCAAAATGTGGCCAAAAAAACACTTTTTCCTCACATTTCGGTGACAGAAAGTTCTGGAATCTGAGAGGAGCCGCAAATGTCCTCCCACCCAGCGTTCCCCCAAGTCTCCTGATGAAAATGGTACCTCACTTGTGTGGGTAGGCCTAGTGCCCACGAAAGGAAATGCCCCAAAACACTATGTGGACACATCAGAATCATCAAATACTAAACTACCTGTTTTTGAGGGGGGTGGGGACCTGCGTTTTTAGTCCTGGGCTCAGCAGCCATATAGGGAAACATACAAAACCCATACATTTCTGAATACTAGACACCTAAGGGAATCCAGGGAGGTGTGACTTGCGTGGATCTCCCAATTATTTCTTACCCAGAATCCTCGGCAAACCTCAAATTTAGCTAAAAAATACAAATTTTTCCCACATTTCTGTGTGGGATCACCGCATTGGGACAAATTTCCTACCACCTAACGTTCCCCTCCATCTCCCGGTAAAAATGATACCTCAATTGTGGTGAGCCAAGTGCCTGTGACAGGGAAGAGCCAAAAACATGTCAAAATTGAGGGGGAACAAAAGCGGGTCCTAAAGGGCAGTTTGAAAAAAATTAGGTTGACAAATGCGGCAGAATTTTTATCGGTATAGCTGAGACAATGCAGGGTGGCAGGAATGTTGTGGATTCCTGCAGATTCCGGAAGGTTCTATCACAAAACTGTGTGATAGCCAGCAAAGTTGGAGGTTTACAGGGCATTGTGGTTAAGAAAATGGTGCGGGTGCATGTGAAGCACACCACCCTGGAATCACCCAGATTTGTAGTTTTCAGATGTGTCTAGGTCTTGTGGATTTTTCTACATGGCAGCGTCCCAAAGTCCAAAAAGTGCAGCCCTCACCATTCCAAGTGGGACAATTTTGAGAGTTAGCCAAGCTCTCATGGTCCAAATGTAAAACCAAAACCCCAAATAATCAAATGTCCTCTTGCTTGCCGTGGGATAAGATGCTTTAGTGTGCGGGGGAGAGCTGAAAGACTGTTACCCTCTTCAGTTGGGGTAACCAGGCCCACACTGGATGGTAGCCACCACCCCACTATTTTCTTTTAAATTCCCTAACAACTAGTAGACTTTCTGCCCCCCAGGGTGTGGATCAGAGGGGTAATTGCTCTTCTGCCCACTAGTGGGCAGAACCACTTTGGCCCCATTTATTTGGGGTGGGGGTATGGCCATATCCCCACCCTCTTATTTTTTTTAAAAAAACCTTCCTTGGGGGCAGTTGAGCCTTCCAAAAATAGGCCTATCTGCCCCCAAAGGGGGCAGATATTGCCAGCAGTAATGTCCCCCCATGGGGAGCGACCCTTGCCCAAGGGGCTGCCCCCCCCAAACAAAACACACACACACACACCAATCCCTGGTGCCCAAGTGGTTTCTGCCCCCCCGGGGGCAGATCGGCCTAATAGAAATAGGCTGATCTGCCCCCAAGGGGAGCAGAAATGGCCTAAAATAAATTTGCCCCCCCAGGGGAGCAACCCTTGCCTAAGGGGTCGCACCCCTTGCATGAAAGTGGTGCAAAAAAGAAATCCCTGGGGCCTAGTGGTTTCTGCCCACAGGGGTGGCAGATCGGCCTAATAAAAATAGGCCGATCTGACCCCAAGGGGGCAGAAATGGCCTAAAATAAATTTACCCCCCAGGGGAATGACCCTTGCCTAAGGGGTTGCTTCCCTTACGTGAAATTGATGCAAAAAAATAGAAATCCCTGGTGTCTAGTGGATTCTGCCCCTCTTGGCGGTAGATTTGCCTAATAAAAATAGGCCAATCTGGGCAGAAATGGCCTAAAGACAATTTGCTCCCCAGAGGAGAGACCCTCGCCTAAGGGGTCGCTCCACACATTGAAAAAAATAAAATAAACAACAACAAACAAATCACTGGTGTCTATGGTTTTCTGCCCACCAGGGGGCAGATTGGCCTAATTACAATAGGCTGATCTGCTCCAAGGGGGGGCAGAAATGGACTAGATACAATTTGCCCCCCAGGAGAGTGACCCTTGTCTAAGGGGTCGCTCCCCATACATACAAACCTAAAGTAAACAAACCAAAAAAAATATCCCTGGTGTCTTGAGGTTTCAGCCCCCTGGGGCCAGATCGGCCTAATGATAATAGGCTGATCTGCCCCTGGGGGACAGAAAAGGCCTACAAATATTTTGTCCCCCTTGGGAGCAGCCCTTACCCAAGGGGCCGCTCCCCTTATGTATAAATATAAATAAAATAAAAAAAATCCCTGGTGTCTCGTGGTTTCTGCCCCCCTTGGCGGCAGAAATGGCCTAAAAGTAATTTTGCCCCAAGGGAGTGACCCTCGCATAAGGGGTCGCTCCCCACATGTATAAAAAAAAGAAACAAAAAATAATATCCCTGGTGTCTAGCGGTTTCTGCCCCCACCCCCATGGGCAGATCTGCCTAATTATAATAGGCCGAAATGACCTAAAACTAAATTGCCCCATGGGGAGTGGCCCTTGCTTAAGGGGCCACTCCCCCTATGCAATAATAAAAAAATAAATCCCTGGTGTCCAGTGGCTTTTCTGCTGCCTGATCGCATCGCAGAGAGAAACATCAAAGGAAAGGAAAGGCCTTTTCTTTCCTTTGATGTCTCTTGCGGCCCCTCCAAGTGATCGGAGGAGAAATGACACAAGAGGGTAAGGGGGGACAGGGGTGGAAGGGTAAGTGATTCCCCTTCCATACCTGCCCAAGGGAGGGAGGATACTTGGACGTAACGGTTACGTCCTGGCACCCGAAGGGTTAATACTAACATTAGTGATAAGACATAAATATAGAAGACTTATGACCGCATCATCTCTGCCTTGGCCACTAGAATCTGGAACTCTCTTATTCCAGATACACTTGAAAACCCTTTAAGCTCAGCCTCCAAGAAATAAGTCAAACTGATCTTATTGAACAAATTACTTCAATGAGTTCTCCCAATCAGGATCTTTCCTGATCTGTCTGACATTGGAGACACAGAAAGAGTCTGATAGAGGGAGCCCTCGCACTATAGAACCTAGTGGCATTCTCCAGTAGGTTGTCATAGAAAGGACCTAGGTTCTAAAGAAAAAGCATTTTTGTTTTGCAAATAACTTTGGCGCCTTTTGATGAATCTCCACAAAATTTCTCCCCAAAAATGACACTTACTTCAGCTGCTGTCTAGAAAATTTCGGGCTGATCTGTTAAGCGGGGGTTGAGAAAAAGGGGAGGATCACAAAACACATTTTACCCATTCATTTTTCCATGGGGATTTTGAACAGCTGGCGCGCCCAAACCACTGAATGGAATTAAACCGAATTTGTTAGAAAGGTAGCTCATGGTTTAGAAGGAGCCCTTTTTGTTATTTGGTGTAAAGCCGTTCAATAGTTTTTGAGAAAATAAAAAAAATCCAAATTTGTATATGTAGGCACGCAAAAGCTTTGCAAACCCTCCTGATCTCGTGCTGAGATCTGCCTGACTGCCAACACTTCAACAAGAAAGTGTTGCCAGTCATCTTGGTGCTGGGGGTCCAGAATAACAGATTAAAAAAAACAAAAGGGACCAGGATAGATACACCCTGCCCTTTTAGCTCTGATGCTGGGGTTATAGTTGCCTTAGGGTACAAGTTACAGTTACGTGAGATAACTATAACTATAACTGATGAATTTCTATGGTTTAGTAGGTTTAGAATGTGCGTCTAATGATACCGTCCCTGTAACCTTTGCTTTCTTAAATGAATTTCTATGTTTTTAAAAAAATACTGTTTCCTAACTATACTGTTCCTGTAACCAATGTTCCCTGTAAGGCGCACGCGCGAGCGCGCACGCACCTTTCCTTCCCCCATCGCGCAGGCCCCTTTGGCAAGCGCGCACGTTGTTGTGTTATCAAATGTTCCACCATTCGTATACTTTGTGGTAGTTTATATGCGTTATCACTTTCTAAGCCTAAATAAGCCTTTTAGAGCGATATACGTGCTCCCCTAAGGCAGATAATGCTCATATTTGAATCTGGATTGAAGTCAATGAAAACAGTGTTTAAATGCCGCGGGGAGTGTTTTAAACATCATTTCGCGTACTTTAGCATACAAGCGAGCAAGTGATATTTGTCTTGGAAATTAATGGTTCATGAGCTAGGAAATGCTTCAGAACAGTAGAAAATGTGCTGTTATCAAATGTTCCACCATTCCTATACTTTGTGGTAGTTTACATGCTTTATCACTTTCTAAGCTTAAATAAGCCTTTTTGAGCGATATACGTGCTTCCCTAACAGGTCATGTCCTTGATGCCCTATTGCATGGAGCAATGATATCCCTTTTTTGCTTTAGTGGTATGGAGAGGCTAATGCCAAAGATCTTGGCTAGTTATGCGCTGCGCGCGCGTGAATGGTCAATTTCTTGGCGCACGTATCCTTGGCTGCAGCGCACACAGACCGCACACTGCCGCACACAGTGGAAAAAAATTAGAGGGAACATTGCCTGTAACCTTTGTTTTTTTGAGTGAATATATAGATATTTATAACCTGCTTTATTAGCATTACTCGTCATCCTCCCACCCAAGGTGTTCTTGAACATTGGAATTATTAGGTTCATTTGAATATACTTTTCATGCTGATATATGTTATGCAATGTTCTAATATATGTTATGTTCTTGCTGTGCAGCACTCAGAAGCCGTTGGGTCTTGTTTGCGTTTTACAAAACTATCTAAATAAATAATTTTATTAATGCTAATAGTAATACTAATAACATTTTATAGTGCAGTTCAAATCCCAAATTGTTTCCAAGAACCCAGTTCATAGGACAGCATGCCATACAGGACACAATCGGATAGATGATTAAAAGTTAATCTACTGCAAATCACAATCGTAAAAAATTACATTTTAATTTAAATCCATTACATTTTAAAGGAATTGTGGGTGTTTTCTTAGACCTTATAAAAACTGAACAAGTATAATTTAAAACTTTGTATTGTTCCTCTTTAAATACATTGTGCTGAAATGTGTTTGGTATCATTCTAAAATAACGTTAACGTAAATGAATCCTGGTTTCATGTAGCACAAAGAATGACAGAGGTTTAATGTAAACTATTGTACATTGGAATACGATATTTTAAAATACAGGTTTTCCTGCTAGCCAAGTGGATGGAATTGATTTTATCAACTTCAGAAAGATAGATTTCTTCTTTAGTAACAGAAGGTTCACATTCTACTATCCAACTAAGGTACTTGAATCACATTTATCCATATCTCATTCTGCCTACCATGACAAGATGTGAGACGACCAAAGCCAATAAAATTATGTAACAGGGAGCTCCAAATTATGCAGAAGGTTTGACTCAATTATGCTGCATGAAAGGGCAAATTAAATGGCGTAATGGAGTATTACTTCATTATTTTATGATTTTTACACATGGCAATACTGTTTGGGCAAAGTTTTCGCCTCATTAGTGCCAATTTAACAACCAAACAAAGAAATAAGCAAATGAAAGATGACCAGTAACCTTTTGGAAGGGCTTTCCACTGCACATGAACACACGTAGAAATGTTTTTTAAGTAATGTTTGATCCATGTGAGCCAGAACATTTTTTTTGTTAAAATCTGCAGCTTATCAAGCAAATATGGCAAATTTATAATTATGCAAATAGAGCCATGGCAGCATAATTACATAACTCCAGTGGCCCTCGATATGATCCTTTGTTTCTCCAATCCCTTGAGGTCTGATGCTTTTTGATAGCATTTCCTTGCCTGTCCGTGGGGGTGGGATGCAGTGCCTGCCTGCAGGCCAGGTCCTGTGGCCAACCGATGCCATGCACGGCATTCGGCTATGCATGGTATGGGGTTAGCTTGGTATGCTAATAAAATATTCCTTTACGTTTAAAAAAAAAACTGAAATTCATCGAAAAAAAATAAAGGAAGCAGTGATGTTATAGTTAGGAACTAGAATAAGTTCTTACCTTACATTAAAAAATTCACTGAAAAAACAAGAGTTAAACAAAGTTTAAACTCTGAGTAGTTCCTTTAGCATTTTTCAACCCACAAAATACAATCAAAACTACGTTAAATGAAAGACTTACAGACGTGTTGATTTTATATTTTTTATTTAAAACTTTATTAAACATTTTTTAAATAATCGGTTATGAAATATTGCATTGTGTGTTACTATAATATGCATTTGATTGAAAATATTGGTGATTTTTTGGCAAACATGATAGGCCTGATTTATATATATGGATCTGCTCACCCCTTGATAAAGTCAGTAGGCCCATTTTTAATATTTTGGTATTGTGACTCTTTGAAAAAGTCAGTAAGTGTGTCTGAGTCTGGCCATGACCTGCGAGACTGACCACACACTGTGAATACCATATGGTTGTGTGGCTTTGGAGATAGGGAGCAAGTAAGAGCTTGGATGCGGTACCTGGCCACAGGCTATGCCTTGTGCTCAATCACATGCTTGGCATGGTCAAAGAGTGCTTGCAGGGGGTTGCCCTACACTCCATCCCACACTGTACACAGCTGAAGGGACGCCTTTAGATTAAGTTATACAAATATTACTTTATGTAAAAAAAAAACTTATAGAAATTCACTGACAATAACAAAGGTTACTGTGATGTTATAGCTAGGAATTGTGACAATGTAACATTGTAAACAAAAAAACAAAGAATTTCACTGTGCACTTCTTATGACCCCACATTTTACAACACTCTGAGGCGCCACGGCCGCGAGCACGGGCCGCCGGAGAAGCAGCGGCTCGAGTCAGGGGTCGCGGCACTCGCCGCGCCCCCTTTCTTCGCCCGCCAAGTCCAGGGCAGGCGCGGCAGGGGAAGAGACACCGAGTCGGGTCTCAAACCTGCCGCGCATAGCGCATTCAGCGCGCATAACACTCTTTTTTATTTACACATGTTCAGGGACACTCCGGTAAACCCTCTTTGCCCTCACTTACCGGTCACACAGGCAAAAGCCGAATGCATGCACATGATTGCCTTTTATGCATACTTTTCCCTTTCACAGCATGCTGTTCACATCCTCTCTTCCCTGCATGCATTACTTCTCTTTTTGAGATGCATGTTCTCTATCATTAATCATGACTTTTCCCCAATCCATGATGGTGGTATTTCTACTTCCTGTTTTTCACTTCCTGTCTAGGGGTATATAAGGGGAATCTAGCTTCTTTCTCATTGCGTTGCAACCCCCCTGTGGTGGTAGTCACGCTCCGGCTCGTTTCCTCTTGTGAAGCCAGTTATTCTTGTGTCCTCCTTCTGTTTCAGGGAGTTCCTGTTGGAGGTTTTTTACCTTTTTTGGGGTTTTTCCTCTGGGACTCCTTCTGGAGGGCACGGACTGTAGTGGCTTACTATTGTCAAACAGCACCGTGGCTACCGGAAGTGGTCGCCCCTACCTCGGCCAAAGCAGGACCTGCAGGAACCGGGGCCGTTCATCACCTCTCACCAACCTCAACGGTAAGCCCAGGGTGAATCGTGACACACTCATGCTGTGTTCAGTGACATCATTGATAGCATTACTGGTGACAACTAAACTGACATATTGATGACAACACTGTACTTGGTTGCAGTAGTGAGTTATCATTATTTAGTTAGAGTATGATTCGCAAGCTCAAGATTTGATTCTTGTAACATCTTAGAACAATTAAGAACCAAGACAGATCATATCCCATGGCAAAAGACTTTTAGGATGTACATGAAGAAGATTGCAAGAGTTTCACCTTTTTTGGCATCAAAAATTTTAAAATAGACCCCAGAAAGGCAGAAAGGGTACTAGAATTAAGAAAAATTGAATCTAGGATGATCTTATCTTTTGAGGCAGAGAACTCCTGGGGGCACAATTTGGACGCAGAACTACATGTGTAGTGATGGAAACATTTGACTGGGATTCATCGTGAGATAGGGATCTCTCTACTTTTGACGGCTTCCCTAGCTGGACTTAGCCATATCATTACATTTTCTCGTTGTGTGGATCTAATCTGAAAATGGTAGTTTGTGAGTATGAATTGAACTATATATATTGAATCACAAAAACAGTGACACAACAATGAGGTATTAAGTTTCTCAATATAGTAAGGGATGGGTTGTGAGATTAGGAACTTTGTAGGAGATAAACTGTTAGCAATAGTCATAAGGGATGTCACCCCTTATTTCCTGAATTTTTCTAACATCTGGGATAGTATTTAATCAACAATGGGGTCAGTATTGTTCTATTCAACAACATTGGGAACTGCCTTGATCACCCTCTATATAAAATTGTTTAGTTTAATATTTGGAAACATTAATATGGTACTTAGAGATTAATTGGCATATCACATACTATAGGTCTCATGGTAGAATTTGCCATTTTATATAATATTCAATGTGATATAAGTATGTGCAATTTGGAAACACTGTTAGCCACCATGATATTGTGGTTTACAGCATGTGACACTTTATCAGATGGCAGGATTGAGGAGCTAATATTATACCCACCAGCTATTTACATTTGATTTGTTTTAGGGGCCCAATTCAATGCTAGCATTTGCACTTTCTTAGATAGGCAATGAGGATGGTCAAGCATAATTAAGGAGCATTAACATTGCAGAGATATTGTGAAATTTAGCACGTCACTTTATTTTCAGGTGCGTTAGGTGCCATAAACAGATTTGGCTGCCATTCAATACTTGATTTTATACCTGATGGAAGCTGAGTTTTTTAATCAATTTTGTATCTTTGAGAATACAGTTACGTAACAATTCAATTTAGGTATGTTAGTCCCATGCACTTTGATCTCTAATTATATAGTTTGCATGCACTAGTCACTTTATGTATCCCTTGCCCATATTGCAGTCATCCAAAGAGGAAGCTACATTCTGGAGTCATTATATGGGCATTATAATTGTGATAATGCAACTTTGATCACTGACGTGTGGTCTATGTAACATAATATATGTTAAGTTTGGATGTGCTGTATTGTGATGCATATTAGTATTACAATGTTACCCTGTTATTGGTTTTGTCAATGTAAGTGGCACATGTTATTATAAATTGTCAAGATATTGTGATATATAGCACATGTCACTTTATTTTCAGGCACTTTAGGTGCCATAAAGAGATCTGTCTGCCATTCAATACTCTATAGAATACCTGATGGGTGGCTGCATATAGAAAATTTATATGAAATGGTGCTGGGTTTCTTTTATTCAATTCATATTTCTGGGGATATAGTTATGTAATAATTCAAATTATGTATGTTAGTCACCATTCCCTTTGACCTGTAATTATATAGTTTGCACAGCACTAGTCACTTTATATATTCTTTGCCCATAATGGGATCATCCAAAGAGAGAGCTGCACTGTGGAGCCATTATATGGGCATTATAGTTGTGATAATGCAACTTTGACCGCTGCTGTGTGGTCTATATAATATAATATATGCTAAGTTTGGATTGGAGATTTATCATTTACTGTATTATGATCCATATTAGTAGTACTATGTCACCCTGTTACTGGTTTTGATTAATTACACTTTATAGCCATTATGATAAAGGTTCAGGCATCTATATAATTATATATTGCACATTCAGGTATTTAATAGACAGAGGATGAAGTTTTTAAAAATTTTAATTTGAAGTTAGAATTTTATTATGAGTTGGTGCTTAGACTTTATTGAACCATAAGATTGAATACAATGACTATAATTCCCCCTTTCAAAAAGGTGCTCAAGAAGCCTTCAAGAGCAAGAGTAAAGTATACCAAGTGAAGAGGGGGTGTGAAAAGAAATGTTTGGCTACAAATGTAAATTTGGAAGATGCTCATTTTGAGGAAATTTGTCCAGTGGAAGGCCTTCAGTCAAAATGCATTGACGTTCTGTTTGGGAAAGCACTTCTTTCAAAATAAATTAAATGAATTGATTGTGTGCTGCGTTTAAACATCTTGAACAAATACTATGGCATGGCAATCCGATGCTGTGATGCGGCTGTTGGCAGTAGAAGAAAGTTCACCGGAATCACGATACATATATATATAATTGTGTGTGTGTGTGTGTGTATATATATGTGTGTGTGTGTGTGGGTAGATAGATAGATAGATAGATAGATAGATAGATAGATAGATAGATAGATAGATAGATAGATAGATAGATAGATAGATAGATAGATAGATAGATAGATAGATAGATAGATATCCCCATAAACATGTCTCAACCATCAAAACAGGCTCTGACACAGCTCTGACACAGCTCAGGTTCACAATGGTGAGCAGTTTATTGCCAGGACGTGAGCCATTTGTGATTTACGCATTTCGGCCATAAATGCAACAATAGAAAGACTCACAGGAGTGCAAACCCCTGTACAATGCAAGGTAATGCCCCATCATATCATGTGAATCACTTGAAGTCAATACATCTCATCAAATTCATTACAGGGAACAAGTAGACAAAATATAGAATTACAGCTTTTTAGATCAATTTAAATTTTAGCAAATGGACTGTGCAACACACAATGTAAATCCATCCATTTAGTTAATTTACAATAACTCCTTGTAGATAGATGAATAAAAAGCAATATATATGCCATGTTCTCTAATACAGAGTTGGTTGGAAGCCTTATGATAATGGACATAACTACAAAAGCCTAAGAAGCCCTAGTGGACTGACCACCAATCTACGTATACTCTTATTCCTAAAATTGATAGATCAGATTCACCATTCTCTGCCCTAAGAATGGGTGCCACTCCGGTTTCATGTCTATGCTTATCTAAAAAATTACAGTTGACATGTACTGTTAAAAAACTCTTGTGAGTTGTGTCAAGTGAATATGTAAACCTCCCATCTATTAAATCTAAATGCAGGGGCCACATCTACGTGACCCCATTGAACAATGACATGACAATACCAGTTGTCTACAAGTCTTAAAAATTTTGAACAGATCATTAAGCAACTCATCTCTCTAACTTAGTGTATGCCTACAGATGAACAAACAAGTCCTCCTCCATATTTAACCTCACAGGCATTTTTGTATTGAGTTGGAGGATGTACCATGAATCAAATCTCCTTAGTCATTGCTCTATATTGCCACCAGTCACACTTTTAAGAACTGTATCAAGCCAAAAATAACTCAGGTCTTCCTCTCTACCACCATGGATCTCTTCAAAATTTCATGCCACAGGATAACTGTGGTCTTTATTCCTGATGGCCCTGATGTGCTGTAAAATCCACAACAGTACTTTCAGAGTTGTGCTCCCTACATACATCTTGGGGCATGTACACCTAAGCACATACTGTGAAGTCACTTTTGCAGTGTAGGGGTTTATTGATCAATATAGGAGTGCTCGAAAGGGGTGACGTGACCAATGTGGTGTTTACTCTATGTCTACAGGCCTTACACCTGTGTCACTTCCAGAAACCTGGACTGCCAGTAAACCAGCCACCAATTGTGGCCATTTGCGGGCTGCTAACCACTTAGTGTTGCCTCATAGCTTAGGCTTTTTGAAATGTCATCAAGGTTTATCTGGCATAACACTCCCTATTGCCGGGTCACTCAATTCAGTGACAGTATTTATTGAGTATATGCCTAACTTCCTGGTGTTGTGTGTTAAATCCTGTGATCATGTAAATGTCATGATCTCCATCACACTTTTTCTCTTGCATGGAGAACAGCAATTCTTCTCTGGCCCTCTTATTGACTCATTGCTCCCTGTACCATTTCTGTCTGTAACCCCATCAATAAATCTGCTGAATAGTTCACCCTAAGCGTCCCTCAATTTCTGTTGATTGCTACAATTTATATGCATTCAGAGATTTTCAGCAGAGGGGATACCATGTTCCTGCCATAATTCGCTCCCTGCACTCTCGTGTCCTCACCAGTGGGCTGAATTGTAGGACTTTCCAATGCTCTAATAAGCTTCGAGACCTTCCCCCGCATGGATATCCAGACTTCCAGTAATTTGTGCACTGTTTGCAAAGTACCATTCATTCCCAATCCATGCTGGGTTTACTGGAAGCCAGTATGCTCATGCTTGGAACTCCATTACCTAGAATCCACTGCTCACAGTTTCCTCTCCACCGGTGCAGACCAAGAACGGATGAGTAATTCAGAAAATCGGTGGCTGACTGCTGCTAGCCTGCACACACCCGATGCATGTGAGCCCATTTAAGACTCAACTCAATTCAGCCCAATTTCGGTCATTGCAGCTGTCTTTTGATGAGACTGACCCTTGTTTCCTGAAGTTTCTGAGCCATTGATATCCCTTATTTTCTGAAGTTCCAGAGCCTTAGTTATTTTTCCTATGTTCTTGAGCTTCTGTTATTCTTATTTCCTGAGCTGTAGCTATCCTTTTTCCTGTTCCTGAGCTGTTACAAATCCATGTTCTTGAACTAGCAGGCTACTTGACTCCTGAACCTCAAATATTCTGTGTTCCTTGTACTGTTTCTGCCTGCAGTGTTGGCTTGTTTCCATGATTTCTACACCAGCACTCCTTCTGCTCCCTTGAAGCCTCTCTTCTGTATTTTCCTTTTCCCAGTTCTTGCCTTTTTTTCAATTTCTTTGTTCCCGTTCCTAGTTTGCCGTATATATATATATATATATATATATATATATATATATATATATAGAGAGAGAGAGAGAGACACAGACAGACAGACAGATGGATAAGATGGATAGATAGATAGATAGATAGATAGATAGATAGATAGATAGATAGATAGATAGATAGATAGATAGATAGATAGATAGATAGATAGATAGATAGATAGATAGATAGGTTCACTGAAAAAACAAAAGGATACAGGGACGTTATAGTTAGGATTTTTTTTTTTTTTAAACATAGAAATTCACTTAAAAAAACAAAGGTTACACAGATATTATAGTTCTCCTCACATTGTAAACCTACAAAACCATAGAAATTCCCCTGTTAAAGTTACACTTATGTCAAGTAACTATAACTCGTGCCCTAAGTTAACTATAACACGTGCCCTCACCATGCACATCATTTTATTCGGCAAAGATTTTACTGTAAATATTACATTGTTATTTTCAATGATGTTATCAAAGAAATCATGAGTGCAGTAATTAGTGGGGTAATTAGCAGTGCATGGAAAGGGTGCATGAGTGTCTGAGTGAGTCTGTGAGTGGGTGCATAAGGGTCTGAGTGGGTGTGAAAGGGGGAGAAGGAGATTGAAAGAGAGAAGTTGAGAGAGAGAAAGAAAGTGTGAGGAAGAGAGATAGTATTTTAGACTTTGATGAATTATATGCTTAAACTGAGGTATTTCTGGACAAATTGCAAAAAAAAATATTTGTCATTTAAAACGAGTGAGATCACCTTTCAGTATGAACCTTAAAATTTTGAAGTTTAAAAGAAATTAAATAAGAAAAATGACCATGGACACACCTGGAGTAGAACTCTCAACTTGTGTGAGTCTCTATAACTTTAACCGTTAGGCCATAGGTGACTCCTTACTGTGATGCTTAAAGACATACCTATGACAGTCAACCCACACATGTGATTGTAAAGAAATGTAAATGTTCAATCATTAGGAAGGTTCAACCGTCAAAACACTAGTAAATAAACAAACACACTGCCAAGCAATATTAGGATTTGAACCTTCAGCCTACTGAGTGACAGAACAAGATCAAGAACATTAGGCCAGAAGTGATTCTGTTCCGCTCTCTATTCAAATGTAAGTATAACATTCTTATAAAAAATATTGCTAGTCTGACTCTTTGAAGTGACTGTATGGCATGGCCATTGCAATAACAAGTGCTTCCTGTGGCTGTAGGGGACCAGGTGGCCCATGCATTTATTTAAACATTAGTCTGAGGAAGGTGGTGTACCCTGGGGCTGTGGGGGGCCACATGACTCCCCCTTGCATTTCCCTTTACATTGGGCCTGGGGTGGTGGCAATCTGCGGTGCTGCGGTGGGGCCAGGAAGCCCCCCCCACATGACATTACTATTGTGTCCCAGGGAGGTGGTGGCCCCCTAGGCTCTGCCCCCAGCATTTAATTAAACATCAGTCCCTTGGTTGGAGGTGGCAATCCCTGGGGCTGTGGAGGGGGTGACACAACCGCCCCACATACCACTTTCCTTTGGCCCAGGGAAGGTGGCAGACCTTGGGGCTGTGGCGGGGTCACATGGCCTCCTACATAATAATGAAAGTTGGCCCCAAGGAGGTAGTGGTCCTTGGGGCACAGTGAGTCCACAGGACACCCCTACATTAACTAAAGAACTTTGCCCCAGAAAGGTGGTTGTTGCAGGGCTTCAACCAGCCCATCAGGAGGGCTCTGTGTGTCCTCTCCTTATTTTTGCCATGCCCCTGGGACCTGACCCACCAGCAAGCTTCAGTAAAGGAAAAGGGTGAGAAACTGCTCTTTATTTTTAAAACATTGGAAAAATCCTTGGATCTGAATCTGCAGATTTTTCCAATGTTTAAAAAAAAAATCCTTTTTAGCCTTGTTGTGGTCCTTCTGGGACCCCAGCACCAGAGCTAAGGGGTGAGGGTGTTCCTACCCTGGCCCCTTTTCTTTTTTTTTACTCTTTTTTCTAGATGGCTGCCAACACTTCCAGCTTGAAGTGTTGGCAGGCAATCAGATATCAGCACAGGGACATTTGGATCCGTGGAGAATTCGCATTCTGATATATCTATATTTTTTAAACTCAAATTTTTCCAAAACTACTGAAGGGATTCACACCAAATCACAAAAAGAATGCTTTCTGGACAAAGACCTAGCTTTCTGCCAAATTTGTTGTAATTCTGTTCAGCAGTTCGGGCAGTAATTGTGTTCAAACATTTGAAAAATCTCATTGACCTAAAATGGGGAAAAAGTGTTTTGTGGCCACCTTTTTCTTGGTCCCCACTTTAAGAATCACCCCGAAACTTTCAACACAGCAGCTGAACCACCCAAAGTATGAGTTTTGATAATTCTGTTAAGATTCATTGAAGCAGCGCCAAAGTTAATAGAAAAACAAAAAATGCTAAATGCTCTGTCTTGAAAAAATTGTCTTAACTGTAACTAACTATTACCGCCCGCCAGTAGGTATACACACACACATATATATGTATATATATATATATACATATGTATATATGTATATATATATATATATACATACATACATATATATAAATATGTATATATATATATATATTTATATATATGTATATATACATTCTTCTATATACATATGTATATGTATATACATATATACATATGTAGCCTATTGTTGCTGCAGTTGCCAGTAGATAGCTGTAGTTAGGGCTGCTTTTCCATAGATGGAGTATTCCTTGGCTATTTTTTGGCTTGCCCCGTTTGAGGAATCTTCACGAAACTTTCCAAAAATAAACATCATGCACCTCACCTTCTTCCTGGGTGGAGGTTCCAAAACGTAAAATCCTCATGTGGACTCATACATTTGAAAATGGAGCCCTTTGTTTGGTCAAGAGGCCTGTTTTTCCTGTGAGTCTTCATGCTCTTGCTGGAATGAGAAGCTTCTGCGAGTCTTGCGAGGGCTCTTATTGGCTGGTTGATGGGATGTTAGAAATTAAATGGTGGTCCTTACTGTTTACTATGAAAAATTGAAGGTATGCAATTGAAATAAAAAACCTATAAAGGGGGCATCAGAAAGGCATGTTCTTCCCTACATTTAGGGAGTAGGTGTGTAAGGGATACCTATTGTCCAGAAAATAAATGTATATTGTTTTAAACTTATTTTTATGGTCTTTTGGGAGTCTTGCAGGATCGTGAGTAGTAAAAAGGGTAGATGAATTCTGATTATACTCCATACTAGGAATGTATATTGTGCTCATTGTTTTTCAGAGGAAGTTTGTAAGAAATAAATATTGTAATGAGTAGATGGTTCATTCCTATATTGCAAAACAAAGTTGCCATCTCATGAAACTCTTGTGGGATCATGAACAGTAGAAAAGAGTAGGTGATCTTTGAATATACTGTAGTATGTCACTTTCTCTTGTAGGAAACAGTATTAATGGAGATCCTGTTTGTCGGAGTGTACTATTTATGTCCATTGGCTTTATAAGAATTGTGAGTAGGGTACTGACCGCCGGGGCCAGGGTCGGCGGGAGCACCGCCGACAGGCCGGCGGTGCCCCGCAGGGCATTCTGACCGCGGCGGTTCGGCCTCGGTCAGATGCGGAAAACCGGCGGTCTCCCGCCGGTTTTCCGCTGCCCTTGTGACTCCTCCATGGCGGCGGAGCGCGCTCCGCCGCCATGGGGATTCTGACACCCCCTACCGCCATCCTGTTCCTGGCGGGTCTCCCGCCAGGAACAGGATGGCGGTAGGGGGTGCCACGGGGCCCCTGGGGGCCCCTGCAGTGCCCATGCCAATGGCATGGGCACTGCAGGGGCCCCCGTAAGAGGGCCCCACTTTGTATTTCAGTGTCTGCTATGCAGACACTGAAATACGCGACGGGTGCCACTGCACCCGTCGCACCTTCCCACTCCGCCGGCTCAATTCTGAGCCGGCGTCCTCGTGGGAAGGATGATTTGCCCTGGGCTGGCGGGCGGCCTTTTGGCGGTCGCCCGCCAGCCCAGGGCAAATCCCAAAATACCCTCAGCGGTCTTCCGACTGCGGAGCGGTATTTTGGAGGGGGAAGTCTGGCGGGCGGCCTCCGCCGCCCGCCAGACTTAGAATGACCCCCATAGTCTTTCCACACCCTACTATACACACACCCTACTGTACTCACCAATTATCAGAGAGAGGGGTGTTAGCATGAGGATACTCCCTCTCCATTCACTACCATTTACATCTGACATCTGATAGAGAAATTTCAGTAGAGTGGCCAGTCTCTCTCCACACACCCTACTGCGCACACCCATCATCTGAGAAAGAGTTCTGAAAGGAGAGGGCAGTGCATGCACACTCCTTACTATACTATTCCTTCATCTGAGTGAGAGGCCTGACAGGAGAGGCCAGTCCACGTTCACACCCTGATATGCACATCTGTCATCTGAGAGAGAAGTCTGACAGGAGAGGCAGTTCCTCCTCGCACACTACTGCACACACCCGCCATCTGAGAGAGAGGTTTGAAAGAACAGTCCTGTTAGTCTCCACAAACGACTATGTACACCTGTCATCTGAGACAGACATCTAAAAGGAAAGGCCAATCCATCCAGATACCCTACTATGCCCACCTGGCCCGTCCATGTACACACCCAATATGCACACCTGTCTTTTGAGGAAGAGGTCTGACTGGAGAGGTAGTCCATGTACACACTCTACTATGCACAGCGATC
The DNA here is from genome assembly GCF_031143425.1 of Pleurodeles waltl. Taxonomy (NCBI): domain Eukaryota; kingdom Metazoa; phylum Chordata; class Amphibia; order Caudata; family Salamandridae; genus Pleurodeles; species Pleurodeles waltl. The sequence goes on from NC_090437.1 coordinate 401,430,675, forward strand.
CTGTGAGACAGAGGTCTGACAGAAGAGACCAGTGCATGTTCACACCCTACTAGGTACATTCATCAGCTGAGACAGAGGAGTTAGTGGAGAGGCAGTCCATCTCCATACTCCCTACTATGCAAACCAATCATCTGAGAGGGAAGTCTGGAAGGAGAGGGCAGTACATGTACACACCTTACTTCAGGCTCCCATTATCTGAGAAAGAGGTTTAGAAGAGAGGACAGTCAAAGCTGCACCCTACTGTGCACACGTATAATGTAAGAGAGAGGTCTGATGGAAAAAAGCCAGCAGGGGCGGCTGGTTTGTATTTACGGTGGGGTGATAAATAATAATATTTAAAAAAAAAAAGAAAAGGCACTTACCTAACGGAAACAGGTCTCCCTCCCCTTACAGCGTCCTCCTCTCATTGTGGCTCCAACGTGGTGCATTGACCAGGTACCATTGCTACCAAATCCTGACGATGGATTCATGCCGGTAACCAGCATGAAACCAGCATCACGATTGGTGAGAGCGGCCTCTCTCAGGCCTCACCTGAGCACTGGAAGCCTGTGCTTTCTCTTACTCAGTAGTCTTAAAACAGCCGAGATAGAGAAGTTTAAAGTGTGCAAGTCAGGCTGGCTATCGCAAGACGGCCAGCAAAGGGACATGTGCACTTTCAACTAAAGTGCACAGCTCCCTGCTGCTATCACAAATGTGGGCCACACGCCCTCCTGACACTCAGTTAAGGATGTGGTGCTGAAAAATAAAATGGTAATAAAGAAAGTGTATTACCATTTTAATTTTCAGCCTTGGGGCATTTTTGTTTCGCGGGGCAATGCTTCTCTGCTCTTATGGAGGAGCCACCCCTTAAAGACAGTCTCTCCTCATACCCACTACGCACATCCATCATTCAAGAGAGGGGTCTCAGTGGAGAGGCCAGTACCTCCATGCACACTACTACATACACATGTCATCTGAGGCAGAGGTATATGTGGAGAGGCCAGTCTCTCTCTACACCGTACTACACACACCTGTCATGTAAGAGATAGGTCTCAGTGGAGAAGATCCTCCATCCCACATACTACTATTTCCCTACAATTTTGTTGCAATTCCGCAAGACATTTCCTGATAGTAGCTCACAATCTTCATAGATCAAAGCATGCTACATGGACAGACATGATCTTGTGAGATGCTTGTGAGACCTAAGGGAAAATTACTGAGACTGCCACTATCTGTTTTATGATCCCCCTGAGCCTCTCACAAGACCTGCATGGAAAATTACTGGGCCTGCCACAAGGTAGTTTACAATCAATCCCACAAATGTCTAGCAAGATCTTTTTCGGAGATGTGAAAAAAGGGCCAAGGCCAACACCTCAACCAAAAGTTACCATTCTTATTTTATGGTTAAAGAAATTCTGTGATGTGATTGGGTTAAGTCAGATTGTTCTTGGTGATTTGGAGGAGATGGAAGCCTGCTGGAGTTCCTTGGCCCCAAGCTTTTAAACTCTATCCCAGAACACCTGAGATCTTGTACTTACCTGTTTACCTTTCAAGACCACTAAAGTTGTGGTTGTTTTGAATCACCTGGGCTGGGATAAACTTTACCTATTACAAAACACATCGGGAAACCCAGAGTGGGTGTGCGTTTTATAAGCATCTAACTAACTAACTTGGAGTTGTGCTAAGCAGAAGTGACTGAATTTGGAACTGAGACAGACTGGTATCTTTAACTGTATATCAGAAACTCCTGTTCACTGTGCTGGGCCTATTTTAAAATCCTTTCTTAATTTTTTCAGTCCTCCGCCCCATCCTACTTAATCTACCCTCCATTTTTATTTATTGTATTAGTGTGTGTTTTGGGGTCTGTGTATTTTATGTTTCTTTTCATTTGTTTGTGTTTTTGTGACTTTTTGTATATTTTTCCCTGGACTTCCTTATTTCTTCCCTCCTTCCTTCCTTTTCCTGTCTCTTTTCTCTACCTCAGCCAACCATATGACCGAGCAGGATGACCAGGGGAGTAGCAGCACCAGGCCCCTCTGACCAGCTAGCAGCAGCAGCCCCCTACCTTGCGGACAGCATTGCTGCCAAAGGGTGCATCCCCAGGCACTTTTTAGTGTGATGGAGGTTGCAGCACTGTTTTTTTACATGCAGCGCCACCTCCCCTCCATAGTGGCAGCAGGCCTGGGAGTGGGTACCCCCTGCTGGAGCATCACCAGCTTTGGGGGAAGGTGCACAAGTGTGTGTGACACATCATCCAAGTCCAGCCCACAACCCACCAGCTGTTGCACCACTGCCAAGTATCCGATACCGGGAGAAGGACTTGCTTGACCTGCTAGGCTTCGGGATTCTGGGGCTCAGTGAGTATTAATTATATTATTTTTTGTGTTTGTGTTCTACCATGCTAACATTGTTTTCCGAAGAGCATGCTCACAGTCAGAGAGAGCTCTGTTATGTTTAGTTTATATTTAGAATCTTATTATGTGATCCAGTTGGAGTTAGGCAGGTGCTCGGCACTCCCTAATCATACTCGTTGGCACTGACTTTGGCTGAATATTTAAGAAGCCACTGCAGACTACTTTGTCCCTCTGTCACTAAAGTGAGTTAGTGATATCAGTGAGTTCTCTATGACTTTCTTTATGTTGCTCGTACAGTCCCAAGCAATTTCACAGTGATGTGTATTACTAGTATGGATCTACACATTGCAAAAAAGGGAGACTGTGTTGGTCCATCGAGGGGGTAGAGAAACGAGAATAGAATTAAAGATCGTTAATTGCAATACATTACTTCCAAATGTAGTTTTTTTAAATATTATTTGGAATAGATATTTTAGGATTAGTATGTTCAACTCATGACCCTTACTATTCTACCCCTTCATTGCGCTTCAATGACTCAAAGTCATAATCATCATAGGCTATAGCTCTGCCCCTCCATTATGAAAAGTTTTTTGGTTGGCTTGGCCACCTGGCTTTTCCATTATTGTAAACCAACAAAATGCCCAGAGTAATATGTTGATAGAATATATTCCAGTGCTAACCGAACTTTAGAGGTGTTTTGCTGTTGTGTTTTTTTGTTTAAGAAAATTAAGGGGAGGCGGATCTGGCATTTAAAAAAATGAATAACTTTTTTTCTAGCCACACAGATTGCTGTCGGGTCAAGTGCCGCTACAAAAGAAGAAGGATATTCAGTTGAATGGAGAGTAGCAGTGGCATGGATGGGCAGTGGTTAGTCACATTCCTTGCTTATTGACAATTACGTTTATGCTCACTATCTACAAGGGCATTGTCATGAATTGTGATTGTGATTCTCCTGCTTTACCAGCTACAGCAGTCGTTGAATTATGCTCTCTTCTATCTGCAACACAGCAAAAGCTCACATAATGTATGCTAAAAATGAAGGCTTGATGGAAACAGGAAAGAACGGAAGGTTAAACGAAAGAATGGGTGAAATGGTATGTGAGTAATAGGAAAAGAAGCATGGGGGGGTGAAAGGATGCGTGGGTGAGTATTGAATACATGGATCAATGGGTGAGAGGATAATTAAAAAAAAGAAAAGGTGGTCACTGAATGGATGGATAATGGATCAGAAATGTTGGTGAAAGACTGGATGAGAGAAAGTAAAGCTTAAATCATGGTGGCTATGGGTGAATATAGTAGGAAGGATGAAAGGAAGATTGAATAATTTATTGGATGAATAAACAAGGGGGCTCTTCTGGAGAGGGACATGCTGCTACTTCACTTACTTTGTTTCATGGTTATTCAAAGCTATGGTTAAAATTGGGGGGTATTTAAATGTTTGTTCTAATCCGGTGACTCACTATATTTGTTAAGAGAGGCAAATATGTATCCCACCATTCATCATTCATCAACCCCCTCCCTGCCCACGGCATTTAGCAATCCATGACTGAAGTGCAGTATGGTTCAATTCATGACTGCAGTGTTGGCTGTGCAATGTGTGTCTGCTTCAGTTAATGCAGCATTTACAAAGTTTCCAATGCACTGCAAACTGAACACTCAAGGTATGTTTCCGTTCTCCCTCTCAGTTGCCTCTTGGTACTATACTTCTTGATTCTTTCCTAAGATCTTCTGTTCTAGCCCACCAAAAAATTGAAAAATCCACTCTTGGCATGTGAAACATTTTTATAGCCATGTGAAGTGATTCCAAAATATATTTAATGGCTTGCCACAGATTTATTTTATGCCTGCCAGATTTTTTCCTTTAGACTTTCCTCTACTACATTGAATCATTAAGCCAAATCTTAGGCACATGATGAATCGATAATCAGTGACACCCCTCTATTCTATAGCAAAAGCTCTACCTACCCAACTAATCCCTCTACCTTACCCTGCAGTAGAGTAAGTCAAGTTTCCTTTCCTAAATTTGTTGGAAATAATTTGTGGTGGTAGGCGAGGTCAGTGAGTAAAGTGGGACATAGTGCTTGATTGATTTCACATTTGCCATAAGGGATAGTCTAGTCTGTGATGTATGTGGGAAATGCAATCTCTATGGCCTGTTACCTCCCCTGTAGTGGAGTGCATCATTTTCCCCAATGTCTACTTACAGCAGACAGGACAATAATATCCACTTTTTATACGTGACAAGTTTGATGTAATATTTCTCATTTATTATTCATCTGCCTCTTTAGAGTCAGGGTAGAAAGTGAAAGGCATTTGCAGAAGAACAGGGTCATTGGAATTAAAGATAGATAATTGTCAACTGCAGCTGCCCCAGCTGTAGACAGTAGCAAAGTACCCCAATTAGTGACTAGCATGCCTCCATTAATTTACCACAGCAACTTGTATTGCAAAGTACATAATGCCTTACTTATTAATGAGAGGTAATTTATTTTTTATTTTTTCACTCTAAGGGTTGGTTTAGTTACTAGAAAAGCCTTTAAAAGAAAAAAAAACACAAATCACTGATTTTTAACCGGGTGTTATTTTGCCTTAATTCTTTCTGCAAGACAATTTGTGCTTTATATTTGAGGTATATGTGGGTAAAATTAATTACATCGAATTCCAAGGGCCCTGGGGGGAAGCAATGTGCCACCCGCTACCTACTACCTACTTTTAAGAAATTGTTTGCACAGAGCATTGTTTACAAATTTTCTTTTTGTTTTTCGCGATATTGCTGCGCCTTATGCACTAACCGTACCACCAGCAAGGCAGGAGATAGCAGCCCATCTGTGGCGGCAGATGGTGGAGCCCATCCAGTCACAATACCGGTGGCTGGTGGCCCTGGAGGATGAAGAGACGGAAGCAGCTGCTTCTTAACCGGGCCCCAGTTCAGCAAGCCAACCCCAGACTCCCAACCGTTACATTGTACATTGCTGGCGCCGTTGCCAACTGTCAGGGGCCCTGATTGCCATTGCTGTCCCCCCACTCGGACAGGCATTTCCAGGTTTGCTTCCTGCAGCAGGTTGTCCACATTGAAAGCCGGCAAGGGGGCACAGGGCAAAGCCTGGACCAGCTCCAGACATATATAGACAATGCCGTCTTCTAAGGCCTTTTTTAATTTTTTGTTCAGCGCGAGGGACTTGTGGGTGGAGAGGGTAGGAAGAGAGTTGGGACTGGGTGATTTTTTCTTTGACTTTTGCTTGGACATTGATCAGGGAAGTGTCAACTTGTTTTGGGGAGAGGGGTGGGCCTGTTGTGGCTGGAGACTTTAAAAAATATATATATTAAAGTGGAAAATTATTTATTATGCCTGGAGTAGTTTATTTGTGTTTTACTTTTACTTTCACTGCTGCCTTTTTGCGCAACCTGTTTTTTTATCTGTGTATACCACTTAGTTATAGATAGTTATATACCCTTGTCTTATTACCCTCTGTAGCTATCTTGACAGTTAGGGGGGATGTTCCCATGACCTGTATAGCCTACCAATCAATCAATAAACTTTTGTAGCAGAGCTACTCACCGGTGAGGGTCTCAAAGAGCTGGGGGGAGGAGAGGAGCCACGTCTTGAGGTTCTTCCTGAAGATGGTGAGAGACAGGCTTTTTCTGAGGTGCAGGGGGAGGTTGTTCCAGCTCTTTGCTGCAATGTAGGTGAAGGATGGTCCTCCAGAAGTGGTTTTGCGGATGCAAGGGCTGTTGGTCAGGTCCATCTGGGTAGAGGAGAGGGATCTGATGAGGGTGTGGAAGGAGACCCAGTGGTCCTGCATTATGCGTGGAATTGTATGACAACAGTCTAGATCCATTGTTGCCTGTATATAGATGAAGCAATAACAGGGATGGTATAACAACTTCACAAGCAACGTCCCACTCCCACTCAGGTGAGCTCCAAGTGTTGGATTAATCAGAAGGATTATCCATTGTTGGCAACTAAATTGAATTAAAAACTCTGAGATAATGGGTGATAAATGATGTGGTAGTTTACAAAGAACTGACTACATACTACTACATGACACAACAAAGAATGCATGATAGTGATAAAATAACAACAAATACAGTAATACCTTCTTTTGAGCAATGGTGAGTTATGAAATCCTCGAGTCATGAAAAGTGGACTTAAAATCTGGAGTGGACAATGTTACGCGCTTATGCACCACAAGGCTTGAATGATGATGGTGACGAATGATATTCTTCTAGATCTAAAATATGTTTCACTTTTATGTGTGAGTAGGTAATGGAGCCAGTGTGGGCTATTGCTTAGGTAATAGAAGATCCTGCAGTAAGTTGGTGTCGCTTCCAGCACATCCACCCCACCAAGTGTGTGATCCATGTATGTTGTAAATGAAGTCACATTTCAATATATCACACAACCCTGGGGAAGAGTTTTGATTAATGGATGGGAAAGGGGATTTGTGGAAAGGAGTGACAAAGACACTACATGAGGACAATATTCATCTGGGTGATGAGCAGCACATTATCATCATCAATCTGTTGTGGAAGCAAGGAAACAAAGGAATGAGTATGACATAGTACAGTTAAATGTATTGCAAACAGTCCTTCTGCCCTAGAAACTCAAGTTATCAGACAGCTAAATGTTTTGTCTTCTAGGTTTGAAAAAAATCTAATTATGGAGGAATGAAACCACACAGTTCTAAAATTATGATTGTCAAAAGAAAAAAGATATGGTATTGTCAAATTGGGTGGTGCATTTGCATTCTCCTCGGGAATGTCCACCACTCTTGCGTGCCTGTCTGAACTGGTCCAGTAGGTAAGCAGGAGTGTTGAGCTCAGCTTTTGCCTTTCGTTCATGTAGGAGATGAGAAGGCCTGTGGTTTGTAAAACAGAAACTGTATTGTAGAGTCACTTAGAAGGACAGAAAGAAGGTAAGCTTCATGATGAGTGTTCCAAAAAGACTCAGAGGCAGAGCAAAAAACAGGAGGACTCAGGCCCATATTTATACTCTGTTTGCACCGGATTTGCATCATTTTTTTTTAATGCAAATTCACTAGCAAACTTAACTCCATATTTATATTTTGATGCTTGACCCGTCTAGCGTCAAAATATGGAGTTAACGTCATTTTTTAGGATGCGTGAAACCGCCTTGCGTCAATGAAATGCAAGGTAGGCATTCCCGTCCAAAAAATGACTCAAACACCCTAGAGCCATATTTATCCACCCGAGCAAAAATGACGCACAGGTGGGAGTCGGACCCGAAAAATGAAGCTAAGATTTGCATAAAAATGTAATGCCTGGGTCAGGGCAGGCGTTAAAATGAGGCAAACACACCACTACTTAAGGAAAACACACACAAGCAATGTTGCAGACCAACAGGACAACATGGAGGTGCTACTGATGCAGTTTGCAAGACAACGCCGAGCACAGGACCAACGGCAGCAGCCACCATCACCCCAACACGGCCCAAAAGGCAACGCAGAAGGCAGGAGAGACTTTTCAGAAACAGGACAACCCTCCATGGCCTCAGGGAACAGGACATCATTCGGAGGTATTGACTCAACTGGCAAGCCATACAGCAGCTGCTGCGCCATATTGTGCCACAACTAACAGCTAACCTGCAGACACCACATAACATACCACCGGTATCAAAGCTGCTAGCTGTCCTGCATATGTTGGCAAGTGACTCCCTCCAGACAACGGGTGCTCTGGTCGCTGGGGTATCAGAGCACTCATTCTTGGCCTTCCTGCCCAATGGGTTAGATGCCATAATCTCCCTCACACCCCACCACATCAGCTTTCCCAACATCCTGCAGAAGCAGCAAGAGATAACACAGGGCTTTTATCAAATCCATGGCTTCCCGCAAGTGCTTGGTGCAATTGACTGCACCCATGTCCGGGTCGTCCCATCTGCAGCAACAGAGCACCTATTCAGGAACAGAAAGCACAAACATTATATCAATTTGCAGGCCATACTTGACCACCAGGGATTGTTCACAAACATCTTGGCCAAGTATCCTGGGAGTGTCCATGATTCATTCACATTCCAACACAGCAGGATCAGTCAGCACTTCCAGGATGGACAATATGGCAATGGCCTTCTTGTCGGTAAGTCAATAAACCTAGCAATATGCACACAGCACAACAACCCTGTAGGACACACAAAACATATACCACTACATTGACACGTGGGCAGGCTGACACTAAAGTGTGATACTGGTAGTTATGTTATACATCCTGACACAATGGGATACACAGCTCTGGATAAATGACGGCTGCCACAAACATTAGCTGTCATTCTAGAGCAACAAGGGACCAATGTCAAAGCTCACAGTGACAATGGCATGGCCTGCACTGGAAGTACAACTTGGAAGATTAACCATTTACAATTACATTAGGTCACATAGTCAATCGGCCACCCTCTCAAACAGTATGTAGCGTGGAAGGGGTGTGCAATGTGTGTTGCAGCGGGTCTAACACCATGAGATACACAGCATGATGATGCTGACTCAGACGTAGGTGACACGGAAATACTGAGGCAGTCCCAACATCATACATCACTCCTGGGGTGCCATTTCCAGGTTGCAATAAGGAAGTGGACTGTGCTATGAACATATATTGATGTGGCACTAATACAAACTGCGCACTGCTGCACACACTGAAAGAGGCAATTGTCCATCAATATAGCATATTTACAGGGAGATGGCCCTTCCTGCACAGATACATCCACCTCCACACGTCAGTTAGCCAAGTTCCCAGGTCAATGAGCCAAACACAAGTTGTCATGTAAAACAACCCAGTGCAGATGAAACCTCACAGAAGCCCAGGATCTCACACAATACTGCAAACACATATAAGTCACAGATGACACAAGATATCAACTGCCATTCTACATGACATTCCTGTTGCAAGCACTAACTAAATACTCACTCCTATTATCTTTTGCAGCGGATCAGGGTTACGGGATCCAGCCATAGATCATGACCCCATTCCCCAACCCAAGCACAGCAGCAGAGCGTGCCTATAATGAGGCACATCGGAGGACACGCACAATTGTGGAAAGGACCTTTGGAATCCTGAAGTCCAGATTTAAGTGCCTGGACATCACAGGAGGCAACCTCCTATATGCACCACACATTGTGTGTAAAATTATACAGACCTGTGCTATCCTGCACAACATTTGTGGGAGGAGGAAGATCCCATTATATGCGCCGTACCAAGAACTACCTGAGGAGGAGGATGGTGGAAGGGAAAATGAGGTCGAACAGAAGAACACAGCTGCAGGAATGCACTGCACAGGGCAAATTGTACACACCTTTTTCACTGAATAGTCACTCTACACACCTTGTTAAGATATGTAAATAAACACCTTACTTGATCACACAATCCTGCTCTAGTTTGTTCAATCTGCATCACATGTTCCTTAGGAATGTGAGTATTACCTCAGAGAGCATGTTACAAATACAAATCTAACTACTTCTGATGCAACATCACACGTGATGCGCATGATTGCACAGCAAACATCACACGCATACAAAACACTCATCTCTTGAATGTCACATACGAAGGACAAAATCAATGGACCACAACATATCACTCACATTCACGTTGCCAACATGGTCTACTGTAGCACATGACACACAACTATGACATCTCCAATCGTAAGGTAAATGAGCGCCCCATACATGAGGCAGTGGATGTGAAATTTCAAAAGTACAGGAATGTATGAACAGACCCCTGACATTAGTAAGTGTGACACTTGCAATCTCTGCAAGGAGCCTGTGTGACAAGGGGGGCATAATTTGTGAAAAGGTATGACAAGCGATGGTTACAACACATGCCCTGCGCAGTCCATCCCTGGAAATCAGTCCTGCCACTGCCATGTGTTACGTCTCTGCCCTTCCATCTCTAAGGGGCGCTGTAAACATACTATCTGTAGCCTGGGTGTAAGAGGCTGGCCTGGCTTATAGTGGGTACCAATGGTACTTACACCTTGTGCCAGGTCCATTTATCCCTTACGCGTAGATTAGTAGTGTTCTAGCAGCTTAGGCTGATAGAGGTAGCTATAGCAGAGCAGCATAGGCTGAACTAGGAGACATACAAATCTCCTACTATAACACTTATATCATATAGGTACTATATCATAAGAAACACAATACTCAGGGTTACTGAAAATAAAGGTACTTCATTTTAGTGACAATGTGCCAAAAAATATCTCAGAGGATATATTCCGTTAGGAGGTAAGTAAAATACACAAAATATACACACAAACCAAAATCAGGTAAATAAAACAGTCAGAAAGTATTGCAAACACTGTAGAATACAATATGATGCTATACACCTAGGGGCAACACAAACCATATGCTAAGAAAGTGGAATGTAAACCATGAATGGACCCCTAGGCTAGTGTAGTGTGTAGAGGGTTGCTGGCAGTATAAGAAAACACTAAGGATGCCCAAGATACCCCACCCCAAGACCCTGGAAAAGTACCACTATTTCCCCAGAAACACACTAGAGTCGTGATAGAGGATTTTGCAAGGACCACAACAGACTGCAAAGCACTGAAGACGGATTCCAGGACCTGAGGATCTGCAGAGGAAGGGGACCAAGTCTAAGAGTCGGTGAAAGTGTCCGGGGGGCAGGAGCCCACTAAACCCCAGATGAAGATGCAAAATGGCTACCTCTGGATGGAAGAAGCAGAAGATTCTGCAACAACGAAAGGTGCTTGGAACTTTTCCTTAGTGCGGAAGATGTCCCACGGAGTGCTGGAGGAAGCAGAGTTGTTTCTTTGGCAAAAGACCACAAAGAAGCCTTGCTAGCTGCAAGAGTAGTGGTTGAAGAAAAAGGGTGCTGCCCGGGCCAAGGAAGGACCAGGATGCCGCCACTTGGGAGAGGAGACAGAAGGGACCCTCAGCAATGTAGAAAGCCCATGTACAAGAAGGTAGCACCCACAGAAGTACTTGAACATGGGTTCAAGAAGTCTGAACACAGCGGTTGTCCCAACACTGCAAAAGAGGGTCCCACGAAGCCGGAGATCAACTCAGGGAGCTGAGCATTGCAGGACAGAGTGCTGGGGACTTAGGCCTGTCTGTGCATAAAGCATTTCATGGAAATGTGCACAGAAGCCCTAGCAGCTGCAGTTCACACGGTACACAGGATTACTGTCTGGAGAGGGGAGATAAGGACTTACCTCCTCCAAATTTGGACAGTTGGACCACTGGACAGTCTGGGTCACTTGGGTTCACCACCTGTATTCCAGGGGCCACGCTCGTCAGGATGAGAGGGGTCCCAGAGTACCGGTGATGCTGAAGATTGGTGGCTGCTGAAGCAGGGGGAAGATTCCGTCAACCCACAGGAGATTTCTTTGTGGCTTCCAGTGCAGGATGAAGGCATGCAGCCTCCAAAGCATGCACCACCAGGAAACAGTCAAGAAAGCCAGCAAAATTAGGCGCTACAATGTCGCTGGTAGTCTTCTTGCTACTTTGTAGAAGTTTTGTAGGCGTCCTGGAGTAGTTAGCGGTCGATCCTTTGCAGAAGTCGAAGAGAGAGGTGCAGAGGAACTTTGGTGAATTCTTGCAAGTCGTTATCTGTGGAAGTGCCACCGGAGAGACCCTAAATAGCCCTCAGAGGAGGATTGGCCACCTAGTCAGGTAAGAACCTATCAGGAGGAGACTCTGACGTCACCTGCTGGCACTGGCCACTCAGAGGCCTCCAGAGTGCCCTCACACCTCTGTATCCAAGATGGCAGAGGTCTGGGGCACACTGGAGGAGCTCTGGGCACCACCCCTGGGGTGGTGATGGACAGGGGAGTGGTCACTCCCCTTTCCTTTGTCCAGTTTTGCACCAGAGCAGAGACTTGGGGTTCTCTAAACCGGTGTAGACTTGCTTATGCAAGACGGGCACCATCTGTGCCCTTCAAAGCATTTCCCGAGGCCTGGAGAGGCTACTCCTCCCCAGCCTTTAACACCTATTTGCAAAGGGAGAGGGTGTAACACCCTCTCTCATAGGAAATTCTTTGTTCTGCCTTCCTGGGACTGGGCTGCTCAGACCCCAGGAGGGCAGAACCCTGTCTGTGGGGTGGCAGCAGCTGTAGCTGCAGAGAAAACCCCAGAGAGCTGGTTTGGCAGTACCCGGGGTCCATACCGGAGCCCTGAGAATGCATGGGGTTGGCACCCCAATACCAGATTTGGCATGGAGGGACAATTCAATGATCTTAGACATGTTACATGGCCATATTTGAAGTTACCATTGTGAAGCTACATATAGGTATTGACCTATATGTAGTGCACCCGTGTAATGGTGTCCCCGCACTCACAAAGTCCGGGAAAATGGCCCTGAAATATGTGGGGGCAACTTTGCTAGTGCAAGGGTACCCTCACACTTAGTAATTTTGCACCTGACCTTCAGCAAGTGAAGGTTAGACATATAGGTGACTTATTGGTTACTTAAGTGCAGAGAAAATGGCTGTGAAATAACATGTGCGTTATTTCACTCAGGCTGCAGTGACAGTCCTGTGTAAAGGTTTGTCTGACCTCCCTATGGGTGGCAAAAGAAATGCTGCAGCCCATAGGGATCTCCTGTAACCCCAGTACCCTGAGTACCTAGGTACCATATACTAGGGAATTATAAGGGCGTTCCAGTGTGCCAATTGAAATTGGTAAAAAGGGTCACTAGCCTATAGTGACAAATTGAATGGCAGAGAGAGCATAAGCACTGAGGTTCTGATTAGCATAACCTTAGTGACACCGTTAGACACTACACAGACACACACATTCAGGCCACAAACTATGAGCACTGTGGTCCTGGCTAGCAGGATCCCAGTGAGACAGGCAAAAATAAACTGACATACATGTAAAAATGGGGGTAAAATGCTAGGCAAGATGGTACTTTCCTACACTGGGAATCATCATTAACACTCACCCATGTCCCTTTCTGACTCCTGTTTGTTTCCCTTTTCCATATGGCATGCTATAGAAGAACTACATTAGCTTCCATTGACTTCAGGTCCCATAATGCACTGCCTGGTAGTCGGTAAGACCTGTAACCTTCTGTCAATTGCTTCCTCTGGGAAAAGTCTGGTTGTCGCTTTATACTGGATTCTCTCCTCCAGGACTTGTGAGAGACTGAAAATGCAAACACCTGTGACTTCTCTTGTGCAGCCCAGCCATGTGACTCTGCCCTGGCCTTGCTGCTGCCTGGAACTGCTAATAAGCGTCCGTTCTCTGAAGCTCCTCGTCTTGTATTGGAGTACGATTCCTTTGTGTTCCAGACACCTTGTTGGATTGTTTACAGTCCTGATTCAGCCTGAACCTGACCTCTGTTTTCCCAGTCCTGTTCAAGCTTGTTCCAGTCAGAGTCTGCTCCCTGTTTCTTAGCGTTGTTCCTGTTTATTTCAACCATAGACTGCTTTCTGTTTCCCAGCCCTGTTCCTGCGTGTTCCAGCTCTCTGTTTCCCAGTCCTGTTCCTGCCTTTGCATCAGCCTGAGCCTGTTTCCTGTTCCTGGCTTTGCCTCCTAGTTTGTTATTTCTGTTTCTGTTTCCTCTGGGGTTATAGTGTCTAGTAAGTGTACTATCAGTCCTCACCTGTGTAGAAGTGTTTTTCTTTGTACTTGAGTGGGCCCCTGGTTTCCAGGAGGCAAATCCAGCCCCCATCCTTTGTCTATTGTTGCATGTAGTCTTTAGTACCTAACAGTGACAGTGTGCTATGCCTGCTTTCCAGGAATTGCCACTGTGTCTCCAGCTGGACCCACAAGGGCTAGTCTCGTGTATATAAGTACAATCCTTGTTTGTGCCCTAAGGGTCCCGAGACAGAATTACTTCTGCTGCCTCCTTTCTATGTGGCTTGCGTGGTGACTATCTGTAAGAGTAATCTGCACAGAGGCATTGACGTTCCCTGTTGCTATGGGAAGTTCTGAGCCCTACCGTATGTACAACTTTAGTGATAACCCCAGCTTGTTTGTCCATCACTGATCCGTTCCATGTTTGTTCACACTAAGGTTGCTCTGCCTTCACTTTCCTGTTTTCTCTGCCTTACCATAGCTGTCCTTTCCCCGTGTATTCCTTTAGCTGCTCTTCTGCTTTGGTACACTACCTCCTTGCGAGATACTCTGTGAACTGAAGGGGTGCCCCTAACAGAGTCCTGACTAGACCAGCCCGAAACCGTGACACCATGGAGCCCAATCCTGACACAGGGTACACATGCCCACACACTTGAACTGGACACTTTTGTGGAATGCACATCTGAAAATATGTGAACACATGCAGCCAGGGCAGCAGGTCCACCACAGCAACACAAGAAACATAGGTAATTGTAATGAGTCTAACTGACTTGTACCAAATATTTTATGGGTGAAATTAAGGCACAGTGTCTCAAACACAGTACGTACCAAACATGTACACATGTCAGACATTTGTGTAGCCCACATGCAAGTCACCATGAAGTCGTAACCAACAATTAATGACATATGAGAGGTTACATATCCTACACAGCACTCACCAGCCATCCTCAATGGTACTTGAGTTTTGTTTGTCATGTGAAATGTAATGTCCCCTAAATCAAACAACTATACCCATCACATGAGTCAACACATGTTGCAAACATATACCATGACTGTTGTAGATCACTGATTGCCATCAGATGTAGATACACGTTTGGCATACATTTGCATGACATCCAAAGTATTGCGTATCGTTCCTTCAGAAAGACACACATCGTTGTTACAGATCATTCACACCCAAAACACAAAGGTGCATGCTCTATCACATGTGGCCAAACACTATATTACACACCGCAGGCCATACCATCCTATCTTCATGTTGATACAGGGTGCATCCATGTTAAATATTAGAAAATCATGCAATCACAGACAGAGTAAAATATTTTGGCACAAATGCATTGAAAACACCTGGAAACGAAAGCTAACCATACATGGTTTCGAAGTTTTTTCTTTTTGCAACTCGTTTTCCTTTAAGGAAAACGGGCTGCAAAAAGAAAAAAAAACTGCTTTATTGAAAAAGCAGTCACAGACATGGTGGTCTGCTGACTACAGCAGGCCACCATCCCTGTGAGTGCAGGGACTCGTTATGGGGTCGCAAACTGCGACCCACCTCATTAATATTCATGAGGTGGGTCTTTGCGACCCCATAGCGAATCGCAGAAGGTGTCTGAGACACCTTTCTGCATACAATTTTGCGAGTTGCAAATTGCGAGTCGGTCTGACTCGTAATTTGCAAGTCGCAACATTTTCTGTTGCTACATCTGGCCCTTAGTGTGAATTCCACCTGCGCACCACATTAATGCAGATAGCCATTAAAATTGAAGTATACAGGTAATGCGTGTGGTATTTTGCCGCACATGTAGGTGATGCCTCGAAAATATTCACGCAAACATTGTATGCGGCAAAAAAATACACGCATGACGGAAAACGGGCCTCATGGGGACAGGAAGTGATGTAATAGGAAATCCTGTTTACAGACACGGTACAGTGGGTGTACTTTCACTTTCACTTTACAGTCTGTGCAATTTCTTGACTGTGAGGCTGTGTCTCGGTGTTGCTGGTATCTCAATTGCATTTATTGTATCTGGGGTGTCTCTCTTGTGTCTTTTATGAAATCTGTTTGTTTCTTGCAACAGTGTATGCGATTTTGTGAAGTTTAGTTTCTTTCATATTGTATTTATACCGTCAGGTGTCTATCTGGGGGTTAGATTAGTTGGGTTATTTGGGGTTCTTAGGTTTGGGCTGTAAGTTTCCTTTATTTTAATTTCTTTTGCTCTTTTTTTTCTCCGTTTACTGTTTGGATTTGTTGTTCAGGGACATGTTGGGAAGGGCGACACGCATAGGGGAGGAGGAGCTTGGAGGCTTTATGTGGCTGGTGTGCCACTTCCTACCCTTGATGCTGGAGATGGGTGGGTGGGTGATACAGGGGTATCACACAGAGGCTGCGGTGGGGCAAGGTGCTCTACCACCTCAAGAGGGTGTACCATACCAGCAGGCATGAGTACCAGCTAAAGCATCGCTGGGCTGACCTGGTGGCAGAGAGCAGTTTCTGCTGGACCACCTGGGTGTGGTGATCTGTGGCCCTGTTGGTGAGTATCACATTGACAAATGTGTAAATAAGAATGCTCCCGAGTGACAGTAGCAGATGTGTTGACATGCTGCATGCAATGTTTTTGGCCAGGTTGAATGCAAGCAGAACAAAGTGTTAGTGTCCCAGTACTGAGATGGAGTCCACATGTCTATACATGTTAACAAGGTAGGCCTGAGGTTTGTTGAATGATGTACGACTATCAATTAGGGCAACATGTACGAAGCTATTTTTTATTGTCTCAAACTACTTAGTTTTCCGACTTGGTGCGTTTGAGTCAGGAAAAAATGTTTTTTCAGATGCACATATCCAATTTTGCCATTCTGCAATCACATTGCCTAATCGTAAAACATGGTTTGCTAGTGGTATTTAGGAAGGGGCATTACCTTATCATTTGCAAGCCGTAGTCCGATGTGTGATTGTTTTGTGACTGTGAATTCCGTCACAAAACAATTGCAGTTACCACCAGCTTCAAGCTGGTGCTAACCATTGGCAAACAGGAAGGGGTCCTGACGGGACCCTTTCCGCTTTGTGAATACATGCAAAAACATTGTTTCAGAGCAGGCAGTGGCCCCACGGACCACTGTCTGCTTTAAAAAAAGGAAAATAAAAGTCATATTATTTGTTCTTGACATGCTTTCTGTTTACCCCTAATGAAATAAGGCTGGATTTCAAAAAAGAAAATACAGCTTTTTTTAAAAGCAGTCACAGACATGGTGGTCTGCTGAGCCCAGCAGACCACTATCCCTGTGAGTGCCCATATTCCCAAGGGGTTTGCAAAATGAGACCTACCTCATGAATATTCATGAGGTACGTCATTTGCTACCCCATTTGTGAATTGCGAACAGTGTCATTGTCAGTGTTGTACATCAGATTATCCTACTAGCAAATTGTGAGTTGCTAAGTCTCGCAATTAGTGACTCATTAAACCTGATCTTTGTACATGTGACCCTTAGTCACACATTTCAGGTGCTAGGGCAACACCTGTGCCCATGCATTCTGTCAATGATGATCAGGTAAGAAACTGCATACCACATTTCACTGCATCCGGACAGCAAAGTGTTCAATCCATGCTTAGAGCTACATTGTCATCATTACACACACATGATCCCTGCCACTTTGTTGGCAATGGGGGCATAGCTGGCTTAGGGGACACTGCCAATGGGGCATTGTTACCTACTTACAACTGTGCCACATCTGTCATGGACCACTGAACGCATGATAACTGCCTTGATGCACAAGCCACAATACCTGAGTCACTTGTATTGCAGTTCACCAGGGAAGTGCCATTGAAATTTTCACCCGAATACAAATCATGCCATGGAGTACCATTTGAAATGAATTAGCCACGATATGGTTGTAGTAGGGTTTAGCACCACATGATTGTTAGGCCCAGTGCATGTGTGCAGATGTGTGGCTATCACTCACTGGAGTGTCAGTGTCAATGTGAGTTTGCAGTGGTATGTCTGTTGTACTGTCTTCATGTGATATGTTGTCCACACGTATGTACAATGATCTGACATTGAGCATATATTTCTGTTCCATGTCTTACAGGTGGACCTGCCCCCTATACCATTGGGGAAGTGGCAAGATTTCAGGACCCAGACGTATCCAGTAAGTGTGATAATGTCTGTTCTGTGTAGTGATTGCAGCTGTTGTATGAGTGACTCGTGTGTGTTGCACTCATTGCAAGATATGATGAGCTGGCACATGATCTGATATCTTACTAGGCTGGATGGTGACATAGTGTTCCGTGCAAGGGTTACCAATTCACAAGAAGAGAGTCATATCTTGGGAGTCCTGTGCTGCGCAATAGGTGGCAGCTTGTGAACAAGGTAATAAGTAGCCACGTGTAGGCCCACATGTGACTTGGAAGTGCACCAGTGTCAGTATGTTAGCACTGGGTCAAAACCCTCATTCTCACAACACAGTGATGCATCAGTTTTCCACACAAATTTGTGAATCCCTGTATTGTAATGTACATGTAGGACAGTATGGGTAGCTGTCCCCCAGCATCTAGCCCCAAAAGTTGTACTCCATTTACGTGACACTTATGTGGTATGTAATAGGCGTGAATTCAGGTCAAGGCCATATGTGTTCTGGCATCAATGTGGGTGTTTTGGGAATTGTGTTGACAGATCAGGTGTTAATGGGTGTCCACAACTGGACACATGAATGTAGATGTGAATGACCTAGGGATACCTTATTCCTAGGTGGCAGCCCTCCTCACATGTGTTCCACTCACTAAATTCATTTATAAGTGGACATGCCTTTGTGGCTGTCCTCAACAGTTGAGATGATGCATTGCATGCCCATCACCCCTCAGACACACGTGTAGGGAAACAACATATATGTAGGTAGATGTGATGGTCACAGTGTAGATGACAGTCATATCATTCAAGCATGCATGTGTCCCAAACAACACCGACAACTTATGATTACCAACTGTATACCATCCTGCCAATTACATCTACCAGTCACTGGACTTGTGTGCTTTGAATTTGACTCTAATTAGAAAGATTAGTGGGCCTGGCCCATGTTAAGTAGTTGCTACTTTGCATTGTGACACGTTGCACTAAATCAATGCACAGATCACTTTATTTGGTCCTGCTATTGTTGTGCTTTGCTGTGGTGTAAATGACATGATGGGTCGGCAGCAGTGCCATTACATTAATCAGGGACATTTATTATCTGGACTGTGATTCGGACTGTATGTGCAAATCGAGGCAGAGTGTTAGATTATCATCTGTACATGCATCACACAATGATGACACTGATGGTTGCCTGTCTCATTTTTACAACTGCCAGCATGGATGTTGCGGAAATCAGTGTTTTCCAAAAGCGGGCAGTGCGATATTGCCACATCTTGGATGTTAAGTCTGTGTACCGCAAGATGGCACAATGCTATCAAAGAGAGTGAGCCACTGGAGAATGGCGGGCATTCAGCCAAGGGAGACCCACATTGGGCACAAAGAGTGTAGCCAGCACAATACCTACACTGGGGACCACAGCCGCCACCATCACATCTGCCCCACCTGCTGCACCATGAACTTCAGCACCACAGCCCACCATGCCTGCTGCTATAGAAATGTCGGCAATAAGGGAGCTTCAGAGGGACATGAAAAAGGTCCTCAAAAAGCTGGACAGCATACAGAAGGATGTTGACAGGAACACAAAGAGACTGAAGGCCATCAGGAAGACACTGAGGAGGGCCAACCTATGAACTCTTGCTTCCCCTTAGCCCTAGTTCAGTTCCCTCCCTCCTCATTCCTCATCCTGTTTTGTAGTGGGTTTAAGGAGTTTAGTGATAGGTTAGAATAGGGTAGTTGTTTAGATAGGATAAGTAGGTTTGGTTTTTCATATTATTACATGTTAGTTTGTGGGTGGGTGGGTAGGGGTTAATGTTGGGACTTTTGTGTATATTAAAAATAAAAAACTAAAAAATATAAAAAACTTAAAAAAAATATATATATATATTTGTTTAGGATTAGGTAGTATATGTGTAGGCCAGTATATGTTGTCCTGCATATGTCTCGTCATATAAAGGGGGTGGGGCAAATGTTTAGAGTGTGTTGTTAAATGTGGTAAGTAAGCTTAGCATACAGTAGTTAGGGCCAGTTGTAGGTAATGTATAGTTAGGATAGATTAGGTTAGTATAGGTGTGTTACATAGTTTTAAGTTCAGTTCCATACATAGTTAATAAAAATGTAGGTACCCCCTTACTGCATGTGTTATATGCTTGCGGCTCAGAGTCCTTGCATGAGTGTACAGTGCCAATTGTCTGTTGGCCTGTGGATTCCGTCTTGCATCCACATCCCTCTCTTGACATGTTAATTCCAACTTCCAACTGAGCTGTCACATTGGCAGCAACAATAAATCTATATCTCAATGCATCTGCCATCCACTGTACCCATCCCACAACGTGACTATAGTTCCCATGTATTTGACAGATAGGTGTGCTTGTTAAGCTGTAATTGTTTGGATCCTGTGTCAGGATGTGGGGCACTGTGGGACGTCTGCCTGCAGCCTGAAGTTCATGTCAATGCTGCTAAACTGAGTAGTGCCAATTTCAGATGAGGTCAAGTATAAAAATTTCCCACCAATGTTTTTTACTTGTACTCCCAGCTGACGTTATTGGCCGAGCACTCTTATACAGCCATTCCTGCTGTACGTAGTGGGTGAGGCACGTATGTTTTAAAACAATTGCTCATACACAGTGACTTGCTTGTAGGAGATGTGGCGAGCATTGACGTTCATCATGTAAATACCTTGTGCGTAGATATCTGCCCACATTATTTCTGCACTCTTGTATTGACACTCTGTGACCATAGACATGTTACATGCATCACAAATCTCCAGCAATGTTGATGTGTCACATTACACAGAGAAAAAGTGGTTGTGTGGGTGCTGTTTATTTTAAAGTGTTGTAGTGCAATATTTACATAGTCAAGGTCTGTGACCTCATTAGTGTAAACCACTCTATTGTGACACAACACAAAAGCGAGGTTGAGGGGCATGTCAGTGGACATGTTGAGGTGAAGTGTCGTTCAGTGCAGGGGAACATGAATGGCCAATGGAGTAGTGAGTCTCAATCGCAGTCCATAATGGAAAGGTTAACAGTGTGTCGGTGAAGAGTGCATGTCACCACCTGTAACGACACTGGCATGTTGTCAAGCACAGGACAAAGGGAAATCAGTGCCCAAGTGGCATGGGCTGGTGCTACCGGCTACTCCTATGGGTGAAGATGATCTGTTCCACATCTTCATCCTCTGATGTATGTGTTGTCTCCTCTGCCCTTGATGGTGATGGTGGTGGGTTTGCAGGGGCCACACACACTTCAGTGGTTGGAGAAGTGGACACCAAATTCCCGGCAGCTGCCATCTGTGGAACTATATATGGCATCACTGCAGCAAGGAGGAGCTGCTGATTATGGAGTATGGCACCAACATTCATGTGGTAGACAGCCATGTCAGCCCTGAGGGAGGCCAGTTGCCAGTGTATGGAGTCCTGCTTGTTGTCATGCATGCAACAGCAAGATTGGGAGGGCAGGTGTTGTGGCAACTCCCTCGCGGCAGTGGTTAAGGTCCCTTACACACTGTTGGACTCCATGCAGTAGGAATTGTGTGGCTTGTTTGGCTGCTGTCTGTTCAGCGGACGTTATCATGCACATCCCCTCAAGGCTGGCTGCCATCATTTGCATCCCCACCCGTAACTCCTTGGCCAGCTCCCGCTGTACTCCCACTACTGTCCTCTCAAAGGTGGTCCGTGTGTCATCAGAGTCCTCAGCTGTGTTTGAGCTGCCAGGTTATACTATTGGGGTGGAGGGCGAGTCCTCTGGGATGTCTGCTATATGAAAGCTCCTCCTTTCGACTGGAGGTGGTGTCTGGAGGGTTTCTAGGACATCTTGGAGGGTTTTCCTGGCTGATGGTTGTCAGCTGGTCATCCAGGTTATCAGGGTAGTCCAGGACAGGCAGATCCACAGGAGAGCCATCGTCCTCTGCAATGAGATATTGTACAATTAATGAGTCTGTGTTGTGCCAGTTGTAATGTGACGTCACTGACTTCCTATTGGAGGTACATTGTCATCTTGGTTCCCATGCATTGTTCCTGTCATTAATGTTTACAGTCTCTCAGCCCTATGCCCCACATGTAGAGAAGGGCAGTTTGAGCAATTGTCTGTGTCACATCTTCTAGGTGTGGGTTCTGTCCAAATTGTGGATTGCCACCTTCTTGTCCTCATCAACCCTCCCTCTGCTTCCATTTGCATGGTGAGGCCTTGGAATGAATGTTGGTGTGCTGATGCCACAGCACCACACATGATAATATGGCCCTGTCCCAGTCTTTCATTTTTCATATACACCTATGCAGTGCTGAGACCTAGCACCACACCATGCATGGCATTTCTATGAGACAATGCAAGTGTTACTATTGGTACTTTCTCATGTTAATGTTTGTGTATGTGTGCTACATTCCATTTCACCGATAAACCTGGCAGAGTTCAGTTTCCTCTTGTGGCTGTGCAGGTGTGTTTGCCTTCCTACACACAGATGTCCTACCTCTCAATGCAGTTGTATTTACACTATGATACCTGAGATATTGCATGGTGGCATTGCAGCTATTGTGACACAGGCACAGGGGTAAACCCAGGGATGGCCAGCATGTGTATGAGATTACTGCTGTGTACATCATTATGTATGTGACAGTGCCTGATGATTATTGAATCTATGGACATGACCAGTTGACAGGAGTTGCATTTGGATAGGGATTGATGGGGATTGATCACGTAGTCATACTGAACCCTCATTTTGAGTGTGTTTGTTCCATGGGCACCTAACTGCCATTTCCTAATTGACCAGCACACATAGCACAGGAAGTTGTGGCAAATGTTGTCAATGGGAAATGCCGCTTGAGCCAATTGCCTGAGACTGGGCATTGTCCTCTAGTTTACATTCTGACAATACCAGCTGTCCTGTGACACCAGACCAGTTTTACATTCTACCCTACCCTCCTGGTCTGCTTCAGCATTTCCACCAGCCTTGGCATGGCATTGTATCCCCATGCAAATACTGTTGGTGTTGTGTTGTGCTGTGCCCCTGGATGCCCCTGCACAGCCCATGCACCTGGCATGGGCAGTGCAGGGAGTCCCATGCCCTGCCTCTTTGCCCTTTCCACTGCCTGATTTGCAGGGCTGACATGCATTGTGTAGTACCTAGTGCCTCCCCCTTCTTGCACTTGACATTTTGGCATTTTGGTCCCCATGCAACTTACCCTGCATATGTGTTTTTCTTGGTAGTCTTGCTGTCCTGTCCTGCGATACCATTGACAATTTCCTCCGGGTTGCTGGCTGCAACCATCTCCTCCATCTCGTCCAGGTCCTCCTGTGGTGCTGGACTCCCACCTCCGGTTTGCAGTGCTGCCTCCCTGTTCCTTGCCATTTTCTCCTTTGTCCTCCGCTTGCAGTCATGCCAGCGTTTCTTGGAGTCAGTGACAGTTCTCCCTACCTCTGCCACACTGTTAATCTTGTCCACAGCCTGTAGCCAAATTGCCTCTCTCCTTCCAATTGGCAATTTAGAGGTGATGAATAGTTAATGCTGGTGCTCTGTCACCTCTCTCACCAGTATTTCATGCTCCTCTGTGCTGAAGCAACACTTCCTCTTCTTCTTGTCTGTCCCCTGGGTCTTGTCTGTGTCCTCCTTGCTGGTTTCTGGTTGTCTGGGGTCTCCCTGGGGTCTCTCCTGGCTTTGTGGATCTATCTTGCCTCTCCTTTGCACTGCTTCCTCTGTTTTTGTCTCTTTTTGACACTATTGCTGGCAAAAATGGCGCATTTCCATTTTGCGTTGTGTTTACATGTCGAAAACTGGATTAGAGTCATTTTTCCTGAGTTAACTTAATTTTGCCTTACTACAAGACACAGTGGTTAGCATCAGGAAAAATGACTCTAACCTATCCATAGCGCTACCCAGTGTCAAAGTATAAATGTGACACATGGATGGCATTAAGAAATGGCGCTAGACAGTGCTAAACTTTTTGACGTATAAATCTGGCCCTCAGAGTTTCACTTTTGCCACCAGTGCAACACACACACTCAGCAGAATTTCCTAAATCAACGCACCTCTCGCCATTCCACATAGGTGAGTAGTATGTCTCAGAGTCAGGTCCCCCACTGAGTTCTTCCATCCTTCTCCTGACTCCGAGGAACTCTGTCCCAGTCTCGACCTGAGCAAGATAGACGCTTAGTACACTGCTGTTGAAGATCAAGTAGAGAAAATTGCAGTATTTTGTTTAGGTTTTTGTTTTTTAACTAAAGTGATTGGTCTGGTCTCTGAAGAACCAGGAAAAAGGAGCTGACCCTGCAAGTAAATCTGGCTAGGTGTAAAAAGGTCCAAGCACCTCCAGGAAAAATTATCACCAATCCTTCAGACCCAAAACATTGCAAACCATCTCGATCAAGTTTACAAGTTACAATTGAACACCCTCCCTCACTGTTTGCCACCACATGAATCATCAATAATCACTCACAATCACTCAATATTATATCACTCATTGTAGGAGGCTGGCCTGGCTTGTAGTATGTACCAAGGGGTACTTACACTCTGTACCAGGTCCAGTTATCCCTTATTAGTGTAGAAGAGGTGTTTCTAGCAGCTTAGGCTGATAGAAGGTAGCTATAGCAGAACTGCTTAGGCTGAACAAGGAGACATTAAAGCTCCTACTATACCACTGGTGTCATATGCACAATATCATAAGAAAACACAATACACAGATATACTAAAAATAAAGGTTCTTTATTTTTATGACAATAAGCCAAAAGTATCTCAGTGAGTACCCTCAGTATGAGGATGCCAAATATACACAAGATATAGGTACACAATACCAAAAATATGCAGTAATAGCAAAAGGAAGTAATGGAAGCAATGTAAAGTTACAGTAGATTGCAATAGGAGCACATAGGTATAGGGGCAACACAAACCATATACTCCAAAAGTGGAATGCGAACCATGAATGGACCCCAAACCTATGTGAGCTTGTAGAGGGTCGCTGGGACTGTAAGAAAACAGTGAGGGTTAGAAAAATAGCCCACCCCAAGACCCTGAAAAGTAGGTGTAAAGTGCACCTATAACCCCCAGAGAGCACAGAAGTCGTGATGGGGGTTTCTGCAAGGAAGACCAACACCAGCAAAGCAACAACAGTGGATTTCCGGACCTGAGTATCTGTGAAACAAGGGGACCAAGTCCAAGAGTCCTGACAATGTCGAGAGTGGGCAGATGCCCAGGAAATGCCAGCTGAGGGTGCAAAGAAGCTGCCACCGGATGGAAGAAGCTTTGGTTTCTTAAGAACGAGGAGGACTAGGAACTTCCCCTTTGGAGGATGGATGTCCCACGTCGTGAAGAAGATTGCAGAAAGACCACAAACAAACCTTGCTAGCTGCAAGGGTCGCGGTTAGGGTTTTTGGATGCTGCTGTGGCCCAGGAGGGACAAGTATGTCGCCACTTGGATGAGGAGACAGAGGGGGCGCCCAGCAAGTCAGGGAGCCCTCACAGAAGCAGCCAGAACCTGCAGAAGTACTGGATCAGGCACTTAGAAGAGGAGTGAACCGTGTCCACCCGAAGTCCGAAAAGGGAGTCCCACGACACCGGAGGACAACTCAGAAGGTTGTGCACTGCAGGTTAGAGTGTCAGGGACCCAGGCTTGGCTGTGCACAAAGGAATTCCTGGAAGAGTGCACAGGAGCCGGAGCAGCTGCAAATCACGCGGTACCCAGCAATGCAGTCTAGCGTGGGGAGGCAAGGACTTACCTTCACCAAACAGGACTAAAGAGTCACTGGACTGTGGGAGTCACTTGAACAGAGTTGCTGAGTTCCAGAGACCACGCTCGTCGTGCTGAGAGGGGACCCAGAGGACCGGTGATGCAATCTTTTGTTGCCTGCGGTTGCAGGGGGAAGATTCCGTCGACCCACAGGAGATTTCTTCAGAGCTCCTGGTGCAAGAAGGAGGCAGGCTACCCCCAGAGCATGCACCACCAGGAAACAGGCGAGAAAGCCAGCAGGATGAAGCGATACAAGGTTGCAGTAGTCGTCTTTGCTACTTTGTTACGGTTTTGCAGGCGTCCTGAGCAGTCAGCAGTCGATCCTTTGGCAGAAGGTGAAGAGGGAGATGCAGAGGAACTCTGATGAGCTCTTGCATTCGGTATCTGAAGAATTCCCCAAAGCAGAGACCCTAAACAGCCTGAAAAGGAGGTTTGGCTACCTAGGAAGGAGGATAGGCTAGTAACACTGGTAAGAGCCCATCAGAAGGAGTCTCTGACATCACCTGCTGGCACTGGCCACTCAGAGCAGTCCAGTGTGTCAGCAACACCTCTGTTTCCAAGATGGCAGAGGTCTGGAGCACACTGGAGGAGCTCTGGGCACCTCCCCTGGGAGGTGCAGGTCAGGGGAGTGGTCACCCCCCTTTCCTTTGTCCAGTTTCGCACCAGAGCAGGGCTGGGGGATCCCTGAACCGGTGTAGACTGGCTTATGTAGAGATGGGCACCATCTGTGCCCATCACAGCATTTCCAGAGGCTGGGGGAGGCTACTTCTCCCCAGCCCTGACACCTTTTTCCAAAGGGAGAGGGTGCAACACCCTCTCTCTGAGGAAGTCCTTTGTTCTGCCTTCCTGGGCCACGCCAGCTGGTCTGGGGCTGGCGGTGGCCTCCTGGGCAGCTGGGCTGGGGCTGGCGGTGGCCTCCTGGGCAGCTGGGCTGTGGCTGGCGGGGCCCTCCTGGGCAGCTGGGCTGCAGCTGGCGGTGGCCTCCTGGGCAGCAGGGAT
The DNA here is from genome assembly GCF_031143425.1 of Pleurodeles waltl. NCBI lineage: Eukaryota > Metazoa > Chordata > Amphibia > Caudata > Salamandridae > Pleurodeles > Pleurodeles waltl. The sequence continues at coordinate 401,457,383 of NC_090437.1, forward strand.
GGGGCTGGCGGTGGCATCCTGGGCAGCGGGAATGGGGCTGGCGGGGCCCTCCTGGGCAGCGGGGATGGGACTGGCGGGGCCCTCCTGGGCAGCTGGGATGATGGCGGTCTTCTCCGCCGTGCTGCTCTTCCCAGACTTGCCGGGTTTCTTGTGGCCCTTCCCCACCTTGGGAGGTGTCACAGCTGAGTCCACACTCCCACCGGGACCCCTGGGAGCGGCTTGGGTGGCTGGAGTCTTCCCCCCCTCCCGCCGGGCACTGGCCAACGTCTGGTGCTTCACAGGGAGGGGAACTGGCTGTGCTGTGGCTCTGTGCCACACTGGCTGTCCTGGTGGCCCGTGCACTCCACATACCTGTGACTACAGGCACCACTGGCCCCGGAGATGTTGTGGCTGATGTGCTGGTTCGGGACCTATGAGATGGACGGGGGGAGGTGTCGGAAAAAGGTCAAGGCTGGACAGGAAAAGTTTTTGGGACACACTGGGACGGGTAGCTGGAGGGGGTTTGGGAGTGGAGGAAGAGGTGGTGGTAGTAGGAGGTGTATGTTTGGTGACTTTGGGTGCAGGTGCATGCGCTGGAGGCTGTTGTGAGGTGGATGGATGTTGGGTGGGTGTGTGCCTGCGTTTGTGTATCTTGGGAGGGGGCGTCACAGACACGCTGGGAGAGGACACAGGGGATGTGTGAATGGTAGTAGGGGTGGTGACTGCACGTGAGCGGGGTGTACTGGTGGGTGTGCTGGTGAGGGACGTAGTGACTGTAGAGGTAGTGCATGCAGGTGTGTGTGTAGACGAGACTGGGAGGGAGGAGGGAGACAACGAGGAGGGGGACACAGTGGAGGCAGTAGATGTTGGTGTGTCTGCATGGGTCTGATGCTTGCGTGAGTGCCTGTGTGATGTGTGGTGCTTATGTTTGCCTGAGCTTCCCTTGTGTGGTGAGGTGTGTGCAGGCTGGTCTGATGGTGTGCTTGGGATAGGCAGAGGTACAGGGGATTAGGTCTGAGTGGAGGAAGTTGGAGGGGGGAGGCTAGACACAGGGACAATGGCTGCCATCAGTGCTGAGGCCAAAGTTTGAAAGGCTCGGTGAAGGGCCGCCTAACCACAATGAATGCCCTCCAGGAATGCATTTGTTTGTTGCAACTGCCTTTCTACACCCTGGATGGCATTCAAAATGGTAGACTGCCCAACAGTGAGTGACCTGAGGAGGTCAATGGCCTCCTCACTGAGGACAGCATGGGTGACTGGGGCAGGGCCTGAGGTGCCTGGGGCAAAGGTGATGCCCACACTCCTGGGTGAGCGGGCACGGGGAGAAGGCTGAGGGGCTGCTGGGAGGGCGGTGCTGGTAGGGGGGGTGGTGGCTGTACCTGTAGATGCGGGGGGCACAGATGTTGCCGCCACCACAAGGGAGCTCCCAGCAGAGGACGAGTCTGTGTCGCTAGTCTCAGCTCCTGTCCCCGCCGTGGAGCTCCCGTCGCCCTCCGTCCCACTGGTGAATTCTGAGTCAGTAGTGTGGCCCTCCATGGCCATTTGGGATGCAGTTCCCTCGTGCTCCGGTGCCACTGCTCCTCCGCCTGATGATGCTAATGCACAAAAGAACAGGGTGACCACAAAAAGGAGGGGGGGAACAGAAGAAAGACATGTTGAGTGCATGGATTACCGCTACCGTTGGCGGACAAGATAGACACAGAAGCCCCTTGCACTACGCCGCGCTCTTGGGCTCTACAGTGCAATTCCTGGGAAATGGCCTACAAGGCTATGGACGACATCTGCACACATAGATGACACAGGGGCATGAATTGCTGTACTTGGCACTGTACAGAGGTGGGGTGGGGAGCCACAGGGCCATGCCTTACGTAGGGGCCTAGCCTACGGAACTCGCCCTGGCCTAGGGAAACCCACAGCCCTCCTCCTCTACCCAGACAACTCCACTGCACGCAAAGTCAGCAGAATAAGAGTGTACTCACCCCCTTGTGTCTGCTGTGATGCCCTTAAGCGCCCATCCAACTCCGGGTAGGCCACCTCCAGGATCCTGAACATCAGGGGGGTCATGGTTCGACAGGCACCCCTCCCACGTTGGGAGGCCAAACCCAGCTGAGCCTCCGCCATCTTCTTGCTCCAGTGGCGAACGTCCTCCCATCTTTTCCGGCAGTGGGTGCGCCGTCTGTGGTAGACCCCCAGAGTCCGGACGTCCTTGGCGATGGCACGCCAAATATCTTTCTTCTGGTGGGCGCTGACCTACATGAAATGTACAGGGGAAGAAGAGAAGTCATTGCCAACTGCACCGTCAAAGTGAGTGGCCCCCATCCCTACCCTTGCCATGTGGCACATGCACCCACTGTCTTTCATGCAGGCAGACCTCTGCCCCCTTCCTTCTTACATCCAGCCCTCTCCACACAGGCATAGCTCATACAACATGCTCCCTGTGTACTTACCTGTTTGTCTGGAGGACCGTAGAGTAGCGTGTACTGGGGGAGGACCCCATCGACGAGCTTCTCCAACTCCTCTGATGTGAAGACAGGGGCCCTTTCCCCAGATGCATGAGCCATTGTCTCTTCCAGACCGAGGTCACAGTAGCACTTGCAGTGTAGGTCCTCTCCTGTCGAAGATCAGGTATCAAGTGATTAAACAGATAGAAAATGGTGGTCACGTCCGCGGCGGTCACGTCCGCGGCAGTGCGTACCATCACCACCGGCGTACATCGTCATTGGCTCCTGGGACCCATAGGGTCCAATGTTAACCAATGCAGCATTGCGCCGCAGTCTCCGACCGCCTACCACGACGGTGTACAACGCCAGCGCAGTTACCTCACATCCCATTGTCCCACTTTAGAGGTCAGGCAGCCGCCATTTCAGGGGCCCACATTGCCTAATTTCCAACTGTGTCACACATACCTAGGCCTAGTCTCAACACACATACAAGCCACATTTTGTGTATGATTGGTGTTCTGTGTAAACTCTGGGTACGTACCTCTGAGTTGTTTGACTCTGTGGTCGCTGTTGTCCTTCATAGGCACTGTCCGCTGGGACATGTGAGGAGATGGCGGAATCCTCCGGTGTACCGACTGCTGGTGGACCTGTTGACAATGGAGGAAAGACATTTGATAATCACCTACAGGTTTGACCGTGCCACAATCCAGGAACTGTGTACCCAGTTGGAGCCAGACCGGATGTCAGCAATCCGCCATCCCACAGGAATCCCCCCTCAAGTGCAGGTGCTATCAGTGCTCCATTTCCTTGCAAGTGGGTCTTTTCAAACAACTGTGGCCATGGCATCAGGGATGTCCCAGCCTATGTTTTCAAAGGTATTGTCCAGAGTGTTGTCTGCCCTGCTAAACACATGCGGAGCTACATCGTTTTCCCTCAGGTGGAGGATTTGCCTACAGTGAAAGGTGACTTCTATGCCCTTGGACATATCCCCAACATCATAGGTGCCATTGATGGGACCCATGTGGCTTTGGTCCCCCCCACAGGAGTGAACAGGTGTACAGAAATCGGAAGAGTTATCATTCCATGAATGTACAGATGGTATGTTTGGCAAACCAGTACATCTCCCATGTGAATGCCATGTTCCCTGGCTCAGTGCATGACGCCTACATCCTGCGGAATAGTAGCATCCTTTATGTGATGGGTCAACTCCAGAGGCACCGTGTGTGGCTATTAGGGGAGCCCCTGGAAGCAAGACAGTGGGAATGGTTGTCTGGGGTTGTCTCTACAGGTTAGTGTGTGTCTAACAGTTGTCCCTCGCCATTTGCAGGTGACTCTGGGTGCCCCAACATGTCATGGCTACTGACCCCAGTGAGGAATCCCAGGACCGGGGCAGAGGAATGCTACAATGAGGCCGATGGGCGAACTAGGAGGGTGATCGAGCTGACCTTCTGCCTCCTGAAGGCCAGGTTCAGGTGCCTGCATATGACAGGTGGATCCCTATTCTACTCACCAAAGAAGGTGTGCCAGATCATCGTGGCCTGCTGTATGCTTCACAACTTGGCTTTGCGACGCCAGGTGCCTTTTCTGCAGGAGGATGGTCCAGATGGCGGTGTTGTGGCAGCTGTGGAGCCTGTGAACAGTGATGAGGATGAAGACATGCAGAACAGGGACTCAGTGATCCAGCAATATTTCCAGTGAAACACAGGTGAGAATGCATTCCTACCTACTACATGTACTTTTACACTACTACCTCTATCGTGTCTGTCATTTTCACCCAGTGTATGGTCACTGAGTTGTCACTTTCCCTTACGGTTTCACAGATGTGGGTCCCAACGTGTGTCATCTGCTTAGATTCCTCATGGACTAGAGCTGTGTGACATAGGTATGTTGACATTACTATTTCAAGAACATTTTGTCACTGTAATTGCAAATACACTATTTTGAAATCACAGACAGACTCCAGATCTTTTTGTGCTTTAGGTGTGTTTATTTAAATGCAAAATATTGGAGGGGGAAGTTAAATGGTGAGGGGTGATGGCGGAGGAGTGTCCATGGCAGAGTCCAGTCTATTAGTCTCACAGGTGCATTGTCCATATGGGCATAGGAAGTGGAGCTGGGGCAGTTTAAATATGGACAGGGTGACAAAGTGGGACAGTGGGATGACAATCAGGGTGGTCTCATTTCTTGGCGGGGGTCTTGGCATCGTGCTCTGTCTTGTTCCTTGATCTCTGGGACCGTTTGCGGGGTGGTTCTCCGTCTGCAAAGGGTGGGGTGCTGGTGTGCTGGTCCTGTGGCGGGGCGTCCTGTCCACTAGCGCCGGCGGAGGTGGTGGGCAGTTCATCGTCCATGCTAGTGTCAGGGGCCCCTTGCAGTGCCACAGTGTCCCTCCTGGTGTTGAGTACTTCCTTCAGCACTCCTACGATGGTGCCCTGGGTGGAGCTGATGGTTCTGAGTTCTTCCCTGAAGCCCATATACAGTTCCTCCTGCATGCACTGGGTCTCCTGAAACTTGGCCAGGACCGTTGCCATTGTCTCCTGGGAGTGGTGGTATGCTCCCATGATGGAGGAGAGGGCCTTGTGGAGAGTGGGTTCCCTTGGCCTGTCCGCCCCCTGTCGCACGGCAGCCCTCCCAGTTCCCCTGTGTTCCTGGGCCTCCGTCCCCTGGACCGTGTGCCCACTGCCACTGCCCCAGGTCCCTGTTGTTGTTGGGGTGGTGGGTTATCCTGGGTTCCCTGTAGTGGTGGACACACAGCTGATTGACGTGTCCTGGGGACGGAGGTATGGGCCCGCTAGGTGGGTGCTGTGGTGGTGTTTCCAGAGGGGGGAATGTCTGTGGTGGCTTGTGCCTGTGTGAAGGGAATCGACTGTCCCGAGGCCCACGATGGTCCGGGCTGGTCATCTAGATCCAGTGGGACAGAGGTGCTGTCATCACTGTGGGCCTCTTCTGTGGGTGGAGTGGACATGTCTGGACCCTCCTGTCTGGTGACGTTGGGTAGTGGTCCTGCAGGGGTGGAAAGGCATGATTATTGCATCTGTGTTTGTCATGGTGTGCAATGGGTGGGTGACCGTTTACCCCAGTGCTGGCATTCCTGTGTGGGAGCTTGTGTGATGATGGTTTAGGGGAGTGTATGGGTATGTGCAGTGGGCATGCTTTAGTGATGGGTGTCCATGCTTTGTTGTTGCATGCAGGGCTTGGTGTTGGGATGTGTGGCTTGTTATATTGGTACATTTGTGAGGAGTTGGAGTGATAGGGGTGAGGGCGAGGGTGGGGGTATGTGATAGCATGCAGGTAGGGTAGGGTGGGGGATGTAATAGTTAAGATTTGACTTACCAGAGTCCATTCCTCCACCAACTCCTGCGAGACCCTCAGGATGTAGAATCGTCAAAAACCTCCCATGTTGTTATTTGTGGGTGAGGAGGTGGGGGTCCGCCGCCAGTCCGCTGAACCGCCTGGTGGTGTCTTGAGACCACGGAACGCACCTTCCCCCACAGGTCATTCCACCTTTTCCTGATGTCCTCCCGATTTCTTGGATGTTGTCCCACTGCATTGACCCTGTCGACTATTCTTCGCCATAGCTCCATCTTCCTTGAAATTGAGGTGTGCTGCACCTGGGATCCAAATAGCTGTGGCTCTACCCGGACGATTTCCTCCACCATGACCCTGAGCTCCTCCTCCGAGAACCTGGGTTGTCTTTGCCGTGCCATGGGGTGGTGTAGGTGATGTGTGGGGTGGTGTGTGTGGTGATAAGTGTGGTGATATGTAGTGGTGTGTTGTGTGAGGTGCGTGGAAGTTGTGTGGGTGATGGTGTTGTGTGCCTGTGGATGCTAGTTTGTTGATGGTGGTGTCTCTTTCTGGCCTTCGTTAGTGATTTTTGGTCGTAGGGGTTTGTGGGTGTGTGTTTTATATTGTACTGGGTGTGTGGGAGTGGTGTGTGTATGTGTATCAGGTGTGTGTCTTTCGAATTGTCCAATGTGGCTGTGTTTTGTAAGTGTTTTGGGTATTTTGAGCGCAGCGGTGTGTACCGCCAATGGAATACCGCGGTTGAAAGACCGCTGCGTGGATTCGTGTGTCGTGATAGTGTAGGCGTATTTCTGTTGGCGTGGCGGTGGAAGTTTTGTTTTCGCCAGCTTATCACTGACCTTTGATGTGGCGGACTTGAGTGGGTGTCTGATTTTTGGTGGATTCCGAGCAGTGGGTTATAATGACCGTGGCGGAATTCTGCGGCCGCGGCGGTGTGTTGGCGGTCTTCAGCACGGCGGTAAGCGGCTTTTATCATCAAAGTTGTAATGACACCCTTAATTATGACCAATCAACCTCTTCCGCCTCCTGTGGAGTTTTGGGAGTGGTATAATCAGGTGGCATGAAATGTTCATTTATTTTGATCATGGTTACTATCTCCACGTTTTGAGGTGAGAGATTGGTCCTTCTCCCTGTAGCAACTGCACCAGCTGCACTGATCACACGTTCAGCAAACACACTGGCTATGGGACAAGCCAGATACTTTACTTCCAGCCTGTTGAGCTGTGGCCATTGGCTCATCTTCCCATATCAATAACCCAATGGGATTTGAACCACAAACACCTCTTTTAGGTCGTCCAGATACTTCTAGAACATCCTGTGAATGGTCATTGGTGCTGCCACTTGCTCGACCTCTTTTGACACTGGTCTTAAGACCTGCCACTTGAAACCAAGCCAAAGCAGAGGTTAGGTCCATTTCTTCTGTTTCTATGGTTGATGGCTGCTGTGAGACAAGACTGTTCTCTCTTGTAGTTGCAGGTGGCACCCCAGAACTGCAGAGTGGTACTGTAAGTTCCAGGAGTTCATCTTGCAGGTCTCCTTCTTGCTCAGTAATCCCCCTCTTGTATTTGAAACATTCCCTTCAGAAAAAGGAATGGAACTGGGAAGAATGTTTTTGTAGCATCGATCAAGCAGAGTGGCACGGATGTACCCTTTAAGAGAAGATATGCAATTTTGCAGCCTTGCATTACAAGTCAAGAGACATCTAAGGCTCTCAACCAGGGCATGCACTTATGGTTTTTCGTTCACACCTCCAAGTGCAAACCTTTCAGACACCTTCTTTAGCTGGTCTTGCAGCAGATGCAACCAGGGGATGCCTTGGCCCATCACACTGTCCTCCTTGCTAACTTCCAGTGTGAAATCATCAAAGGGGAGTAGCATTTGGGTCAGGCATTTGCCTAGGCCCCATTTGTCTGCATCCATAGTGATAGCTTTCCCAATTGCATCCCCTCCTCTTTGGACAGCATAGTCATTGATCTGTCTGTAATGCTCAAACAAACATTGCAACATATAAGAGGTTGAGTTCCAATGTGTTGGCACCTCCTATATCAAGGCTTTAACTGCTACTCTATAAGCATGCTGAATAATCAGCAACTCCTTCCAGAGTTTAAAAGAATGGCTGAAATGAGTGCAGATTTCTCTGCAGGTGGTCAGTGTGTTGTTAACTATGTCTTCTTTCTTGAGAAACTCTTGAACTACTAGGTTGATGCAGTACACAAAACACCAGACCCTGAAACAACCACTGTCTGACATGATCTTCACTATGTTACTGCCATTGTCTGTGGCAACACGTTCAATTTGGAGACCTCTGGGTCACAGCCATTCACATATCTCGCATTTAAATTCTTCCAAGATGTTTGCAGCTGCATGTGATTTCTCTGTGGCAAACATGGCTACAATTGCATGCTGCTGAATGCTTAGAAAAAAATCTTCAGGGCCAAGACCTGTAGATAGCTTTTGCTTTAACCCTGCAAAAGATATCCATTGTGCAGTGATACACATATGAACTGTCACCTGACATGTGGCCCACATGTCTGTTGTCAGGTGGATAGTGGACAACATTTTGCTGCAAAGCTTGTCCAACGAATTGCAGCACATTGTCATGCAGCATTGATACAATAGCTCTGGCAAAATAGGTCCAACTTGGAACCTTAGAATTTCTGGCAGATGGATGCTGCAAATTCTAAGAATCCCACTGCTTTCACAAAACAGAAAGGGAGGAGGTCCAGCGTTAACATTTTTGCCAGCTTCCCATTGTAAAAACATGCCTATGAATGGTTGCGGTTGTAGGGCCCCTCGTGCCTGAACATGCCCAAAATAGTAGCCTGGATTTTCTTCTTTTTTTGGGCCGCTGACCCAGGCGACTTTCGGGAAGCAGGGGGCAGTACACTTAATGTGTGTCGTGCGGCAATCACCAAATGCTGTGATGTTGCCATCTGACTCTGAGACTTCCTCTTCCCTTGTGAGGTTGCTGAGGCGAATGATTCTGGTGCACTGCTGGGGGCAGGGCTGCTTTGTGTGAGGATGTCACCCTCTTCTTCCACACCTTCCACAGTGATTTCACCAGTTGTAGCTGATGTTTCCCAGCTCTTCTCACCTTCACTACTGTGACCACGTTCAGCAGTGTTTTAACCTCTTACCTCCCTGGTGCGGGTCACGACCAGTGGCCGACACCAGGGAGGGGGTTAATAAATCCTCGGGTGCGTTGCACCCCAGAATTTATTTATTTATCCCTGGGAGACACGGAAGCTCTTCCGTGTCTCCCCCCACCCGCCCCTTTGTGACGGTGCGCTGACGTTATTATGTGGATTTCCCCATCGGAGCAGGTAGTGGCCTTGCGGCCACTTCCTGCTCCAATGGGGAAAACGGCCACAAACGTCCTTCCCCACAGTTTCAGGAAGGCCTCGTAAGAAAGGGGAGAGTCTCCCCTTTCTTACGAGGCCTTCTGAAAGTGTTTCCTGGCCCCCGGCCAGGAAACACCACTAGACACCAGGGATTTCACTTGGGGGGGTCGGCCCCCTCGGAAAACAGACTGCCCCCCCAGGGGCATATTTTTTTTACAAAAAAAGGTAGGTGCCCCCTGCGATCGCACCAAGGGCTAATTTTTTTTTTTTTAAATAAAAGAAAAATAAATGGACAGGGGGTCGCCTGGGGGCCATTTTGATCTATAGATATAGATATAGATAGATAGATCTATATATATAGATATATCTATGTAGATATATCTATGTACATGGATATATCTATAGATAGATCTATAGATATATATAGATATATGTCTATATATATATATATATATATATATATATATATGTATATGTATATATATATATATATGTATATATATATATATATCTATAGATCTATCTATAGATATATCTATGTAGATATATATATATATATATATATATATATATATATATATATATATATATATATATATATATATATATATTTATATCACTTTTGTCAATATGTGTGTGGTTTCCCTGGGGGCTGCGATTGGCTGCCAGGAAAACTAGACCCACATATAAAAGTGATATATATATATATATATATATATATATATATATATATAGATTTGCCACCAGTTGTCTTGCAGTTGCAGCTTGCGTCTTCAAAGCAATGCACATACTTCAACTGACGCTTTTCAACTGTAGCTTTTAGGCAGCATAAAAAAGTCAAGTAAGTATTGTGATTATGTTTCTGCTACAAAAGGGTCAGACATGTCTAGTGGCAGTTTTAGTGCCATAAAGAAGCGCAGAAGGTTTATATGCCTACTGCAAAGAGCAAATCTGTATTTTATGTAAATAGCTGAGTACATTAGTAAAGTCAGCCATTACCTGCGCTATAATACAAATGAAATGTATGTGCGGGGTGAAGGGTGGCTATGGAGAGATGAAGGGCACTTTTGATGGGTGGTAATGAGGGAATCCCAGGAGGAGGGAGTGGGAGCACCAATAATGATTGTTGGACTGGGCGCAGGAGGTGCTAAAGACTGTGACGAATGGTATGTGACAAGGTGTTTTTTGAGTGTCTTGAAAGAACGTGCTAATTGAGGGAAGAAGCGCAGGTAAGGTGGCCTCTACTGTTGCACGTATCCACACACACCATCGATTTTGTGACTGTCTACATAGGCTAGTGTTTTAGAGCAACAGTTTAGCCAATAGCAGAGATGGCATCTTGATGGATGACTGCTGCAGTCACTCGGGTTATAGAGGACAGCTCTGACATAGGATCAGAGACTGAGACATCAGATACTGAGACAGCATCTGAGGGATAGGACAATGGCGCAGACTCTGGAAGTGATTTTTCAGTCGGAGGAGTCCCATTCGATAAGTCCTCTTCCAGTAAATTATGAGGGAGGTGATGAGGACAGTCCTGTTGTCCCTTCGCAAGCAGTCTGTGCAACTGGGTAATAGTGGGTTAGCCCAACCCAGAGAGCAGGTGAATGCGGCAGCAAGCAGAGAGAGAGAGTGCTCTCTTGGGAGCTCCCCAATTTAGTTCAGCCCCAAATTCCACCGCCCAAATCGTATTGTGGAGACATCAAAATTATCTATCGCAAAACAAACTGGTTTTGTAATGCAGGCACCTGTGTTTTTGGTCCTGGGTTCGGCGGCCATATAGAGAAACACATTAAACCCAAACATTTCTGGAAACTAGATATTCGGGGGAATTGACAGAGGTATGACTTGTGTGGATTCCCCAAAGTTTTCTTACCCAGAATACCCTGCAAAGCTGAAATGTTGAATAAAAACTCTATTTGTCTCGCATTTCTGTCACACAAACTACAGGAATATGCTGGGATCCATAAAATTCCTACCACCCAGTGATTCCTCACCTGTCCTGATAAAAACACTACCCCACTTGAGTGCCTACACCTAGTGCCTGCGTCAGGAATGGAAAACCCCAGCATCAACAGCTGCCTCATGTAAGGACCAACATTGACCGTTGTGTGATCTATTCCTGTCGCGGGAACCAGGCCTACCCACACAAGTGAGGTACCATTTTTATTGGGAGACTTGGGGGAACGCTGGGTGGAAGGAAATTTGTGGCTCCTCTCAGATTCCAGAACTTTCTGTCACCGAAATGAGAGGAAAAAGTGTTTTTAGCCATATTTTGATGTTTGCAAAGGATTCTGCGTAACAGACCCTGTCAGAGCCCCACAAGTCACCCCATCCTGGATTCCCCTGGGTTTCTAGTTTTCAAAAATGTGCTGGTTTGCTAGGTTTCCCCAGGTGCCTGCTGAGCTAGAGGCCAAAATCCACAGGTAGGCACTGTTTTCTATGAAACAATGTGATGTGTCCAAGTTGTGTTTTGGGGCATTTCCTGTCGCGGGCGCTAGGCCTACTCACACAAGTGAGGTATCATTTGTATCGGGAGACTTGGGGGAACGCTGGGTGGAAGGAAATTTGTGGCTCCTCTCAGATTCCAGAACTTTCTGTCACCGAAATGTGAGGAAAACTTGTTTTTTTAGCCAAATTTTGAGGTTTGCAAAGGATTCTGGGTAACAGAACCTGATCAGAGACCCACAAGTCACCCCATCTTGGATTCCCCCAGGTCTCTAGTTTTTAAATATGCACAGGTTTGATAGGTTTCCCTAGGTGCCGGCTGAGCTAGAGGCCAAAATCTACAGGTAGGCACTTTGCAAAAAACAGCTCTGTTTGCTATCAAAAAATGGGACTTGTCCACGTTGTGTTTTGGGGAATTACCTGTCGCGGACGCTAGGCCTACCCACACAAGTGAGGTATTATTTTTATCAGTAGACTTGGGGGAACATAGAATAGCAAAACAAGTGTTATTGCCCCTTATATTTCTCTACATTTCTTCCTTCCAAATATAAGAGAGTGTGTAAAAAAGACGTCTATTTGAGAAATGCCCTGCAATTCACATGCTAGTATGGGCACCCCGGAATTCAGAGATGTGCAAATAACCACTGCTCCTCAAAACCTTATCTTGAGCCCATTTTGCAAGTGCAAAGGTTTTCTTGATACCTATTTTTCACTCTTCATATTTCAGCAAATGAATTACTGTACTGTATACCCAGTATAGAATGAAAACCAACTGCAGGGTGCAGCTCATTTATTGGCTCTATGAACCTACAAGCCCTATATATCCCCGCAACCAGAAGAGTCAAGCAGACATAACAGTATATTGCTTTCAAAAATCTGACATCGCAAGAAAAAGTTACAGAGTAAAACATAAAGTAAAATGGCTGTTGTTTTCAGCTCAATTTCAATATTTTTTTATTTCAGCTGTTATTTTCTGTAGGAAAACCTTGTAGGATCTACACAAATGACCCCTTGCTAAATTCAGAATTTTGTCTACTTTTCAGAAATGTTTAGTTTTCCGGGATCCACCATTGGTTTCACACCCACTCCTGTCACTGACTGGAAGGAGGCTGAAAGCACCAAAATTTGTAAAAATGGGGTATGTCCCAGTAAAATGCCAAATATGTGCTGAAAAATGTGTTTTTCTGATTCAAGTCTGCCCGTTCCTGAAAGGTGGGAAGATGGTGATTTTAGCACCAGAAACCCTTTGTTGATGCCATTTTCAGGGGAAAAAAACACAAGCCTTCTTCAGCAGCCCTTTTTTCCCATTTGTTTGGAAAAAACAAACTTTTTACTGTATTTTGGCTAATTTCTTGGTCTCCGCCAGGGGAAACCACAAACTCTGGTTACCATTAGAATCCCTAGGATGTTGGAAAAAAAGGACGCAAATTTGGCGTGGATGGCTTATGTGGACAAAAGGTTATGAAGGCCTAAGCGCGAACTACCCCAAATAGTCAAAAAAGGGCTCAGCACGGGGGGGGAAATGGCCCAGCAGCTAAGGGGTTAAGGTACTCTTCCCACTGGATTGCATGATATATTTTTTTATATGGATCGTCTGGCCTCCAGTGCCATAATGTGAACAAGGCTTACCTCAATGAACACTCATGTGACAAACAAAGTATATTGCAATGTTATCCTCCTGTTTACTCGTCATAAAAAAGTCCCAAGCTGGGGAGAAGAACTTTCTTACTGGGCCACTGCCAATCCCTGAAGAAAAACTGGAGTTAGGTGGGTGTGTCGATTGCCTCTCTGCAGTACATACTTCTACTGAGGTAGGGGTTGGTGCAGGTCTCAGGTCTCAGCAAATACGGGAGCTGGTGGTGCTACTTGTGCCACATCCCTTGTAGAAGGTTGAATAGTAATGCCAGACTCCTCTGTGCCAGCTTCCACAATGACCAGCTCATCGTCATCATTCTCCTCTTCATCCTCCCCCTCCATCATTCTAAAGTTTTCTGCAACTTTTCTTTTCCCTTGCCTCTCATGGCATCTCCTAGACTCTGCTGGTTTCCTCTCCCTGCCCCGATCATTGTCATCCCAAGTGGTGCTTGGAGAAGATGGTGGAGTGGTACCCTTCCTTTTTATTGCTGCAGATTTGGAAGCCATTGATTCTAAAAGAGGAGGTTTTAGCGTTGGGAAGATACACCTGTTACAAAAGGATAACTGCTTAACGAGCTGCTGCCAAATTCCACTTACTTTATTAAGTTTCAAGTACAGGAAAGAACATTCCAACCATCTGTCCAACTGAGGCACTGGGCAACTCTGTTTGACTGTCAACTTTCCATGCAGAACTGAACTGTGCCTGAGTTCCATAGTCATGGCAAGGTTGATGCCACTGAATGTGGTACTCAAGTCAAGTCTACCAAGAATATCACATACCCCAAACCAAAGAATACAGCTATTAAAGTACATATGCAAATATAGTTCAAAATATCTTGAAACAAAGAAATTGCTGCACCACATACCACTAACATCACTTAAAAATATAACCTTTAGGTATGACAGCTAATCTGACATCTCTGCAAGAAGCCTATATACCTGTACATTTAGAAATAGCATCTTCATTCACATTTTATAAGGTTTTAGACTATTATTATTTGTCATGATCACATCCCTTCCGAGAATTACTCCCTCCGCAAAGACTCTTTTTACCTCTGAAATTTGCCACTCTGTTTAAGTTCCACACTTGGTGATCATCAGTTACATTTGTGAATGTTTTTATTACCCTCATTGGCTTAAATAATTTCCCTCCATCATTCCTCCATCCAGGTTTCTTTATCATCACCGAATCACCTACTCCAACAACCATCTTTTTGACCATATTTCTTCTGTGAAAATGCTGTTTGCTGATCTTCATACCTTTATCCTCCGTAAGCCTCCAGTTTTCCAAAACCACTCTCTTTCCTCTGACTTTCAAGAAATTATTCACCCAAGATGGTTCAAGACAGTATTAAGTTGTCTCAGTGAAACAAAGCAAATGGGGAATCACCCCAAGTAGTATGTTTGATCACCTGTTCCCTCCAACTTTGTTGGCTACTCTCTGCCAGAGACCCTGTTTCTTTTATGACTCAATTAAATCTCTCTACCAAGCCATTACATTGTGGTTGAAAGAGAGTGCACCTCTTGTGTTTTATGCTACAGCCTGCAAGAAAATCCTCCATCCATTTTGGTACCAGTTGTACCCCATTGTCTATGAGTACTGTTTCAGAATCCCCTCTCTTGATATCAAATCGTTCAAGAACAAAATCACATTCCTTGTTACAATGTTCCTGGTGAAGCACATTTCTGGCCAACTGGCAATCATATCTATCACTACAATGATATAATTCTACGAATTATCTTCCATAGATAGGTCCTATTATATCCAGGGCGATTTCTTGCCAGGGACCTGAAGGTCGATTCCAGACAATCATGGACGGCACCTTGGGTTTCATGGCCTTCTCAGTAATTGCTCTCTGTACACATTCTCTTACCAACCTCTCAACATGAGTGTCCATAACCAGCCAGCAATAAGCAGCACGCAAGCTCTCTTTAGTTTTCGAGATTCCCATGCAACTTTTATGTGCATGGTCCAAAAACACCTCCCTTAACCTGCTCGGGGGAACTGTGTGTCTATCGCTGGGATGAAATAAGTATATCACAAAGTAGCCAATTTAAAATGATGAGACATATAAATACCACCAGTCTAGAAGCATGCCTATCGCTGATTACAGTCAACAGGCTGTCAAGCTGTAGGGGTGCGCCTGTCGCTGAATATTAAGTCCATGTGGTCCAAGCTCCTAATTTTGGTGTGAAATATCCATAAGCTGACACTGCCGAGTTTTAATCACTAAGGGCCATATGTACCAACGCATTTTCCCATAGACACAGAATGGGTAGAACCCTTTGATACATCTGGCCCTAAGTTTCCTTCCGTGTCGCACTGGATCAGTGATCCTATTGGAGCACAAATGCTTTCCTGAGCATTGTCCTGTATGTTTTTTAAGGGCTGTAGAGTGCATTATATGAGGAAGAATGCGCACATCATTCGTGATATTCAGGAGGTGGGCGAGGAGTGTATGATGGGTGCGAGTCTGCTGGCACAAGACAATCAGCACAGTAAGGCAGCATGAGGTAAATGTCTGTATGTGCGTGGCTTCAGCAATAGACTGGAAATTGTGTGCTGCGCACAACCAGCGATTGATATACTTTATGCTGTAGTCAGGAAATTAATAGGCGCAGTGAAAACACATACAGTTAGTCAGCGCAAGAGTCCATTTACATAGGGTACTTTCCCAATGTGATGCTGAGATGTTCCTTTTCTCAGGATCCATTTCAGTATTCCTCAGAGTTCATTTATGTCAACTTTGTTGCCAGTGTTACAAAAGGATGACCACAAGATTTTTATACAAGAGGCAGTTTTTTTGTACAGAGACAAATACATTTTCAAAGTATACGATACACTGCTGTCTGCTGGTGCAAAGGACAGTTCAATTGCACATCTTAGTATATATGCTTGTCACTCTGGAGAGAAGTTTCAGCACAAAGTTCTGTCTTTATATACACTGTACTGCATGTCCCCATAATGAGTTGTCTGAGAGAAAGGTTGGTGTGTCCTTACATTCAAATGTGCGCACCTGTTGTGCAAGACATTTGTCAACAGAGAGGATACTCCATTTTATACTCTACTAATGACATTCATTATGATGAGGAGCGGTATGAGCAGAGAGAGCAGTCTCTACCCACATCGTATTTTGCTCCTACGTTACTTTGGGGAGTTGTTTCAGTGTGTTTTCATATCATAGTCTCTATAGTCTTTATGCAAGATATACTTCAGTATAAAGGCAATTTCAACTGTATTCTTTACTTGAATAGGGAGACATGTGACCACAAAGGTAAGCTATTTTCATGCCCTAAGTTGCACAAGTATTATCCAGGAGATCCATCATAGGAGAGAGGCCAGTCTCTCTCCACATTATGTTATACGGAGTTATCATGCAAGAGAGATGTCAGGAAACGGCAGTTTCTCCCCACATCCTACTATGCATACCCGTTACCATGAGAAGAGATATGATTAGAGAGGTACATTTCTCTCAAATCCTACTACATACACCTCTTACACTTGTAAGATATGTTAGCAGAAAAATAACTTATTTCCAGACAGCACTACATATTGTCATTGTTCTCAGAAGCGGTATGAGGGCAGATGTCACTGGTTAACTACACTGTACTGTATATTGAAGTTGGCATGGAGATGGATGTCAGTGCAGAAGACAAAGTTTCCCTACAAACTACTGTATATATCTGTCAGGCTGGGAAGAGCTGTGAGTGGACGGGGAAATCTATTCACACATACTAATAAATAATATGGTTATTTCCCTGGGGAGAGGTGATTGTACAGTGGCTAGTACTTGTTAAACTTAGTATGGAATAGTGAGGTCTTACATGTGAAGTGTGTACCATCTGCACCCTACTATGCACACTACTGAGCCTAGGAAAGATATGAATGGAGAGGCCTTGTCTCTTTATAACCTACTCTACACACAGTAATCTTCATGCAAAGTCTTAGTGGAGAGAACAGTGTAGTGGGGATTGAAAAAGGTAAATATTGTAATGAAGGAAAATGTAAATTCTTACTGTAAAGTATTTTTATGATGTCGTGAGAGTCTTGCAGAATTGTATAAAAAAGGGGTAGCAAAAATCTGGTGTATATAAATTATATGTTTACAACAGGATTTGTTCAGTGAAAATGCAAATTCCATTATAAAAGTACGCTCTCAAGAGGGGTTGAAGGGTGTAAAGCAGCAAACACTGCCCCATTGGAGTAGGCGCAGAGGACTGTGCACCTGGCTCTCCTGAGAGGCCTGCGAGAGGCAACCATGCTATGTATGAGAGCATCATGGTTCTTGTGAGTGTCTTGTGAGATTCATGAAGTTAAAAAGGGGTACATAGTTCAAACAAAATACATAATGTGAGTATAGGGTAGCTCCGAAAAGTTTTTTTCAAGCAACATTTTCAACTATTTTATTTTTTGTGTTTTTTAACATTTTTAACTTTTTGTATTTTTTTTTTTTAAAAGGGACAGAACACAAACAAGAAACTGGCAGTAAAAAAGCAACATCTACTTCAAAACAAAGAGAACAATGTAGAAAAGAGTTTAAAAAAACATACTGCCTAGGTGGACATTTATGATCCTGGACAAGCCTGTCCCATGCTCCCCTGTCTAAGGAGAAAAAAAGAATCTCCTTGCTTGAACAGCAAAAAAGTTTTTTTTTCAGATATGCTGGGTTGTTATCTGCTTGCGGGGTGAGTAACTGGGGAGGCACACTGTCACCAGGTCAGAAACATGTGGTGCCCGTGACGAGTTATCAAGGTCTGCAACACTGGCTAATGCAGCCCAAATAGAGCATTCAGGGTGCATAGCCCTCAAATGTTGCCCAATGCCAGTGGTACTCATGGAATATTGCTTGTTCCGACTGCCCCTGCTGAACTCTTTTAAGCATATGTTACAAATTGCATACTTGGCAGACACTTTCTTCCCACCTGGCCTCATCTGAAAAAATTGCCAGATCAAGGACTCTCTGGGTGGAGGAGGTAGCTGACATGCAGGAACAGAAGTAGGCTTCTTATCTGAATCAGATGAAGACATTCTATTCAGAGAAAATCAGCAAAGTCAAAGAGGTAGCACAAAAGGTGTAATCAGAGAAAAACGAATTAGGCAAATTATGCAACAAGGAAGGAATCTTTCTTTGCTAAAAAGTCATCCATATTAACCAGTCACAATCCTTTCTTGGGATGTCTTTCCACTCCCTGGCAACTCAAGGGTGTTTTAGGAGAGGGCTGTGAGATCATAAAATACAGAGATCTTTCTTAATATCTCAAATGCAACAATACCTCAACTGTTTTTGTACTTTAAACAAAACTTCTTTCTTTAAAGCAATGAAAAAACACTGTTATGAACTTAATTCCAAATGCACGATCGTGCAAGTGGATTGTTGATAGACAGACATGAAGTACAGCTCCCTTGTAGTGTATGCACGGGATTGAGTGTTTGACTACCGCTATCGGGTCATGAGTGCCGTAAGTTTGTAAACAAAATAATGAATACAATACACATACTGTACTCACTTTGGGCCAAATGTATGTACCTCAGTGTTTGCGATTACCTAATAGCAATTTTTTGCAACTTGCTATTAGGTAATTGCAAACAGTGATGTACTAAAGTGTGTTTCACACTGTTTGCGGTTCCCAGTGGGCCTCAGATAGACCTACCCCATTAATATTAATGAGGTAGGCCATAATTCGTAACCTATTGGAAACGGCCAAATGTCACAGGGATAGTGGCCTGTTGGGGTCAGCAGACCACCATGTCTGTGAATGTTTTTTCAATAAAGCATTTTTTTCTAAAATGCAGCCCATTTTCCTTAAAGGAAAATGGATGCATTTAAAAAATAAACATGATAACTTTTCTTTTCATTTCTTAAGAGTAGGCAGAGGACCGTTGGACCACTGTCTGCTCTGAAAATATGTCCCTTAGGGACCCCTTCACATTTGCAAATGGGTTACCTCCAACTTGAAGTTGGTGATAACCTGAAAATGTTTTGCAACTGCATTTCAGTCACAAAACATTCCTACATCCCACTGCGAGGCACTATTAGGAAGGGATGCCCTTAACACGTCCCTTCCTAATACTGAATCACAGACCCTACTTGCACTTCGGTAATAGGTTACTGAATTGCAAATCGGCCTTTGTACAAGCAAGAGTGGTTTTTAGCAGTCACAAATGGCCTGATTCTGCAAATCAGACTGTGTGCAACCACTAAAATGTTCTGTATCTTTATTATGAAACATTAGCATTGAAATATAACTGACCAGTTGAAAAAGAAGTCCGGACAACATATTAGAACAAAATCTTATGATCTTTCGAGACTCTTGCAAGAGCAATCACACACCTTCAAAATAGATACATAGTGAAAACACATAATTTACAGTATAGGAAACACTGATCACTGTCTTTTTGAAATATAAATATGAAGTTTGTTTAAAGATATATACACAAACTATGAATCATATGCTGGAGATATTTCTGTAAATATGAGTTATAAAAACTAAGAAGTTGAACATACTCAGCGCAAACATTTTGGGAGTACTTAGGCCCATATTTAAGAAAAAGTGGTGTATCAGAGCTGATGTGCCACTTTTTGTGTGCCCCTATACCGGTACGTAACAACTCAATGGTTATGCCATATTTATAATACTGCACACCATGGCTCCATTAGTACAGTAGCTTAGCAAAATGCCAGGAGGCCCATAGGTTTCTATGGAGTGTAATTTTAACGCCTGCTCAAAATTACACAAAATTTGGTGCAGTGAAATCTGTTAAATTTCTCTGTGACATTTTTGCGAGCCTCCTAGCGGCGGAACACCCCCATTGCATACAGTATGCCTGGCGCAGGCATAATGTGGCCCAAGGGTTGGCAAAGCAGCACAATGCATGCATTGCACCACTTTGTAAATGTAGCACCACCTTAGCGTGAAAAAAAGACACTAAGGAGGTGGTAAGGTGGTGCTAGGGGCTCCTAAATATGCCCAATAATGTCCATGGGGGTCATTACAACCCAAGGTCATAATGAGGGCCTATGTATTTTAAAATGTATTTTTAACTAACCCTTTTTAAAAACCCTAGAAATTCACTGAAAAAAACAAAGATTAAAGTAACGTTATATTTACTTGTAATACAATTTTTATATATTTTTAAAAAACCTTAAGCTACACGGAAAAAAAACAAAGGTTAAGGTAGCATTTTAGTTAGGTGAATTTCTCAGTGACGTTTTGAACTAAAAGAAAAACAGAAATTCACCAGTCATAGTTAGCAGCACTAACTACAATCTGCGCCCCCGCCATGCACTGCTTATGCATATGACATCATTCCTGATATGTTCTACAACATAATTTATGGAATCAGTGATGACATCTCACATTACATGATTGGTGACATCACTGATGACATCATGCAATGAGTGTGTTAGTTTGTTTTATAGTTTACATAGTGGCCCATTCCCCAAGTCACGTTTGGCCCAGAGACCCTTTACCTCAGGGCTAAAAGTATTTTTAAGAAGAGGCGCAAGAACCCTCCCTAAGCTGTTTGATCCCAAGGACCCCATCTGCTATGACCCAATGTACTTTTTAGGGGGACCCCATCTGCCATGACCCAATGTACTTTTTAAGGGACGGGTTCTATGTGCTCCCCTCAAGCCTTAAAAAGTCCCTGGTACTTAACATTAGACAGAGAAGGGCCATGCAGCTCCCCTCCCTGAGCCTTTATCATCCCTTGTGGCCCAAAGCTTACTTACTGTGTCCTAATGAGCCCACACCAGGATACATTAGCTCTGCCCGCACAGGCAGGGAAACATGTTTACTCTTGGCTGGTGGGAGCATTTCCAAATCCCCTGCCGAACATGAACAAACCCAAAGTCTGCTTCAAGCAGGAGGGAGCTTTAAAAACACTCCAGCTGGCTAGGAGTGGACTTGTGTTCTGTTTCCCTACCCACAATGATGCTTGCAGTGAAACGGAAAAACACATTGCTCCTGCCTGGAGAGAGCAGCATAAATAGTTGCTCCCTCCAAGCAGGAGCAACACTGGCTCCTGCACCATGCGAGAAGCTGGATGGGGCCACTGGGGTCCTGGAGCTCCCCTCACAGCTCCCAGCATTGTGCTTGGTGGGTGCTCCAGGTGGGTACCGGGGCATGAGTCCTTAAATGATACTGTTTCTGGAGAATTCGGGTCCCAGGTTCACATTTTGGCTTACGGTGGGTTGTTGCATAGCCCTTTCTATACATTTTTTAAAAATCACAGCCCCAGGGAATGGGTCCCTTGCGCCTGAGAAGGATAGGGGGTGCAGACCCCACCCCTTTTTTATTATATTTGGACCTGTGGGATGGAATCTCCTGGGCCTAATAAAGATCAGGGAGGGGGCCACATGCCCCCTCCTCTTTGAAATAAGGCACAGCCCAGAGGATGTTGGGTCCTAGGGCCTATAAAGGCTCAGGGAGTGGGACCACATGGCCTTTCACCCCTTTAATATTTTGGCCTTTAGGATTCGGTTCCCATGGTTTAATTAGGATCAGGGTGGGAGACCAGGTCTGTGTCTCCCTTTACTAATTACTTGACCCCAGTGGATACGGTCCTTTGGGCCTAACAAGGCTTGAGGACGGGGAACGCAGGCTACCTTCCCTTTTTTATGAAATTTTGCACAAAGTGAGGGGGTCCCTAGGGCCGAAAAGGCTTGGGAAAGAGTCCAGACACCCCCTCCCCTTTTTAATTAGCTAAGACCCCAAAAATTGGGTCCCCAGGACCTGAAAAGGCTCGAGGAGTGGGGGAAGCGTGCAGCCTTTTCTTCTTTTAAACAAAAAACAGCCCAAGTTGATGGAGTGCCTGGGGTCTGTGAAGGCTCAGGAAGGGGAGGCCACATGGCCCTCTTATGTTTTTTATCGATTTTTCCTCTTAGGGATGGGATTATCAATGATGTCATTTGAGGTGTTATCAGTGATGTCATAAATGATGTTATAGAACATTTTATGTGTAATGTAATGTGATTTCAGAAGCAGTGCATGGCAGGGGTGTACGTTATAGTTATTTGTTTGCAGTATCTCTTTATTGGTTTTTGTTACATCAAGCCAGGCAATAATACATAAAAATACAACAAGCATAGAAACACACTCATAACTAGTGATCGCTCACCTATACTTACTCAGGATATGGCAACCGCTGTACTGTCATGTTACAAATTAGTCAACATGTGGTGCAAACTAGAAAATATCAAACAAAATCTGCATACACCATACCAATCACCTTTGGAAGAGAAATTGGCTTAATAACCATAAACATGAGAACTTGATGGAAAGCCCTGGCTTTGTATTTGTGAGTTGCAGTATTGTCCTTATGTCAAGCAGTCACCAGTACCTTGCACCTTGTGTGGTCTCAACATGCCCTGGGTGTGGGAATGCCTCCCCACCTTGGACTATGTCACAAACCCTCTTGCCCTCAGTGAGATCACAAGATATGGCAGTTCCTACTCCTTTCCGGTGATGATGTTGTCCCAGTGCCTTCTGAGAGCTGGTGCCCCATTATATTGCTTCCTTTGTACCCAACATCTCTCTATGGAGGGGGTGGTTTGCTAATGTCCATGTGCGAGAGAGGTTGTCATCCATTTTGAACACTAAAGAGTCGCTGCGAGTGCAGTGAGGCCCAAGTGTCAACTTTTGCTATCATCCATTTACAGAGATTTCTCAGCCACTGTTTTGTTGGAGGCACAACCAATAACTTCCAACTGCAATCTTCCCTCTAGCCAACATACACCCCATGGATATAAATTATGCAATGCATTTTGTTTTTCGTGTGCTTGGTATTGGCCCCAGCAAACACTGTGCTGGGTCCCTCACTAGTCGTGTACCTGTAAGCTCCTTCCCAGTCACCCCTGGCCTCCCAAAAGCGGGCAATTTCTGGGCAGGCCCAGACTATATGCTGAAAGTCTGCATTACAAGTGTCACACATGGGGCATTTTGGCACTACTTCCAGAAACATAGGAACAATTCAAGACAGTGCACGGGGTTAATGTGTGTGTACTTTATTCTCCAGTTTGTGGACACCATCTTGACCTGTTCTAATGCAGATTCCCACTACTTGTGTGTCAGTTCCCATTATATTATTATTTTCCAATTATACCTCACAGTACCCATGAAGTCAGCTTCCCAGCAGCGCACTGTACAATAGGGTGACTGCTTTTCTGCCACCCCTATGACTCCGTAAAAGATTCAGGGTGTCCGAGGGTAGCGGTTCAGCCTGATCCTGATGTCACATTTGCCTGATCACATGCATCAATATATTGTACATTAGAAAGGGGAACTGGGCCTATGCCATAGTTATCAGCCACCTCCAGAAATGTAAGCAAAATATTGTGTCTCTACTTGTCCCACAGGGTGGTGAGTATACATTCTGACTACTGCTTCTTGTTGTGATGGAGGGTTTTTGCATGGAAGGCCGGCAACACCCACAATGGCAGGAATGGAGAATATGGTATGGTGGCTTTCTGAGAACACATACTTATGTCAACAATGTTTCACCGCCTTTTTCCAGCCTCTTCATGGGGCTTCCTTGGCCTGCAATCCCATCAGCCACTCTGATAGCTGATGGCCTTGTAACTCATGTGTGATTACCAACTTATCGCGGTGGGGCTGTCTGATATCCACCTCAGGGGCCACTGCAGCTGGGCGCTGTGTAATATGATTCATAACTTGGTACCCACAGCCCGCTCTTGTCTGGTGGATTGTATAATGTATGCAGTGCCACTTGCTTTCTACCAGTTCCCCAGATCAGATCTGTCAGCACACTGTTGAGTTCCCTAAAGAACATCCCAGCTAGTAGTAATGGTAAGGCCGAAAATGGTATAACAGTCTTGGCAACAGCAGCATTTTCGCTAACCACTTTACCCATTGGGATAGCGGAATGGTTTCCCAAAATTGCAGAAAACAGCTTGTATCAGTCACCACTTTAGCCAGGTCCCCTGAATTAAGGTTTCCTCGGTGTGATATACTTTGGTTCCCAAATATTTAAACCTGTTGAATCTCCACTCTAGCCTCTCATCCATCCTTCTTGCTTGTTCGATTACATCCAGTTTTGGTAGTGGAAACAAGCACTTCTTGGATAGGTTAATATGTAGTTGTGAGATTTCCCCCAAACTCTCTAGCGCCTCCTTCACAGGTGTTACAGATTGCGACAGGTCACGTAGATAAAATGGATCATCCGAATATAAGGAAATAGTGTCCCAAGTGCCACTATTCTGTTTCTCCTAGGCTGGACCTCTGCTTTAGAACAGTCCTGCCAGTGGCTCCATGGCCAACACAAATATCCAGGGAGGTAACGGGCACCCCGACATGTGCTCTGGCCTATGGAACATGAGTTGGAGATTTCCTTACCAGTATGAATCTGGGCGCTGGGCTCCATGTACAGGAGTCTGGTCCATCATTTAATCTCCAGGCCAAACCCTATTCTCTCCAGTACCACCTTCAGGTACTGCCAACTCACAGTATCAAAGGCCTTCTCTATCTAGGTACGAAGCCACAGGAGCTGTGCTTTCCTGTGTTGCAAGTTCCATTATTGAGAATAGCCACCTAATGTAAAGGAAGATGTTCCTCCATAGTATAAACCCATTTTGTTACAGTTGACTCAGGGTGTTGCCTATCTGGGTCAACTTATTGGCTAACACCTTCCCTTCCTGAGTATTTTGCAGTCCGTCTAAAAATGACAGGGCACAATAGGATCGCAAGTCAATGGGATCCGGCTTGGTTTAAGAAGTACATCTATCGGTGCCTTTCTTAATGTCTGGGGTTAGATTCCCATATCTTTGGCTTCCTTGTACATTTGAAGTAGCTTGGGGGGCAGTTGCGCTCAAAAGGTCGAGTAGAACTCCGTTGGGAGCCTATCAGTGCCTGGGGTCTTACCACGGGCCATCTGGTCTGTTGCCGCTCGCACTTCTGCTAACTTTAGTAGCTCATTCAGGGTGAACCTTTGCAGGGAGTCTAATATCAGAATAGGTAGCTTGGTAATATAGAAGCCCACATTAGCATTGTCTATCACATCTGTGGGGGCATATAGTGTGGCATAGTATGCCACAACTACCTCATTGATGGCAGCCGGGGTAGTGACTATTTAGCCTGATGGAAATTTTATTGCTCCAGTGGGGGTTCTCAGTGCACATGAGCCATGCTAACAGTTGACCTGCCCTGTTTCCCTCTGCGTATCCACAAGTATCATACTCCCTACAGTCTATTCACCTCAGGTGTTTCTCCTGCTTCTTGTGTTCATGACACAACTCAACAAGAGTATGCCCTTTGCACTTGTCACTTCAACTTTTCTTTTTGGTCTTCCATTGCTATTATTTCCTTGACCAGCATGTGCTCTGTACCATAAGAGATCTTAAGGCACAATAGGCATGCTACCACTTTGAGGGTCTCCAACCCCATTCTTGATGCTATGCCAGTGATTTCAGTGAAATACTCATCTCTGTGGTCCTCAATGGTCTCCCCATATGGTGCATCTAGTAGGACCTGTGTAGTTAGCCTCCACATTGGTTCCATGCATGGTGCCTGTTCCAGCACACCTTCCATTTTAGTGGGAAGTGGTCAGCCAGCATCTCCCTCAGGTACTCAGTGTCTGTTTGAGGCATGCATTGAACACACACACACTTGGTCAATGCAATTCTACAGCGTAATGAGCATACAACACATAGGCGGTCATTTCAACATTGGCGGTAAAAGTCGCTTACCGCTGTGCAGAAGACTGCCAACACACCGCCGCAGCAGCGGAAATCCACCACAGCTATTATGACCCACAGCACGGAATCTGCCAAAATTTAGACACCCACACAAGTCCGCCACACCAAAGGTCAGTGATAAACTGGTGAAAACAAATCCTCCACCGTCACGCCCACAGAAATACGCCCACACTATCACGACCCACGAATCCACTCGGCGGTCTTTCAACCCCGGTATTCCATTGGCGGTACACACTGCCGTGCTCAAAATACACACACATATACAAAACACTACCACATTGGACAATTCGAAATACACACACCTGATACACATACACACACCACTCCCACACACCCAATACAATATAAAACACACACCCACATCACCCACAAACCCCTACGACCACAATTACTGAGAGAACGCCAGAGAGAGACACCACCATCAACAATACTAGCATCCACAGGGACACAACACCATCACCCACATAAATTCTACGCACCTCACACTACACACCACTACATATCAGCACACTTATCACCCCACACACCACCCCACACATCACCTACCCCACCCCATAGCACGGCAAAGACACCCCAGGTTCTCGGAGGAGGAGCTCAGGGTCATGTTGGAGGAAATCGTCCGGGTAGAGCCACAGCTATTCAGAGCACAGGTGCAGCACACCTCCATTGCTAGGAAGATGGAGCTATGGCAAAAAATAGTGGACAGGGTCAACGCAGTGGGACAGCACCCAAGAAATTGGGAGGACATCAGGAAGAGGTGGAACGACTTACGGGGGAAGGTGCGTTCCGTGGTCTCAAGACACCACCTTGCGGTTCAGCAGACTGGCGGCGGACCCCCACCTCCTCCCCCACAACTAACAACATGGGAGGAGCAGGTCTTGGCGATTCTGCATCCTGAGGGCCTCGCAGGAGTAGGTGGAGGAATGGACTCTGGTAAGTCAAATCTTAACTATTACATCCCCCACCCTACCTGCATGCCAGTACATACCCACACCCTCACCCCCATTACTCTAACTCCTCACAAATGTCCCAATATCACAAACATACACATCCTAACACCAAGCCCTGCATGCAACAACAAAGCATGGACACCCATCACTAAAGCATGCCCACTGCACATACCCATACACCCCACTAAACCATCATCACACAAGGTCCCACACAGGAATGCAAGCACTGGGGTACAGGGTCACCCACCTATTGCACACCATGGCACACACAGATGTAATAAACATATTTTTATACCCCTGCAGGACCCCTACCCAACGTCACCGCACAGGAGGGTCCACACATGTCCACACCACCAACAGAAGAGGCCCACAGTGATGACAGCACCTCTGTCCAACTGGATCTAGATGACCAGCCCGGCCCATCGGGGACCTCGGGACAGTCGGTTCCCCTCACCCAGTCACAGGCCACCACAGACCTTCCCACCTCTGGAAACACCAGCACAGCACCCACCCAGCGGGCCCATACCTCCGTCCCCAGGACACATCAGTCAGCAGTGTGTCCACCACTACAGGGAACACAGGCTAACCCACCACCCCAACAACAAAAGGGACCTGGGGCAGTGGTAGTGGGCACACGGTCCAGGGGACGGAGGCCCAGGAACACAGGGGAACTGGGAGGGCTGCTGTGCGACACGGGCGGACAGGCCCAGGGAACCCACTCTCCACGAGGCCCTCTCCAACATCATGGGAGCCTACCACCACTCCCAGGAGACGATGGCAACAGGACTGGCCAAGTTTCAGGAGACCCAGCGCATGCAGGAGGAACAGTATTTGGGCTTCAGGGAGGAACTCAGAGCCATCAATTCCACCCTGGGCACCATCGTAGGGGTACTGAAGGAAGTACTGAACACCAGGAGGGACACTGTGGCACTACAAGGGGCCCCTGACACTAGCCTGGACGATGAACTGCCCAACACCTCCGCCGGCGCTTGTGGACAGGAGGCACCGCCACAGGACCACCACACCAGCACCCCACCTCCTGCAGAGGGAGAACCACCTCGCAAACGGTCCCTGAGATCCAGGACAAAGACAGAGAACGATGCCAAGACCCCCGCCAAGAAATGAGACCATCCTGAATGTCATCCTACTGTCCCACTTTTTCACCCTGTCCTTCCTTAAACTGCCCCAGCTCCACTTCCTATGCCCATATGGGCAATGCACCTGTGAGACTAATAGACTGGACTCTGCCATGGACATTCCTCCACCATCACCCCTCACCATTTTGCTACCCCCTCCAATATTGAGCACTTAAATAAACACCCTTAAAGCACAAAACAATCTGGAATCAGTCTGTGATTTCGGAATAGTGTATGAGCAATTACTGTGGCAAAAAGCTCTTTCATTAGTAATGTCAACATACCTATGTCACACAGCTGTAGTCCATGAGGAATCAAAGCAGATGTGACACATTGGGACCCACATCTGTGAAATCGTAAGGGAAAGTGACAACTCAGTGACCATACACTGGGTGAAAACGACAGACAGTAGAGAGCTAGTAGTGTTTTTAAGTACATGTAGTATGCGGGTTTGTATTCTTACTTTTGTTTCACTGGAAATATTGCTGGATCACTGAGTCCCTGTTGTCCATGTCTTCTTCTTCTGCTTCCTCGTCTTCAGTGTCCACAGGCTCCACAGCTGCAACAACACCGCCATCTGGACCATCCTCCTGCAGAAAAGGCACCTGTCGTCGCAAAGCCAAGTTGTGAGGCATACAGCAATCCACGACGATCTGGCACACCTTCTTTGGTGAGTAGAATAGGGATCCACCTGTCAGATGGAGGCACCTGAACCTGGCCTTCAGGAGGCCGAAGGTCTGCTCGATCACCCTCCTACTTCGTCCATGGGCCTCTTTGTAGCGTTCCTCTGCTCACTGGGGTCAGTAGCCATGACAGGCTGGGGTAACCAGAGTCACCTGCAAATGGCGAGGGACAACTGTTAGACACACACTAACCTGTAGGGACAACCCCAGACAACCATTCCCACTGTCTTGCTTCCAGGGGCTCCCCTAATAGCCACACACGGGGCCTCTGGAGTTGACCCATCACATAATGGATGCTGCTATTCTGCAGGATGTAGGTGTCATGCACTGAGCCAGGGAACTTGGCATTAACATGGGAGATGTACTGGTCTGCCAAACATACCATCTATACATTCATCGAATGATAACTCTTCCGGTTTCTGTACACCTGTTCACTCCTGTGGGGGGGGGACCAAAGCCACATGGGTCCCATCAATGGCAGCTATGATGTTGGGGATATGTTCCCATAGAAATCACCTTTCACTGTGGGCAAATCCTCCACCTGAGGGAAAACAAAGTAGCTCTGCATGTGTTTCAGCA
This sequence comes from Pleurodeles waltl, assembly GCF_031143425.1. Classification (NCBI taxonomy): domain Eukaryota; kingdom Metazoa; phylum Chordata; class Amphibia; order Caudata; family Salamandridae; genus Pleurodeles; species Pleurodeles waltl. The sequence goes on from NC_090437.1 coordinate 401,486,588, forward strand.
GGGCAGACAACACTCTGGACAACACGTTGGAAAACATAGGCTGGATCATCCCTGATGCTAAGGCCATTGTTGTTTGAAATGACCCACTTGCAAGGAAATGGAGCACTGACAGCACCTTCACTTGAGCGGGGATTCCTGTGGGATGGCGGATTGCTGACATCAGGTCTGGCTCCAACTGGGTACACAGTTCCTGGATTGTGGCACGGTCAAGCCTGTATGTGATGATCACAGGTCTTTCCTCCATTGTCAACAGGTCCACCAACGGTCGGTACACCAGAGGATTCCGCCATCTCCTCACATGTCCCAGTGGACGGTGCCTATGAAGGACAACAGCGAACAAAGAGTCAAACTACTCAGAGGTACGTACCCACAGCTTACACAGAACACCAATCATAATCTAAAAAGTGGCCTGTATGTGTGGTGAGTCTAGGCCTAGATATGTGTGACGCAGTTAAAAATGAAGCCATGTGGGCCCCTGAAATGGCAGCTGCCTGACCTCTAAACTGGGACAACTGGATGTGAGGTAACTGCGCTGGCGTTGTACACCGTTGCGGTAGGCAGTCGAAGACCGCGGCGCAATGCTGCATTGGTTAACATTGAACCCTAAGGGTCCCAGGAGCCAATGACGATGTACGCCGGCGGTGACGGTACGCACTGCCGTGGACGTGACCGCCATTTTCTATCTGTTCAATCACTCAGTACCTGATCTTCGACAGGAGAGGACCTACACTGCAAGTGCTGCTGTGACCTCGGTCTGGAAGGGACAATGGCTCGAGTGTCTGGGGAAAGGGCCCCTGCCATCACATCAGAGGAGGTGGAGAAACTCGTGGATGGGGTCCTCCCCCAGTACATGCTATTCTACGGTCCTACAGACAAACAGGTAAGTAAACTGGGAGCATGCTGTGTGGGCTATGCCTGTGTGGAGAGGGGTGGATGTAAGAAGGAAGGGGGGAGAGTGCGGCATGCATGAAACGACGGTGACTGCATGTGCTACATGCCAAGGGTAGGGATGGGGGCCAATAACTGTGATGGTGCAGTTAGTAATAAGTTTCTCTTCCCCCTGTACAAATCATGTAGGTCCGCGCCCACCAGAAAAAATATATTTGGCGTGCCATCGCCAAGGACGTCCGGACCCTGGGGGTCTACCACAGGCAGTGCACCCACTGCCAGAAAAGATGGGAGGACATTCGCCGCTGGAGCAAGAAGACGGCGGAGGCTCAGCTGGGGAAGGCCTCCCAATGTGGGAGGGGTGCCCGTCGCACCATGACCCCCCTGATGTTCCGGATCCTGGTAGTGGCGTAACCGGAGTTGGATGTGCGCTTGAGGACATCACAGCAGACACAAGGGGGTGAGTACACTCTCATCCTGCTAATTTTGCGCGCAGTGGAGGGGTCTGGGTGGGGGAGGTGGGCAGTGGGTTTCCCTAGGCCAGGGCGAGTTCCGTAGGCATGGTCCCTCCGTAAGGCAGGCCATGTGGCACCCCACCGCACCTCTGTAGAGTGGCAAGTACACCTAGTCATGCCCCTGTGCCATCCATGTGTGCAGATGTCGTCCATAGCCTAGTAGGCCATTTCCCAGGAATTGAACAGTGGAGGCCAAGAGCGCGGTGTAGTGCAGGGGGCTTGTGTGTCTGTCGTGTCCGCAACGGTAGTGGTAATGCATGCAGTCAACATGTCTTTCTTCTGTCGTCCCCCCCCCTTTTTGTGGTCTCCCTGTTCTTGTGTGCATTAGCATCATCAGGCGGAGGAGCAGTGGCACCGGAGCATGAGGTGGCTGCATCCCACATGGCCATGGAAGGCCACACTACGGAATCAGACTTCACCAGTGGGACGGAGGGCGAGGGGAGCTCCACGGCGGGGACAGGAGCTGAGACCAGCGACAGGGACTCATCCTCTGATGGGAGCTTCCTTGTGGTGGAGGCAACATCTGTGCCCCCCCATCTACAGGTACACCCGTCACCCCCCCTTCCAGCACCGCCCTCCCAGCAGCCCCTCAGTCTTTGCCCCGTGCCCACTCATCCGGGACGGTGGGCATCACCTTCGCCCGAGGCACCTCAGGCCCTGCCCCAGTCACCCCTGCTGCCCTCAGTGAGGAGGCCATTGACCTCCTCCGGTCCCTCACTGTTGGGCAGTCTACCATTTTGAATGCCATCCAGGGTGTCGAAAGGCAGTTGCAACAAACCAATGCATTCCTGGAGGGCATTCATTCTGGTCAGGCGGCCCTTCAGCGAGCTTTTCAGACTCTGGCCTCTGCACTGATGGCAGCCATTGTCCCTGTGTCTAGCTTCCCCCCCCCCCAACTTCCTCCACCCAGACCCAATCCCCTGTACCCCAGCCAATCATAAGCACACCTCCAGAGCAGCATGCACACACGTGAACACACAAGCAAAGCTCAGGCAAACATAAGCACCACACATCCCACAGGCACTCACGCAAGCATCACACACATGCAGACACACCAACATCCACTGCCTCCACTGTGTCCCCCTCCTCCTCGTCTCCCTCCTCCCTCCCAGTCTCGTCTACACTTACACCTGCATGCACTACCTCTACAGACACTACTGCCAACACCAGCACACCCACCACCACACCCCGCTCACGTGCAGTCACCACCCCCACTACCATTCACACGTCCCCTGTGTCCTCTCCCAGTGTGTCTGTGACACCACCTCCCAAGATACACAAACGCAGTCACACACCCACCCAACAGCCATCCACCTCACAACAGCCTCCAGCCCATGCACCTTCACCCAAAGTCAGCAAACGAACACCTCCTACAACCACAACCACAACCTCTTCCTCCACTCCCAAACCCCCTCCAGCTACCTTTCCCAGTGTCTCCCAAAAACTTTTCCTGTCCAACCTTGACCTCTTTCCCACACCTCCCCACCCCGTCCGTCTCCTAGGGCCTGAACTAGCACCTCAGCCACAACATCTCTGGGACCAGTGGTGCCTGTAGTCACTGGAATCTGGAGTGCACCGACCACCAGGGCAGCCAGTGTGGCACAGAGCCACAGCACAGACAGTCCCCCACCTGTGAAGCATCAGAAGTTGGCCAGTGCCCCGTGGGAGAGGGGGAAGACTCCAGCCACCAAAGCGGCTCCCAGGGGTCCCGGTGGGAGTGTGGAGTCAGCTGCTACACCTTCCAAGTTGGGGAAGGGCTACAAGATACCAGGAAAGTCTGGCAAGAGCAGCACGGCGGAGGACACCGCCATCATCCCCGCTGCCCAGGAGGCCACAGCCGTCATCCCCGCTGACCAGGAAGCCACAGCCATCATCCCCGCTGGGACAGAGAGGACCACCAGCACAAGCCCCGCTGGGACAGAGAGAACCGCCAGCACAAGCCCCGCTGGGCTAGAGAGGACCGCCAGCAGAAGCCCCGCTGGGACAGAGAGGGCCGGCAGCCCAAGCCCCGCTGGGACAGAGAGGACCGCCAGCACAAGCCCCGCTGAGACAGAGAGGACCGCCAGCACAAGCCCCGCTGGGCTAGAGAGGACCGGCAGCATAAGCCCTGGTGGGACAGAGAGGACCGCCAGCACAAGCCCCTCTGGGACAGAGAGGACCGCCAGCACAAGCCCCGCTGGGACAGAGAGGACCGGCAGCCCAAGCCCCGCTGGGACAGAGAGGACCACCAGCACAAGCCCCGCTGAGACAGAGAGGACCGCCAGCAAAAGCCCCGCTGGGCTAGAGAGGACCGGCAGCATAAGCCCTGGTGGGACAGAGAGGACTGCCAGCACATGCCCCACTGAGACAGAGAGGACCGCCAGCACAAGCCCTGCTGGGCCATGAAGGATCGCCAGCAGCTGAGTCACTGCAAAGGAGCCCGCTGCTCCAAGCACCGCTGAACAGGGCACCGCCGTCTCAAGCACCGCTGAACAGGGCACCGCCGTCTCAAGCACCGCTGAACAAGGCACCGCCGTCTCAAGCACCGCTTAACAGGGCACCGCTGTCTCAAGCACCGCTTAATAGGGCACCGCCGTCTCAAGCACCGCTGAACAGGCCACCGCCGTCTCAAGCAACGCTGGCCCATGAGCGCCAAGGGCACTAACGCTACTAAGTCCGTCACAGGCAGAATGATGCACTCTGGGCACAATGCCCCCTCCAGAACCAGTGGAGAGATCCATCCACTACCTCTGTCCTTAGCAGGATGAAGCACTCTGGGCACAAAGCCCCTCCAGAGCCAGTGGAGAGATACATCTACTACCTCTGTCCTTAGCAGGATGAAGCACTCTGGGCACCAAGCCCCCTCCAGAACCAGTGAAGAGATATATCCACTACCTCTGTCCTTAGCAGGATGAAGCACTCTGGGCACAATGCCCCCTCCAGAACCAGTGGAGAGATACATCCAATACCTCTGTCCTTAGCAGGACGAAGCACTCTGGGAACAATGCCCCCTCCAGAGCCAGTGGAGAGATACATCCACTACCTCTGTCCTTAGCAGGACGAAGCACTCTGGGCACAATGCCCCCTCCAGAACCAGTGGAGTGATCCATCCACCACCTCTGTCCTTAGCAGGAGGAAGCACTCCGAGCACAATGCCCCCTCCAGAACCAGTGGAATGATCCATCCACTACCTCTGTCCTTAGCAGGATGAAGCACTCTGGGCACCATGCCCCCTCCAGAACCAGTGGAGACTGTTATCCACTTCAGAGACTGTGGCTTTGCACTCCCCAGGATTGAACAGTGGGCAACCCACCCACTGTAGAGACTTGAGAGACTGTGGCTTTGCACTCCCCAGGATATGGCAGTGGGCAACCCACCCACTGTAGACACTTGAGAGACTGTGGCTTTGCACTCCCCAGGATATGGCAGTGGGCAACCCACCCACTGTAGAGACTTGAGAGACTGTAGCTTTGCTCTCCCCAGGATGGAACAGTGGGCAACCCACCCACTGTAGAGACTTGAGAGACTGTGGCTTTGCACTCCCCAGGATCGAACAGTTGACAACCCACCCACTGTAGAGACTTGAGAGACTGTGGATTTGCACTCCCCAGGATGGAACAGTGGGCATGTGGCCCTCTCGTGTATTTTGCGTTGTGCACTCAACCGGCTGAGGTGCCCTCCCTTTCCCTCCCCCTGAGGTGCCTGTTTTCTTGCTCTCTGATTCCCCTGCAGTGTTCTCTCCATCATGGTCGGGGATCTTGTGTGGGCCTCGCCCATACCGTGTGGGCCCAGTGTTCCACGGACTTAATTGGAGCACTAGCTGGACTACTATGCTTGGTGTATATTTTGTTAATGGTGTATATATATATTTTTGCATACTTGCTTTTAATATATTACAATGGTTACACTCATTTCCTTTTGTATTTGCATTCTTCCGGGGGTGGTTGGGGGTGTGACTATCATGTATTAATATGTATTAGTGTGTGTTGTAGTGGGTGAGGGTGGGGGTGGGGGTGTTGCATGTGTGTGTCCCTGTTTTTTTCCCTCCCACCTCCCCTGTGTCAAAGATGCAGTACTCACTGTGGTCTTCGCCGCCGACATTCGTGCTCCTGGTAGAGGAGCAGGAAGACTATCGCAGGGAGAATTTGGAGTTCCGGCTCCATGGTGTCCTAGTTCCTTGTGGGGTATGTAGAGGTGAGCGTTTTCCCTTCAGAATCCTGTTTCCGCCGTGTTTTTATCCGCGGTGAATCCGCCCTGGAAAATGTGGCGGATTGGTAGGTTGTGATACTGTGAGCGGTACTTTGTCCTCCGCCTGTCTGTTGGCGGTGACCGCCACGCTGTTTGTCTGTACCGCCGTGGCGGTCGGAGTGTAAAGTGGCTGTCTTTGTTGGCGGTTTCCGCCACGGTCGTAATTGCAAAATTTTTACCGCCAGCCTGTTGGCGGTCTTACCACCGCTTTAACACCGACCGCCAGGGTTGGAATGACCACCATATTAATAATAAACACTGTAAACATAGGCGTGAATCTCAGTAAACAAAGCAACACATGATAATAGGCCACAATACATTAAATATCAATCACTGTTTATGCATTTGGAGAAAACAGACCGTTCCTCCCTGTACCTGCATAATCACCCCCCATCAGCTCTAGCTCCACCCTCACATCTCCCACACTCAGCCCTTTAATTCAGGGTGTGTCCTGGGGCTGGCAGTAGCAGCAGAAAATGTATATCCCAGTACTCACACTCCCGGACCCATGTTCTCTTGACCTGCCCCAGACAGTTCAGATTGTTCACAACAAATTACCAGGCCCAGCCTGTTATTACCTAAAAACCTCCAATGCCCCTGAAACAGGTTCATTTTACTTTGCCCCCACTCAAAGGAGGACACTACTTAGAGATCCGATTACTTGAGATTCCCTCTGGCACTTAGTGATTCCAACCAACTCCTGGTTTCCCTTACCCCTCTGGATTAAGGTACTCTGTCCAGTACAATATGACTTTAGCTGTTCTGGACTCTCATTTAGGAAAAAACACACTAGGCACAAGTTCCGTCATGCTGCACTAGACCATGTGTTACACTCCTTGCATTGTACCCACAACTCTGAGGGTCCTACCCTGTGAATTGGCACAGCACACAATGAGCATGAAGTGGAGGTTTCACCCAAGATAAATACATCCCACTCTACCTCTGTGAAGCCCCAGCAGAGTTTCACAATAGTGACCTGTTCACTTCACCAGCCATCTCTGAGTGCAGCGGTCCTCACTTTTAAGGGCCATATACCAGTCGCACCAGTAGTACTTTGTTACCCCGCACCTGGTATGCCCAGTCTCCAGACTTCTTCCTTAGGCCATGCACACACTTCTCCTGCCAGGTGGAATCCAGCACAGTGTACCTGAAACAGAGGCGCACCATTTTTCACATATTACCGGTTATGATGTAGTCTCCCTCCGGAGCTCTTTGATGTCCCTGAGACCTCCACCAAAAACAGAGGGCAAACCAACCTGCCCTTGGAGAGCCACTCTCAGGAAGGCACACTGCAGCAGGCAATCAGCCCAAGCCAGTCTATTTTTCTGGAACAGTGCGCAGATCCCTTCCTTGGAGAGTTATCCTCCTAGGCAACGGCCTTGTGTATCAAGTTGGTACTCTGGGTAGTAGATGTTGAGTACCCCTTTTTATACTAGGTAAATGCTTTGAAGTTGGGGTAGTTCAAAGGGTATTCCTTTGAACCAGAGATGTCCCCCTCTAAATGTTCTCCCTGACTGCCCTGGGGTCCTGGAATGCAGATCTGTATCTTTATGAATGCCCGTCTCTGGCTCTGGGAGGCCAAGTGTCACAACCTCTTCCTCCTTTATCTGACCATGCCCCAGATGGCAGGAATCTGTTGTTCTGGCTGCCCGAGTTGTATAGCAGTCATGTGGGGAATGCGCAGATGTGCTCTTCCCCGGGACCGATGGAATGAGCCCTAATTTAAGGGGGACCAGAACCAGTCCTGTCCTATAAATGCCCATTTCCCTGAAGTGGCACTTTTTGGACAGTGATGACAAAACTACAGTTATCAACGGTGCAGGTTTGTCATCCCAAGTTCAACAATACCAAACAGTATAAGGTTACTCACCTGCAATCCAATAGTGCAACCGGACTTAATAAACCTCAGCTTCCCACATCACTTCATGATTAGAGCAACTCTCATGGGTACTTGGAACACGTGTGGCTGTTCGGCACTTCCTGGGTACACATGCCCTGGCACACGCACCTTTGTGAGCATGATGGTGACGCTTCGGCTATGGCCGTCTACATGGTGCCTGCGCGCCTTGGTTAGCCTGAGCCCACATGCACTGTTCCTACTAGGAAATACTTGGGCATGAATGTGCGCCGTGCGCCCCCCCCATATGAACCACTCTGCCCACCCAGGATCATGCATGCTGGGGTCAGGGAGGCTAATCTGCATCCATACCTGGCTCTGCCCTGGTATGCTAACCTCACTCCCCGGGCATCAGGGACAGTGTCCATCTGTATGGATGGCTTCTGAACTTTCATTCTGCATTGCAAGAGGGAAAGGCTCCAAACCCTAGGCTCTTGATTGTATGGATCCCAGATGTAGCTTTTATCTATTGGCTGGGCCTCCACCTTTGTTTTCCCATGTAGGGACTTCCTCCCGAGTGTGCCTAGATACAGGTAAATGCCCTACTGGGGTCTACCCAGAGCCAGCAGGACCTGGGCCCCATACTTGGGTCAGCACAGTTTCTGCATTCAGGGAGCGTCTGTTCTTGCTCCTTCCCCACTGCCCACACAGGGGGTTAGGGCCCATGGCCCACAGCCACTTATCAAGGATCTGGGTCTGGATCTGACCAGCTTCCTTCCAGTAGGGGGCCCTTCTTTATGAGGCCTTCCCTACCCGGACACATCCTTTGGGCTCTATCTCACCCTCTGACCTCTCTATTGGGTCCCTTTGGGGACGAGGTATGGCCCATTCAGGGTTAACTCCCCTCCGATGGCTACTCACCCTGAGCACGGGTGCCCATAGGTCCCGCAGGCCTACTCTGTCAGGCCATAGTTGTGGCTATAAGTGTTGTCACCCAGGGTAGCATAAGTGCCCATACTTCTTCCAGCAACCAGGGTCACCTCCTCTAGGTATCTAGTATACCTCTCCTCTGAGGTGTGGTGCTGTACTACAGGTAGGGTGGGGGACTCACCTGCCCGGCCAGACAGAGGGAAAGTGTCCAGAATTCTAAGGCCCAGCATGGGGAGACAGCATAGGAACAAGGGAAAAAGCAAAACGTTTGAGGATTTTTCCTTAAGGAGAGTCATGTCCAACAGTGTCTATATCACAAGGTGACATGGATTTGCTGCACAAGAAAAGATCTATACGAGTGTGTAGATGATATACTGGGGAGTAGTATGAGAATTCTGAACTATTGGGGTGCATCCTGTGCCACACATCACATATTTGTCTGTCCTTGATCCATAAATCAAGGTGACATGAGACCATCTGGGACCCTATTCCCTGTAGAGGGGGAATCTGTCTAGTCTAATGCCCTGGACAGAGTTGAAATCTCCATCCCATATGCTCGGGCCTTCAGGTTCTGTACTATGGTAGGGGGAAGTCTATCTAGAGACTGATTGATTACTGTGAGGTGCATCAATCACTACCAATGACAGAGGCTCTCCATCCAGTGTACCTTCTATTACCACATAGCGCCCTTCCATGTTTACAACGCTACAATATATTCCCAAGGGAATTGTGTAGGGTATCCAAATCAGCATCCCTTTGGCGCACGCTGAATATGTAGTGGCCTCGCCACCTCTTCGAAACCTTGTGGCACTCCAAGAGAGTGAGATGTTGTCAGAGTCAACAGATCCTCAGGGTCTGCGCACATTCCCAACACGTCCACCACTGAACAGCTCCAAGACCCTGATAGATAAATCACAGAGGCTAAGAGAGTTCAAGAGGGGAAGAGGGGATTAGGAAGGGAAACAGCTGGGAAGGAGACCTGTAGTAATAAAAAGGTTAGAACACACAATATGAAAAGTATATCTCCTGAAATCAATACTACACTTTGATTCTAAGCATAGTCAATCTGAAAACATGAACAATCTAAGAATTAAGTTTAAAATTACTAAGTTTCAAGATGGCCGGATACCTGTAAGGGAATCAAGATGGATTAAATGAAAACTTTCTTATTCAAGTACTTTCCTTTACTTGAGAATCAGAAAAACATTCTGACTAAATTTTAAACCAGTCATATAAATCCTTTTTTGAGAATGCATACTAGAACCATACAATATTGCATCTAGAAACTCTGATCTTCTGTGTACTCTTAAAATGTTTCAACACAAATTGCCCATATTGTATATATATATATATATATATATATATATATATATATATATATATATATATATATAGTAAACACCATAAAAGGAATGTGCACCATGAATAACACAATATGGATTCAGGAAAACAAATCACATAACTTGTCAACTCGAATATTACATGATAAATATCTTAGAATAGTGGCATACAATAAACAACATGAATTAAACTCGAGGAGAGAATCGTGCGTCTTGCCGATTCGAGTGTCACCATGTAAAATGCCAAGAAATTATAGTACGCAATGAATATCAAAGTCAAATCATCATTAAACGAATCGCGCGTCTTGCCAATTTGTAAACCACAATGTAAATGCCAAGAAATAACAGCTCACAATGAACAACAAGATCAAAGTACAATGAAACGAATCGCGCGTCTTTTGCCTATTCTTAAGCCACCATGTAAATGTCAAGTAATGGTAGCGCGCAATGAACAACAAAGTTAAAACACCATAAAACAAATGGTGCGTCTTGCCGATTCTTAAACCATCATGCAAATGTCAAGAAATGGTAGCATGCAATGAATAACAAGATGAAATTATCATGAAACGAATCACGCGTCTTGCCGATTCGCAAGTCACCCTGCAAATGTCACAAACACTCAAGTGCATATTTGACACGTGCAAAGTACTCTGTCAAATCATAAAAGAATTAGGCCCAAGAACATGAGAGTTCTCGATAACGGTGTTGGGAGGCCAGCCCAACCACCGTCTTACCACCCAGAACAAGGATCTCCAAATGAAGAATGAAAGTCAGATGTCTGGAAGATCAAATAGGCCACCGGGACAGTAGCTCAGGAAGTAGCTGCTGCTCTGCACCGGGACCTCTGAATAGTGAGCACTTGGAGCTGGGCTAGCTCCTTTTTATAGAGTCTTGGCCCAGCCCACAACCACACCCAGGCATGTTGCAGGGAAAGTCTCTAGAAGGCCCTGGAAAGTGACCACACCCTAACACTCTCTAAAAGCCTGCAGCAATACATTGCAAATGAACAGCATTTGTAAGCACATTAAAAATAGGTCTTCAGGATTGAACTCTGCAATGCAAAAGGTTAAACAACAACATATCAGCACGATGCATAAATTACGTTGTTTTGAGAGTGCTGGGTTTTTGCATTCTAGTCGCCAATAGAGCGCGCACTGCCCTGGTGCTGACAGATGTGTCTCCTGAAATATGCAATTTGCACCCCCCTGCATATTAGATATGCATGAATCTTCTGATGTTTTATTAGTGTAGCCATTCCACACATATTGCAGGTCAGAATTGTATATTTTGGAGATGTTTTTACAAGTGAGGTTACCATGGTCTTGGGGGTCCCTGCTCTCCAGCTGTCTGTGTAAGTGGGGCTGTGTCCCAGAAACAGAGGGCTTCAGCAACTGTGTTGACAGTGGTGCAAGACACATCTATAGACATCATAATAATCATACAACTCTCAACTCCATCCCTAGGTCAGAACTACAATGTACAAACCTTTCATCAGGACTGCCCCTGCAGCTGGAGTGAAATATTGCACACACTATTTCACAGCCATTTTCACTGCACTACGGTAACTTATAAGTCACGTATATGTCTAACCTTCATTTACTGAAGGCCAGGTGCAAAGTTATTGTGTGCAAGGGCACCATTGCACCAGCAAAGGTGCCTGCACGTTCTCCAGGGCCAATTCCCCGGACTTCATGATTGCGGGGACACTATTATAAGCGTGCACTACAATTATGTCAATACATATATGTAACTTCACAATAGTAACTCCGAATATGGCCTTGTGAGGTGTCTAAGATCATGGAATTGTCCCCCCAATCCTGATGAAAATGCAAAATGTGGTTCATTGTTACTTTAAATTTTGCTTTCTATATAATTTTTACATTATCAGCCTTGAGAAAGCCCCAGGCCTGCATGCCAGAATGGGGTGAAACATGTTTGCTGATTTCTTCACATTGTAGTCTTCCTTTGAGAATCTTATGGAAATATCAGAAGAATAAATAATTATTTTATTTTCCATCTTTTACATTTTGGCTACAATGGAATAACAATACGAAGTGCCATTTTGCTAATCAGTTTTGTTCTCTATTTTTCTTCCATCAACCATTACCCTGATGTCAACTGATCAGATCATTTGACTAGGACACTTTTATATCTTTTAAATGTTGCATATGTTGTTGCTGTTGTGCTGTTTTCATAGGGGGTGGGATGGGATGCGTATAGGCTCCTGCCTGCCACAGGGAGAGGAGCTATTGAGATGACCTCACAAGCCAGGTCTTGCTGACCCTTAATCTACCCCTTAGACTGGAGTGCTGTACATGGGATGCCATGGAGTTGCCCAAAAACTCTTTGTCATTCCACGTAGTTGCACATAGTACATACTATCTAAATTGCTTTTTTTTGTGTGAAAGTTCTGATAGGGTGGTGTGAGCATCTGTAGCATTTATGGGCATGGGGGAATATGATGGAGGGACATGGAAACTTAAAAATATGTTCAAGTCTCCACGTGTGGTAGTAATTGTTCAGAGAGTGTGAAATCGCCGCTCTCACTCAGTGCATCTCAGCAGGAGGCACAGTGTGGAGAGAAGGAGGCTGTGGTTGGCGCTCTGAGCTGAGACGGCAGCCGCTCGCTTCGAATGACTAATCTCAAAATTCACTGCACAAAGGATTCCTCTGGGGTTTGTGAAGAAGTCCTACATGCTTGCCTGTTTGGGAGGCTGTGCCGCTGTCCAGGGACAGGAGGGGTGCTAGATTTGACGAGCGTGCTCCTAAGGACACAGAGGGTGGACATCATTGACATGGACTGTCCTGAGGTCCTGCTAGCACAATTTGGAGGAGGTAAGACCTTGCCTTCCCTGAGAACGACGGTACCCATGTGTATTTTGTCTTCTTTACCTCCTGAGGCCTCTGTGCACTCTTTGAAAAATTCCTTCATGCACAGCCTGGCCCAGGTCCTCAGCAGTCCACCATGTGAAGCTCAACTTGCTGAGTTGTTCTCCGGCGGCGTGGGACCTTCTTTTGTTGTGCTGCATCAACTGCATTTTGCACTTCCTTTGAACCCATATCCTGCGGCTTCTAGGATTGGTGGCTGGCACCCTGAGGGCTCTCTAAAGTGCCGAGATCCCCCTCTTCCTCCTCACCTAGAGTTGAGGCCCCCAGATCCCTCCAGGGTCCATCTAGCGCCATTTTGATGAAAAATGCACTTTTGTCATAGCCAAGGCTTGTTGGTGCCTTCCAACACGAAATCTCATCTGCAACGATCTTCACGCCATGGACACCTTTTGCATCCTGCAGGAATCTGCTGGCATCTTCCGAGGGTGCATTTCTGCAGTCTTCTACTAAGCGGGGACTCTTCTTTTGCACCCTCTTCTGGGTTGGCAGGGGCTCCTGTCCTTCCTAGAACTTCTTTCGACTTCTGGACTTAGTCCCCTTCCTTTGCAGGTCTTCAGGTCCAATAATCCAGCAGTTGTTCTTTGCGGACTTGGTTGGCTGCTGCAAAATCCCAAAAACAAGGTGTATTGTGTCCTACGGAAACTTGCAGTACTTTACTCCTGCTTTTCTGGGCTCTGGGGTGGGGTAATTTACTTACCTTTACTGTATTCTTACTGTCCCAGCGATTCTGCACACACTACACTTGTCTAAGGGGGTATTCATGATTCACATTCCACTTTTTTAGCATATAGTTTGTGTTGCCCCTAGATCTATTTTCTCGCATTGCATTCTATAGGATTTCCTACTGTTTGCATTGTCCTATGACTATTTACTTGTCTAATGTTGGTGTCTATTGTATACATTGTGTATAATACTTACCTCCAGAAGGAGTCTTGTCTCTAAGATATTTTTGGTACTGTGTCACCCAAATAAATACCTTTATTTTTGGTAACACTGAGTATTGTCTTTACTTGTGCATAAGTACTGTGTAACTGTAAGTGGTATTTCATGAGCTTTGCATGTCTCCTAGTTCAACCTGAGCTGCTCTGCTATAGCTAGCTCTATCAGCCTAAGCTGCTGGAACACTACAACATTCCCTAACAAGGGACAACTGGACCTGGTGTGAGATGTAAGTACCCAAGCGACCCACTACAAACCAGGCCAGCCTCCTACAGGTACTTTAATTACCTTTGGTGTTTTCTTACAACCCAGGCGCCCCTCTACACTCAACACTTGCCTAGGGGGGAATTCGACATTAGCATTTAACTATTTCAGTATATGGTTTATGTTGCCCCTAGGCCCATTGCAATCTATTGTATTTTCTGCTGTTTGCACTATTCTATGACTGTTTACTTACCTGATTTTGGTTACTAGTATACATTGTTTATAATACTAACCTCCAGAAGGAGTATTGTCTCTCAGATATTTTTGGCCTTGCGTCACTAAAATAAAGTACCTTTATTTTTGGTAACACTGAGTATTGTCCTTTATTGTGTGTAAGTACTGTGTAACTATAGTGGTATTGCAGGAGCTTTGCATGTCTCCTAGTTCAGCCTAAGGTGCTCTGCTACAGCTACCTATAGGCAGCCTATGCTGCTAGAACACTGCCTACATTTCACTAATAAGGGATAACTGGACCTGGTATAAGGTGTAACTACCTTAGGTACCCACTACAAACCAGGCCAGCCTCCTACAGTACCCCATCAGTCATTCATAATCAGAAAGAATGCAAGCCCAGCTAACACAGTCATGTGCCAACTTCGCTGCTGCCAGCATCATGGTGTTGCTGGTGGTGCATTTCTTAGTGGTGGAGGGAGCATCATGTGACCATGTTAAAAATCTCTCCATAGTTTGCTATGATGACTGGTGGCTGCAGTGCAGGCCCCCACTCGCAGAGCAGCTCCGATAAGGGCCCCAGGGGCATGCAGTAATGATTTGTTTCTCTGTTAATTAGGATTCGTAGTTTGGTGAGGTTATACAGCACATAAAGCAAGGGAATATTTGACTGACCGGCTACCCAGAACTACTGCTGTGTGGGGCTCACTTTGGCTTACATGGCAGACAGCACTCTGTTTGTTCGTGTTTAAAGAGAGAACAAAATAAATCAGTAAATGATGAACAAACTCACGCAGCTGACAAGGAGTTACCTGTCTTTCCAATGGTGCTCTGCCCCAGTACTACCTGATGCACAGTGCGAACAGGGACCAGCCTCACAGATCACCTTAGTGCCTGAACTCAGTCAGCTTCTCTTTCAACTGGACCCTGACCTCTCTGCTGTCTGCTCCTTGCGTCCCTCCTCTAGACCCACCTGTTGAGCTTTTCTCAGTCTTCGATATGGAGCGCCCTCTACCTTTGCACGGCTCCGTGTTCCCAGCCTTGGTGCCGGCACCCTTTCCCTACCCAAAATCTCTGCTCTTGTGTCAGGGTGACAGGGGAGCAAGTCAAATCCAGCACCCCTCCTGTCCCTGGACAGCAGCACAGCCTCCCAAACAGGCAAGCAAGTGGGACTTCATCACAAACCCCAGAGGAATCCTTGGTGCAGTGAATTCTGAGATCAGTCATTCGAAGCAAGCGGCTGCCATCCCAGCTCAGAGCGCCAACCACAGCCCCCTTCTGTCCACACCGTGACTCCTGCTGAGATGCACTGAGTGAGAGTGGGGATTTCACACTCTGTGAACAATTACTACCACATGTGGAGACTTGAACATATTTTTAAGTTTCCATGTCCCATTGTTGTGTAGCCATTTTAGTTATAGCTCCATGCATGTTAGTTTAATACACTAGGCCACTGTGCACCTTGACCTAGATATATTTTATTCAGCTTTGCATTGTTATTTTTACACTAGCCAGTTTTACTGTCTTGTTTTAATTTATTCTATATAACTGTTTTGCTTAGTTCAGCATTGTGTTCTCAAATAACGCATTCTTGATCACTCTGTGCTTCAGTCAAGGCTACAGTCTGGTACACTGCCGGTAAACATGGTAGAAGTTTAGTCTCCAACATTCGTAGAAAATACACATCCTTACGTAGGGACATTTTCTAAGAACATCTGCTATTTTAAATATTAAAACACTTTCTAGTCCCATTACACGTCAAGAGGGAGATTCCAGCCAGGGAACCACAACTGTATGCTGAATGCTTCGCTGCAGATGCTGACGCAGATTACAGGCCTTTGTTCAGGTCGGAGGGTTGATGTCCTCCCAAGGGAACCTGAAAGGCAGGATTAGAGCTTAACATGCCATGCTCAAAATATGATTTAGACAGGAAATAGTCAGTCGATTTTAGTGGCAACATGATAGCATTATTCCTATTCTTCACTCTCATCGCCACCATTTTAATATTGTTGTGTTGTGTTGTTCTGGTTATTGCAGCTCATGCTTTGCTATAGAAAATTCAGTTGTTTTATTAAACCAATCTTTGAAACTAATACTGTTTTTATTGTCATTCATACATAAGATCGAATTGCGAGTGAGAGAACCGGATGTGACCTGAGTGACCACGACTTCCCTGAGAAGTACGATATGTCATGGGTTCGGCTGCCAATCATCTCTACCTTTCGAGAGAGATGAGGCACTGCTAGATAGCCGGGGCAAAGCCCGGATTTGGAGCCACAAGTGTCACCCGCCGTGGGTCAGACTCAGTCCCCCACACTGTGGAAGATCTTGCTGCGTAATAATCCAGTAGTCTCATTAGAATAATGAGAGCCTTCGCGACATGGCGCCCCCAACGTTTGGTCATGCTCTAATTTTCGGGTCCTCCGGAGTATCTCTGTCACATTATTTATAATGACACCTCAGTGCTGTATGTGGAGACGTCCGTGGTACTGAGGATTTCCACCACAGCTGTGTAGGTAATCCTATTACAACTGGGGGTTGTTCAAGCTTGAACTTTAAAAGGAAAACCCCATTTTGGCGTGCCTTCTCTGAACTCATAGTGTTACTATCATGGCGAATCCCCAAAATGTACAAATAGCTGTTAACATGAGACAACCTCTCACAGCACACTTATTAGCAAATGGCCTAACGGCCCAGGGAGGTCCAGTCACGTTTGTGGTGGACGCCCACACAGCTTATAGAACAGAACTTTTTACTCTTGGGTCACATTTCCAGCAGTTGATGGGAACACAAATACATTTCAAACATATACAGTTGCGAATGCGCCTGGACAATACAGAGCGTACGCATATTTGGAGATACCTCTATCTTATCAAGAACAAAATAATTGGCTTGATGGTGCCCTAACCCATACAATATTACCAGTTAGGTTAGGTCCACTAAGTAATGACGGTCCTACCTGGCCTTTATTGGCTACTTATACACCACATCCTGCGGTTGGGCATTTAGCAGTAGCAGAGGTTCGTCGCTTATACATTGAGTTAATAGCAATATACAGACGATTAGTACAATTTGTGATGCAAACATTAAATACAAACCCAGCACGTGCTGCTCCAGCACACCCACATGCAGTAACACCAGGTATAAATCCTGCGACTGTACATTTGATAATGGGTAAAGTATCCGCCAAACAAGAGGAAACTCCGTTTTGGTTAGCACAAAAAATTAGTGCGCTGGAGGCAGTATTTCCCATTTGGGACCTCAGGATAAACATAGAATATTAACAATGTGCTTGCCCTTTGGGATGGTCCCTACAGTAGAAAACTGTAATACATGGGGCACGGTATTTGCCGCGCTCTATACAACCGCACACGGTACACCAACACTTGCCAACTTACCGGAAGTGCTGAAACAAATTCAAGATGAATATGGGGCTGCCCCGGCCCTAGATTTGGGGATGCAACTGATGGGCAACTTTGCCACAGTATCCTCAATCATTTTAAGTAACCTTACAGGGGAAGCAGTCGCACTTGCAGTGCGCATGCAGCTCCGTGACGTTCCGCAACAAGATCGAGAACGAAAGCTGCCTAAAATAATAGCTGAAACATATTCAAGTATCGGTTGAGATAGCCTAGGGGCCAGACCACAAAAACCTCAATTCCAGGGTAAATCAAATAAAGGTAAGTCCAAACAACAACCTAAGGGTAATAAGAAACGCTGGGATAAAAGGCAAAAGACGCCTAAAAAACAAAGGGGAGAATCTCCACACACGGAGACCCCACAGAATAGGTATAATTTCAGAAATAGAGATAATATCAAAACGCCTGATAAATATCAATATACTGATACACGCCAATCTCATTCCTTTCAGGACTCATCGGAAAAGAGAAATGAGAGAGGTGGGCGATCAGAGCGAATAACAGACTACGTGAAACCAAGACAGGAATCACAACACTCTTCGGAGGTTTCTGTTAAAAAGGAAGAGAAACCTGCCCAACAAAAACAACAATTTAAAAAGAAAAAGGTGGCAGCAGTCGCAGTTCGACATGCCACACAGGAAGAGGGTACTCTTGAAGAACAAGAAGTGGGCGCTAGCATTGCTAGACAGCGCGGCAGAGGTCACAATAGTTCGCCAGAATTTTCTAGAGCATCTGGAGGTGAAAGCAACTGATGACTTTATACAAGTAGAAACAGCGGACATGCGTATCTCCAAGCCTGATAGGGTGTACAAAGTAATGCTGCAATTAGGAGACATTAAACGCACATTAAACGCAATCTTTTGGGATCGCATAGTAAAAGTCTATGATGTCTTGTTGGCCGAACTAGATTGGCTGCCTGACTTTGTCCGTACCTGCCCATGTGGAGAAGATGTTACTAAGCCTTCTTTCTTGCCCCTTGTTCCAGAAGAACTCGCTGAATCCTATTACACTGAATGGGCTCTAGCACAAGCACCTGCATTATACAGAAATCACATAGGGTGGGATAAATACTCCCCTTACCATGTAATTCCCATTAAAAGTGAACCTCAGCCACAACCACAGTATCCTATCAAACATGACGTAAAAGCACCAGTGAGAGAGTACCAGGGTATAATTGAACCCTGTGTTTCGACGATGAATAACCCTTTATTTCCTGTAGCTAAACCGGACCATTCATACAGAATAGTCTTAGACGACAGACATTTAAACAGTCATACACGCACATATGCTATACAAAATTCACATAGCACTGCACTAATGAGCAACATAGTGCGGAAAAAATACAAAACAACATTAGACATTTCAAATGGGTTTTTCTGCCAGAATATAGCGCCTGAAAGCAGGGACTTAACAAGCTTTAGCGCACTAGGCTCTCAGAAAAAATTCTGTTGTTAACCTCAGGGGTATAAGAACAGCCCAGGACTGTTCGTGGCTCGTGTTACTGCCATTTTACATGAGATTGACCCTAAAGCATTGTCCTATGTAGATGATATATATCTCACGGATGATGAGTTACCACAACATTTAAGACGGGTAGCCCGCATTGTTGTAGGGTTTGCCAAATTTGGCTACAAATTTAACTTTAAAAAAACAAAAAATGCCTTCCTCAGCGTCCTGTTTCTGGGATATGAGCTGTTAAGTGAAGGGAAGAGCCTAGTGTCACAATTTGTAGAAAAATGCACACAATTACAACCACCGAATACGATTCAAAAACTCCAATCATTATTGGGTTTCTTAAATTTTGGCAGAAAATACATTCCCGGTTATGCCACGCGCATAAAATCTTTATGTGACTTAATACATCCCGATTTTTCAAGTAAATCCTGGACAACTGAGCATACACTCATACTTAGAGAATTTCAGACAGACATGCTTGCAGCACAACATTTACACACAAGGGACAACAAAACACATCTGGTCATCAGGGTAATAGCTGGGGCCATCGGTTTCACCTATGTGACATTTAATGAGGGTGAGACAGTTCCGATAGCATACAAATCACATTTGTATTTAGCAGCTGAACAACGCTTTGCTCCCACAGAGAAAATTCTCACTGCTGTGCAGATGGCTGTTATTAAAGAAAGACCTCTTGCCCAGGGAAAACATATTATTGTAGTTTCTCCAATCCCAGCCCTAGAGGCTGTTACAACGCAAAAGCACTACATCTACGTTGGATACAATGGGCTACGTCTTTAAGAGCCACTGAGGTAGACTACATTTTTGCCCCAAAGTTACAAACTCAGGAATTCCTGCAATATGAAGTAGAATATCTAGTTCCAGCAAATACCTTGCCTATTGATCAGTATCATAGAGTCATGTACACCGATGGCTCTGCACAACCTGCAATTGGAACTAAACATCAATATTCTGCTGCTTGCGCAGTTGTATGTGGCTATATGGAAGGGGACAATTTGGGTCCTCTACATACCTTTACACAGACCCTAGGGGATTGTACAGCACAATTGGCTGAGCTAAAAGCTCTGCTGACAGCATTATAACATACGGATCCGGCACAGTCTACGCTGATCATTTGTGATTCATATTTTTGTGTCCAGTCCTTTAATAAATACTTGCATTATTGGTGCCAGAATGGGTGCAGAGACTCCAAAGGCAACACCTTTAAACAGAGACTGCTGTTGGGGAAGGTAGCAGATCTGAAAGAGACGCTACCGAAGGTCCATATTGTGCATACACTTGGACACCAGCGCGTTGGAATACACGTTGCTGGAAATACATTGGCTGATGAAGCCGCAAAGTCGGCAGTGGCAGTAGCCACTGTAGCTGCAGTGACTCGCTCGAGTTCCAAACCAGACGCAGACATTTGGGCTGCCATTAAAGCTACAGCTGATGGTACGCCCCATCCTAAAGGATTCCCTAACAAATATCAATACTATATGGGAAGTATGCTGAACGGTGAAGTTAAGATACGTCGCTAACAAAGATATAAGACTACAATTGATCAAAGCAGCGCATGAGGGGGTGGCATCTGCACATGCTGGTGTGGCGGCTACAATTTCAATCTTACAGGCCCGTTATTGGTGGCCCGGTCTCTATAAAGAGACTAAGCAGTTTGTCCTTTGTTGTTACATCTGTCAACAAATTAAAGTTTCCACGGCCAAGTGCCTGCCGCGGACACCCATCTTAATTTCTATCAAACCGCTACAGTGTGTGTACTTGGACCACTGTGGTCCACTAACACCTGACAGTGCATACAAATACATATTAGTCGCTGTTGATTCATGCTCCAGATTTGTATGGGTGTGGCCACAACACTCGGCTGACTCTCGGACTGTTATTAAAGATTTGCGAGTCTTTATCTGTACATATGCAGTTGCGGCATTTCATTCGGACCAGGGCCCTGCTTTCGCCTCAAGGGCATTCAGGGACTCCATGGCTTCGTTGGGGTTCAAACTGCAGTACTCGTCTCCATTTCATCCCGAGGGAAATATTGTTGTGGAGTCTTAGGTACGGGTCGTAGTTGGCTTAATCACCTGTATGGAGTCTAGAGAGCACTAAATAATCTGCCTAGAAGGTCCCTGGGAGGTCGTGCTTCATTTGAGAACCTGTTCGGAACTCAAATGTTTGTCCTGGATCTTGATGGTCCTGGCGTGGAGGCAGCAGAAACACCTTTTGACATAAATGAACGTGTCACTGTTTTACAGGAATTACAACAGTCCTGTCATGATAATTCTTCCAAAAGTGCTGCCTCCACAGGAATTAAGGATGTGCCAGAAACATCTACCGGCTGGATTCCCAGAGTTGGTGATCTTGTACGTGAAAAAGTCGCAGTGAAAAAGGAATTTGGTCCTTCTCATCGAGCACCAGTCCCTATACTAGGGATACACGGTACCAGAACTGTTATTCTACCACCGTTGGAAGGTGCCAAAGAAAATCGTTTTGTTACAATTGACAATGTCAAATTACACCATGTCGACAATCCAGCACAGCTGACCAAGAGGAACATCCAGTAGTTCCCGAATCCCTCTCACTACTGGCGAAGAAGTTCCACTACAAGCTGTTTATACCAACACTGATACCTCTCTGAGCTTGGGGAGGGTGGATGATGAGCTTGGATTAGTTCCACTAACATCAGATAGTTTAGAAACATTTGACCAAGTCAACTCGACTACAAGCCAAACGGATGGTGCTGTCTATAATGTGCCACCACAGGAAACACCAACTCCACCACTGACAACGGCTACGCCATTTGCACCAACTGCCTCTGGTTATTTTGCCGACTTCAACAACGGTTTATCAGACTCATTCGCCTCTTCGACAGCTGATCTGTCAGGTGCACGTAAGCTAACAAAATGGCTTAAAGAAACATACTTCATTTTTCCATGGAACCATCTATGGCTTTCTTTGACTGTTCTAGCCCTTCTACTTTGGATTGGTTTTGTCATTACCTTTTTTTATTAATACATGGTCATTTTCTTCCCGAAAGATCAGCAGTTGAACAGGTGGAGGAGGTTTTGAAACCACATTTTTCATCACATAAGGTCCGAAGAGACTTGTCTTTTGTGAACATTTCTGCAGTGCCAATTCCTGATGGGATTGTTTGGGACAAAGTAATGTTCGATATATATGGTCCCACGGAAATCATTCAAATACCGTATGTGTTAAAATTATCAATGAATGATATAGTCATACCAGGCATTGTATCTGATGATTGTGATGTGAAAACAGTTGATTTTATGATGGCAGAATTGCAATATTATACTGTCTTTAAAAACGAAGATGTTTACCAATTCAAAGAAAATTATGGTGATATGTTTTGCTATAATTAATATGGGCACCACTTCATACATAGAGCGAGTAGTCCCAAAACAATATTTAATTACATGCAATTAGAACATTGTCCAGCTCCACTGCAAGGGAGTTCTAAAACTTATACTGAAAAGTTTACATATTTTTCTGGGCATAATCAAAAGAATGCTGAGTCATATTATTTTAAAGTAACTCCTACTAAGGATATACATATGTTATTGACCAATACGAAATTTATATATTCTGAATCTTTTGTTTCCCAGTTATCAATAGAAGGTTATGAATATTGGTCCAAATCTATTGATTTGAAAAGTGTTTGGGGAACGAAAAAATGGCAGATCAAGGGAAAGGAAACATTGTTAAGAGCATGTCTCATCCCTGTTCAAATGATCTTTTTAAATGAAACAGTGCAACAAACAAGTTGCTTAGGCTTAGCAACAATCAGAGAATTAAACATGCCCAGTATATCTGCCCCTGCAAAATTTGACAACTGGCAAAAGTACACGAATGTAACTAAAGATGAGCTCAATGAGTGGGTCCAGAATGGTACGTTTAATGCTTCGTTGACACGTCCAGGTGGGTGGTTATTGTGGCTCATAGATACCAACGGGTGTCATCAACGTTTTAATAACTCCTCGGGGGTTTTAAGACAAGTAGGCCAGACCCTCGCTATATATCAACAGAACATGCAGATATCATTACAATATATAGGTTGTCATTACAACCCTGGCGGACGGTGTTAAAGCGGCGGTAAGACCGCCAACAGGCCAGCGGTAAAAAAATGGGAATTATGACCGTGGCGGAAACCACCAACAAAGACAGCCACTTTAACACTCCGACCGCCACAGCGGTACAGACAAACAGCGTGGCGGTCACCGCCAGCAGACAGATGGGAGACAAAGTACCGCCCACAGTATCACAACCTACCAATCCACCACATTTTCCGGGGCGGATTTACCGCGGATAAAAACACGGCAGAAACAGCCATTTCAAAGGAAAAACGCTCACCTCTACACACTCCACAAGAAACGACGACACCATGGAGCCGGAACTCCATATTCTTCCTACACTAGTCTTCCTGCTCCTATACGACGATCATCAACACCGGCGGCGAAGACAACGGTGAGTACTGCACCTACGACATAGGGGAGGGGGAGGCAAAAGACAGGGACACACACACGCAACACCCCACCCCCACCCCGACCCTCACCCACTACAACACACACACCAATGCATATCCAAACATTACAGTAACAATCCCCAACCCCCCCGGAAGAATGCAAAGACAAAAGGAAATGAGTCGAACCATTGTAATATATCAAAATACAGTAACCAAATAAATACATATATATATATATATATATATATATACACATTAAACAAAATATACACCACGATTAGTAGTGCAGATAATGCACCATTCATTGTCTGTGGACCACTGGGCCCAAAATGCATGGGCGAGGCCCACAATAGCTACCTGATCAAAACGGAGAGAACACTACAGGGGCATCAGATAGAAATACAACAGGTACCTCAGGGGGAAAGAAAGGGGGGGCACCTCAGCCGGATGAATGCACCACGCCAGATCCACGAGGGGGCTCCATGCCCATTGATGTATCCTGGGGAGTGCAAAGCCACAGTCTCTCAAGTCTCTACAGTGGGTGGGTTGCCCACTGTACCATCCTGGGGAGTGCAAAGCCACAGTATCTCAAGTATCTCCAGTGGGTGGTTTGCCCACTGTACCATCCTGGGGAGTGCAAAGCCACAGTCTCTCAAGTCTCTCCAGTGGGTGGTTTGCCCACTGTACCATCCTGGGGAGTGCAAAGCCACAGTTTCTCAAGTCTCTACAGTGGGTGGGTTGCCCACTGTACCATCCTGGGGAGTGCAAAGCCACAGTCTCTCAAGTCTCTACAGTGGGTGGTTTGCCCACTGTACCATCCTGGGGAGTGCAAAGCCACAGTATCTCAAGTCTCTCCAGTGGGTGGTTTGCCCACTGTACCATCCTGGGGAGTGCAAAGCCACAGTCTCTCAAGTCTCTCCAGTGGGTGGTTTGCCCACTGTACCATCCTGGGGAGTGCAAAGCCACAGTCTCTCAAGTCTCTACAGAGGGTGGGTTGCCCACTGTACCATCCTGGGGAGTGCAAAGCAACAGTCTCTCAAGTCTCTCCAGTGGGTGGGTTGCCCACTGTACCATCCTTGGGAGTGCAAAGCCACAGTCTCTCAAGTGGATAACAGTCTCCACAGGTTCTGGAGGGGGACTGGTGCCCAGAGTGCTTCATCCTGTGAAGGACAGAGGAAGTGGATGCATGTCTCCACCGGTTCTGGAGGGGGACTTGTGCCCAGAGTGCTTCGTCCTGGTAAGGACAGACGGAGTGGATGCATGTCTCCACTGGTTCTGGAGGGAGACTGGTGCCCAGAGTGCTTCATCCTGTTAAGGACAGATGGAGTGGATACATGTCTCCACTGGTTCTGGAGGGGGACTGGTGCCCAGAGTGCTTCATCCTGTTAAGGACAGACGGAGTGGATGCTGTTCTCCACTGGTTCTGGAGGGGGACTGGTGCCCAGAGTGCTTCATCCTGTTAAGGACAGACGGAGTGGATGCTGTTCTCCACTGGTTCTGGAGGGGGACTGGTGCCCAGAGTGCTTCATCCTGTTAAGGACAGACGGAGTGGATGCTGTTCTCCACTGGTTCTGGAGGGGGACTGGTGCCCAGAGTGCATCACTCACCCTGTGACGGTCCCAGTTGCGTCACTGCCCCTGCCGCCCATGGGCTTGCGGGGCTTGAGTTGGCAGTCTTTGCCCTGTTCATCTGTGCTTGCCCTGTTCAGCGGGGCTTGCCATGGCGGTCTTTGCCCTGTTCAGCAGTGCTTGAGTTTGCAGTTTCTGACCTGTTCAGTGGTGCTTGCCCTGTTCAGCGTTGCTTGCCATGGCGGTCTTTGCCTGGTCAGCGGTGCTTGAGTTTGCAGTTTCTGACCTTTTCAGCGGTGCGTGCCCTGTTCAGCGTTGCTTGCCATGGCGGTCTTTGCCCTGTTCAGCGGTGCTTGAGTTTGCAGTTTCTGTCCTGTTCAGCGATGCTTGCCCTGTTTAGCGGTGCTTGCCATGGCGGTCTTTGCCCTGTTCAGCGGTGCTTGAGTTTGCAGTTTCTGACCTGTTCAGCGGTGCTTGCCCTGTTCAGTGGAGCTTGCCATGGCGGTCCTTCATTGGGCAGCTGGGCTGGGGCTGGCGGTCCTTCATTGGGCAGCTGGGCTGTGGCTGCCGGGGCCCTCCTGGGCAGCTGGGCTGTGGCTGGCAGTGGCCTCCTGGCCAGTGACTCTGGCGGTGGCCTCCTGGCCAGTGACGATCGGGCTGGCCTCCTGGGCAATGACTCTGGCAGTGGCCTCCTGGCCAGTGACGATCGGGCTGCCCACCTGGGCACTGACTCTGGCGGTGGCCTCCTGGCCAGTGACGATTGGGCTGGCGGTGGCCTCCTGGGCAGCAGGGATGTTGGCGATCTTCGCCGCAGTGCTGCTCCTCCCAGACTTTGGCGATTTCTTCTGCCCCTTCCCCACCTTGGGAGGAGTCACAGCTGAGTCAACACTCCCCCCAGGACCCTTGTGAGCGGCTTTGCTGGCTGGAGCCTTCCACCTCTCCCGCCGGGCACTGTCCAACTTCTGGTGCTTCACGGGGGGGACTGGCTGTGCTGTGGCTCCATGCCACACTGGCTGGCCTGGTGCCCGGTGCACTCCACATACCTGTAACAACAGGCACCACTGGTCCCGGAGATTTTTTTGCTGAGGTGTTAGTACAGGACCTATGATTTGGAGGGGGGGGAAGAGGTCAAGCTTGGTCAGGAAAAGTTTCTTAGGAACACTGGGACGGTGCATGCGCTGGAGGCTGTCGTGAGGTGGATGGCTGTTGGGTGGGTGTGTGCCTGCGTTTGTGTATCTTGGGAGGGGGCATCACAGACACACTGGGAGAGGACACAGGGGACGTGTAAATGGGAGTGGGGGTGGTGACTGCACGTGAGCAGGGTGTGGTGGTGGGTGTGCTGGTGCGGGACATAGTGGCTGTAGTGGTAGTGCATGCAGGTGAAAGTGTAGACGAGACTGGGAGGGAGGAGGGAGACGACGAGGAGGGGGACAGAGTGGAGGCAGTGGATGTTGCTGTGTCTGTATGTGTGTGATGCTTGCGTGAGTGCCTGTGGGATGTGTGGTGCTTATGTTTGCCTGAGCTTCCCTTGTGTGTTGACGTGTGTGCATGCTGGTCTGATGGTGTGCTTGGGATAGGCTGGGGTACAGGGGATTGGGTCTGGGTGGTGGAAGTTGGAGGGGGGAGGCTAGAGACAGGGACAATGGCTGCCATCAGTGCTGAGGCCAGAGTTTGCAGGGTTCGATGAAAGGCAGCCTGACCAGAATGAATGCCCTCCAGGAATGCATTTGTGTGTTGCAATTCCCTTTCTACACCCTGGATGGCATTCAAAATGGTAGACTGCCCAACAGTGAGTGACCTGAGGAGGTCAATGGCCTCCTCACTGAGGGCAGCAGAGGTGACAGGGGCAGGGGCTGAGGTGCCTGGGGCGAAGGTGATGCCCACCCTCCTGGGTGAGCGGGCACGGGGCGAAGGCTGAGGGGCTGCTGGGAGGGCAATGCTGGTAGGGGGGGTTGGCAGCTGTACCTGTAGAAGTGGGGGGCACAGATTTTTCCGCCACCACAAGGGAACTCCCATCGGAGGACGAGTCCGTGTCACTGGTTGCAGATCCTGTGACCGCCGTGAAGCTCTCCTCGCCCTCCGTCCCACTGGTGTATTCCGAGTCCGTGGTGTGGCCCTCAATGGCCATGTGGGATGCAGCTCCCTCGTGCTCCGGTGCCACTGTACCTCCGCCTGATGATGCTGATGCACACAAGAAGAGGGAGACCACAAAAAGGGGGGGACAACAGAAGAAAGACAGGTTGAGTGCATGGCTTACCACTACCGTTGGCGGACAATACAGACACAGCAGCCCCCTGCACTACGCCGCGCTGTTGGGCTCTACAGATGCAATTCCTGGGATATGTCCTACATGGCTATGGTCGACATCTGCACACATAGATGACACAGGGGCATGTATACCTGTACTTGGCACTCTACAGAGGTGGGGTAGGGTGCCACATGGCCTGCATTACGGAGGGGCCTAGCCTATGGAACTCGCCCTGGCCTAGGGAAACCCACAGCCGTCCTCCCCCACCCAGACACCTTCACTGCGCGCAAAGTCCGCTGAATGATGTTGTACTCACTGCCTTGTGTCTGCTGTGAGGCCCTCAAGCGCCCATCCAACTCAGGGTAGGCCACCGCCAGGATCCGGAACATCAGGGGGGTCATGTTTCGACGGGCACCCCTCCCACGTTGGGAGGCCATCCCCAGCTGAGCCTCCGCCATCTTCTTGCTCTAGCGGCGAATGTCCTCCCATCTTTTCCGGCAGTGGGTGCTCCGTCTGTGGTGGACCCCAGGGTCCGGACGTCCTTGGCAATGGTACACCCAATATCCTTCTTCTGGTGGGCGCTGACCTACATGAAATGTACAGGGGAAGAAGAGAAGTCATTACCAACTGCACCGTCGAAGTGAGTGGCCCACATCCCTAGCCTTGCCATGTGGCACATGCATTCACAGACCTTCATGCACGCAGAACTGTGCCCCCTTCATTCTTACAACCAGCCCTCTCCACACAGGCATAGCCCACACAACGTGCTCCCTGTGTACTTACCTGTTGGTCTGGAGGACCGTAGAGTAGCGTGTACTGGGGGAGGACCCCGTCCACGAGCTTCTCCAACTCCTCTGCAGTGAAGGCAGGGGCCCTTTCCCCAGACGCATGAGCCATTGTCTCTTCCAGACCGAGGTCACAGCAGCACTTGCAGTGTAGGTCCTCTCCTGTTGAAAATCAGGTATCGAGTGATTGAACAACTAGAAAATGGCGGTCACGTCCGCGGCGGTGCGTACTATCACCGCCGGCGTACATCGTCATTGGCTCTTGGGACCCATAGGGTCCAATGTTAACCAATGCAGCATTGCGCCGCGGTCTTCGACCGCGACGGTGTAGAACGCCAGCGCAGTTACCTCACATCCCATTGTCCCACTTTAGAGGTCAGGCAGCCGCCATTTCAGGGGCCCACATGGCCTGATTCACAACTGCGTCAAACAGACCTAGGCCTTGTCGCACAACACAAATACAGGCCAGATTCTGTGTATGAATGGTGTTCTGTTTAGACTGTGGGTACATACCTCTGAGTTGTTTGACTCTGTGGTCGCTGTTGTCCTTCCTAGGCACCGTCCGCTGGGACATGTGAGGAGATGGCGGAATCCTCCGGTGTACCAACCGCTGGTGGACCTGTAAACAATGGAGGAGCGACATTTGATCATCACCTACAGGTTTGACCGTGCCACAATCCAGGAACTGTGTACCCAGTTGGAGCCAGACCTGATGTCAGCAATCCACCATCCCACTGGGATCTCCCCTGAAGTGCAGGTGCTATCAGTGCTCCATTTCCTTGCAAGTGGGTCATTTAAAACAACAGTGGCCATGGCATCAGGGATGTCCCAGCCTATGTTTTCCAACATTTTGTCCAGAGTGTTGTCTGCCCTTCTGATACACATGCGGAGCTACATCGTTTTCCGTCAGGTGGAGGATTTGCCTACAGTTAAAGGTGACTTCTATGCCCTTGGACATATCCCCAACATCATAGGTGCCATTGATGGGACTCATGTAGCTCTGGTCCCCCCCCACAGGAGTGAACAGGTGTACAGGAACCGGAGGAGTTATCATTCGATGAATGTACAGATGGTATGTTTGGCAGACCAGTACATCTCCCAGGTAAATGCTATGTTCCCTGGCTCTGTGCATGACGCCTACATCCTGCGGAATAGCAGCATCCCTTATGTGATGGGTCAACTCCAGAGGCACCGGGTGTGGCTATTAGGGGACTCTGGTTACCCCAACCTGTCATGGCTACTGACCCCAGTGAGGAATCCCAGGGCAGAGGAATGCTACAATGAGGCCTATGGGCAGACTAGGAGGGTGATTGAACGCACCTTCGGCCTCCTGAAGGCCAGGTTCAGGTGCCTCCATATGACAGGTGGTTCCCTATTCTACTCACCAAGGAAGGTGTGCCAGATCATCGTTGCCTGCTGTATGCTTCACAATTTGGCTTTGCGACGACAGGTGCCTTTTCTGCAGGAGGATGGTCCAGATGATGGTGTTGTGGCAGCTGTGGAGCCTATGGACAGTGATGAGGAGGAAGCAGAGGAAGAAGACATTGACAACAGGGACTCAGTCATCCAGCAATATTTTCAGTGACACACAGGTGAGAACACATTCCCGCCTACTACAAGTACTTTCACACTTCTACCTCTATCCTGTCTGTCGATTTCAACCAGTATATGGTAACTGAGTTGTACATTTCCATTATGGTTTCACAGGTGTGGTTTCCAACGTGTGTTATCTGCTTAGATTCCTCATGGACTTGAGATGTGTGACATAGGTATGTTGACATTACATTTGAGAACGTATTTTGTCAATGTCATTGCTAATACACATTTTCAAAATCACAGACGGACTCCAGATTGTTTTGTGCTTCAAGGGTGTTTATTGCAGTGCTAAATATTGGAGGGGGGTTGTAAAATGGTGAGGAGTAATGGTGGAGGAATGTCCATGGCAGAGTCCAGTCTATTAGTCTCACAGGTGCATTGCCCATATGGGCATAGGAAGTGGAGCTGGGGCAGTTCCAATATGGACAAGGTTACAAAGTGGGACAGTAGGATGACAATCAGGGTGGTCTCATTTCTTGGCAGGGGTCTTGGCATCGTGCTCTGTCTTGTTCCTGGATCTCAGGGACAGTTTGCAGGTTGGTTCTCCGTCTGCAGGGGGTGGGGTGCTGGTCTCGTGGTCCTGTGGCGGTGCCTCCTGTCCACTAGCGCCGGCGGAGGTGGTGGGCAGTTCTTCGTCCATGCTAGTGTCAGGGGCCCCTTGGAGTGCCACAGTGTCCCTACTGGTGTTAAGTATCTCCTTCAGCACCCCTACGATGGTGCCCAGGGTGGTGCTGATGGTTCTGAGTTCCTCCCTGAACCCCAAATACTGTTCCTCCTGCAGCCGCTGGGTCTCCTGAAACTTGGCCAGTACCGTTGCCATCGTCTCCTGGGAGTGGTGGTATGCTCCCATGATGGAGGAGAGGGCCTCATTGAGAGTGGGTTTCCTAGGCCTGTCCACCCCCTGTCGCACAGCAGCCCTCCCAGTTCCCCTGTGTTCCTGGGCCTCCGTCCCCTGGACCGTGTGCCCACTACCACTGCCCCCAGGTCCCTGTTGTTGTTGGGGTGGTGGGTTATCCTGGGTTCCCTGTAGTGGTTGACACACAGCTGATTGATGTGTCCTGGGTACGGAGGTATGGGCCCGCTGGGTGGGTGCTGTGCTGGTGTTACCAGAGGGTGGAAGGTCTGTGGTGGCCTGTGACTGGGTGTGGGGAACCGACTGTCCCGAGGCCCACGATGGTCCGGGCTGGTCATCTGGATCCAGTTGGACAGAGCTGCTGTCATCACTGTGGGCCTCTTCTATGGGTGGGGTGGAGATGTCTGGACCCTCCTGTCTGGTGACGTTGGGTAGTGGCCCTGCAGGGGTGTAAAACCATGATTATTGCATCTGTGTGTGTCATGGTGTGCAATGGGTGGGTGACCGTGTACCCCAGTGCTTGCACTCCTGTGTGGGGGCTTGTGTGATGATGGTTGAGGGGGGTTTTATGGGTATGTGCAGTGGGCATGCTTTAGTGATGGGTGTCCATGCTTTGTTGTGTCATGCAGGGCTTGGTGTTGGGATGGGTGGTTTGTGTTAGTAGTACATATGTGAGGAGTTGGAGTGATAGGGGTGGGGGCGAGGGTGGGGGTCTGTGATAGCATGCAGGTAGGGTGGGGGATATGATAGTTAAGATTTGACTTACCAGAGTCCATTCCTCCACCGACTCCTGCGAGGCCCTCAGGATGCAGAATAGTCAAGACCTGCTCCTCCCATGTTGTTAGTTGTGGGGAGGAGGTGGGGGTCCGCTCCCAGTCCGCTGTACCGCGATGTTGTATCTGGAGACCACGGAACGCACCTTCCCCCGTAGGTCGTTCCACCTCTTCCTGATGTCCTCCCTATTTCTTGGGTGCTGTCCCACTGCGTTGACCCTGTCGACTATTCTATGCCATAGCTCCATCTTCCTAGCTATGGAGGCGTGCTGCACCTGTGATCCAAATAGCTGTGGTTCTACCCGGACGATTTCCTCCACCATGACCCTGAGCTCCTCCTCTGAGAACCTGGGGTGTCTTTGCCGTGCCAATGGGTGGTGTAGGTGATGTGTGGGGTGGTGTATGTGGTGATAAGTGTGGTGATATGTAGTGGTGTGTGGTGTTTTGTGCGTGGAAGTAGTGTGGGTGATGGTGTTGAGTTTTACCGCCAATGTTGTAATGACCCCCATAGTGTAGGAAAATTGTGTCAACTGTGGCTAAAATCATCCTCACTAGATGCGGTTAAAGCACACCTCAGTCTCTTGTCTAACACTACTGAGTTACAAGGTTTCTTGTCAGGCCCCAGGATACCACGTAGGAAGCATTTCTTATATGCAGTATACAATGAAATATGGAAGCTATCCCAACAAGATTGTGCAGCACGGTTAAGGCAAATAGATCAGGAAAATTTGAAAAGGGCATTAGCTGTTGTAGATAATGGGATCAACACCATGTCCGACCGGATATACACAATAAACAACATTGTATCTTCTGCTATAGACATTATACGATCTGATATGTCTTCTTTATACCATGGGCAGAGTCCGACCAGATCCATTATGCAGCTGGGTTGGACGCTTCAAACATTGAAGGCGGGTCGCGTTCTGTGGCAGCACGTCAGTGCCAGGGAAATATTTTTCTCCTTTAATCTAACGTGGCAACAAGAACTAGTGGCTAAGAAAGAAGTGACTTATGTCATGCTTAACATCGAGAAAATAGAAAGATTGCCTTTCACCGTGGCCGAAATACCTTCGGCAGAGTGGTTAATACACGGGATTATTAATCTGCCTATTTCCACATTACAATTCACCTCCTGTTTGAAACACATTCCAGTAGGCAGATATGAAAAGCTGAGAGTTAGTTACATCCATGAGGTGTGGGAGCTTCCCTTCTTGTACAAATGCTTCAATGGCATAAGAGAGGTCTTTCTTAGCGGTAGTGAATGCGAGACCTCAGTCAACCATTCCATGATTTGTAAACAACTATCCTTGCACAGGGCGTGTAACGTCTCGGCTGCAAACTTGGCCTTTTATCTTAAGGGAGTTCTAGTCCCCTTGATTAGACCTACGTTCCAGGTGCTTTCAAACGGCATCTACGTCCTTCTCAATAGTGAAGACTTTTGTGGCATGCGAGCCGGAATAGTTTATGTTGTTTCGGTCTCTAAGGTCGTTACATGCTGCGGGAACATAGTGTTTCCCCCCACTAAACTGAAGGGGGTAGCAGATATCTGGCCTTGCACTGCTACTTCAAATGTGAATTTTGACAAGTTAAGTAGACTCAAGGCTTTATTGTTTCAAAAGCATGTGGCCCTTGCATCTGCACGTGAGACCTATGCACTTCAAGTGGCAAGGTCATCAGCAGAAATACAGTCCCTGTTAAATACAAACTTTCCGAAACACTTTGGTGAACTCGTGGGACGAATATTTAATGCGTCCAGCATGACTGGATTGGCAGATTTTTTCAAAGCTGTCGGTTCTGGTTTTGCGCACACCTTCTCCTCCATATTTGGTTTGATACCTTCAGCTATCCACTCAATTTTCTGTAGTATTTTTTTAGGATTTCCAATAACTTTGGCTTTATTAGCCAGCATCCTGCTGTTGCTGTTGTTTATGCGCAATGGCTGTCCTGCTGCAACAAGGACAAATGATGGCGCTCCCATCAGCGCAGCTGTGTCGTGAACGTGTGATTCAGCATTTCGGAGCAACACTCCTGGAACATTTGGAGTGTGACTGGTCTTTGTCATTCAGACCGGTTTTGTATTGTGTGCAGCCCGTGTTCCAGTTCCTTTGGTGCTCTTTTGAACATGCACTGGAAGTCCGTCTTTCACAACAGCGCCCCCCAGCAATGGTTGCTGATCTGTTGATGTTCTCGTTGAGGGTTCATTACCAGACATGCGCACTGAGGCTGCGTTTGCTGCGTGAAGCTAATTATGAGCTACCCTTCCTGGAGAAAGTTGCCATCAACTCATCTATGGGCACTGCACAGAATGCCGCCTTGGTTGATACTGGGGCTATGGAACACACCTGCTCCTTGGTCGTTTTTGGCATGGACTTTCCAGTTTTGTCATCTGCCGAAGTGGAAGATCTCTTGCTTTCCATGACTTGTGCTTGATTTGGAACTATTCTAAATTGACATTTTTCATTGAATTTGGTTCTAAGCCGCATGCTCATTTTTTAAATTGCCAAGTAGTATGCTTGTGTGTCCTTTTAACTTGTCAAAATTAAGTAGGGTTTTAGGTTGAGATATTTTAGTTTTGACTTGAACCACTTTCTACCGACAAGGGGAGGGTGTTGTGTAGGCATTTTAGTTTTAGCTCCATGCACGTTAGTTTAATACACCAGGCCGCTGTGCACCTTGACCTAGATATATTTTATTCAGCTTCGCATTGTTATTTTTACAATAACCAGTTTTACGGTCTTGTTTTAATTTCTTCTATCAAACTGTTTTGCTTAGTTCAGCATTGTGTTCTCAAATACCGCATTCTTGATCACTCTCTTGTTTTAATTTCTTCTATCAAACTGTTTTGCTTAGTTCAGCATTGTGTTCTCAAATAACGCATTCTTGATCACTCTGTGCTTCAGTCAAGGCTACAGTCTGGTACATTGCCGGTAAACGTGGTACAAGTTTAGTCTCCAACATTCATAGAAAATACACATCCTTACGTAGGGACATTTTCTTAGAACATCTGCTGTGTTAATTATAAAAACACTTTCTAGTCCCATTACACGTCAAGAGGGAGATTCCAGCCAGTGTACCACAACTGTATGCTGAATGCTTCACTGCAGATGCTGACACAGATTACAGGCCTTTGCTCAGGTATGAGGGTTGATGTCCTCCCAAGAGAACCTGAAAGGCAGGATTAGAGCTTAACATGCCATGCTCAAAATATGATTTAGACAGGAAATAGTCCATCAATTCTAGTGGCAATATGATAGCATTATTCTTATGCTTCACTCTCAACGCCACCATTTTAATATTGTTGTGTTGTGTTGTTCTGGTTATTGCAGCTCACGCTTTGCTATCAAAAATGCAG
Organism: Pleurodeles waltl; assembly: GCF_031143425.1. Lineage (NCBI taxonomy): Eukaryota > Metazoa > Chordata > Amphibia > Caudata > Salamandridae > Pleurodeles > Pleurodeles waltl. The sequence continues at coordinate 401,521,129 of NC_090437.1, forward strand.
TCGTTTTATTAAACCAACCTTTAAAACTTATACTGCTTTTATTGTCATTTATATATAAGACCGAATTGTGAGTGAGAGAACCGGATGTGACCTGAGTGACCACGACTTCCCTGAGAAGTATGATATGTCATGCACTCGGCTGCCCAATCATCCCTACCTTTCAGGAGAGATGAGGCACTGCTAGTTAGCTGGAGCAAAGACTGGATTTGGAGCGGCAAGTGTCACCCGCAGTGGGTCAGTGTCAGTCCCCCACACTGTGGACGATCTTGCTGCTCAAAAATCCAGTAGTCTCATTAGAATAATGAGAGCCTACGCGACACCTCCATCATATTCCCCCATGCCCATAGACGCTACATATGCACACACCACCCTATCAGAACTTTCAAAGAAAAGCAATTTAGAAAGTATGTACTATGTGCAACTACATGGAATGACAAAGAGTTTTTGGCAACTCCATGGTATCCCATGTAGCAGAACTCCACCAGTTTCACCTCAGTGTAAGGGGTTGATTAAGAGTCAGCAAGACCTGGCTTGTGAGGTCATCTCAATAGCTCCTCTCCCTGTGGCGGGCAGCTGCCTATACTCATCCCATCCCACCTCCTATAAAAACAGCACAACAGCAACAACAGATGCAACATTTAAAAGATATAAAGCTGTCCTAGTCAAATGATCTGCTCAGATGACATCAGGGAAATGGTCGATAGAAGAAAAATAGAGGACAAAACTGATTAGCAAAATGACACTTCGTATTGTTATTCCATTGTAGTCAAAAGGTCAAGGATGGAAGATAAAATAATTCTTTATTCTTCTGATATTTCCATAAGATTCTCAAAGGAAGACTGCAATGTGAATAAATCAGCAAACATGTGTTTCACCCCATTCTGGCATGCAGGCCTGGGGCTTTCTCAAGGCTGATAATGTAAAAATTATATAGAAAGCAAAATTTAACGTAACAATGAACCACATTGTGCATTTTCATTAGCACAACATCAAAGGAAAAAAGAAGAGGAAAAGGAGAAAAAGGACAAAAGAACATCCCATAATATGGGAATTTCAAGGAACCAAACCCAAAGAAATCAGAAGTAAATCAAATCAATTACAAAGAGTATTTTAGGAAATACCAATGATTCAGAAGCAGGTCACCAAGTACAAACATATCAATTCATGGAAAGTGCAAAAAACAGGTAAAGACATGAGAAGGCATGACATAAATCCATATATACAGAAAATATACAAGCAAAACAGTAGATCAATTGTTTTTTTTGCAAACGCAGTTAAAGTAATTGTGTAATCGTAGGTAAGTATTTCATAATTGTAATTATATCAGGATATATACATATATATCAACATAATCATTCAGATGGTCATCAGTACGTTCTAAATAGGTAAATGAATAGAATAAGCCCTACATGCAGGAACTGAATTACGGCAGGAGTCTAAGAAGCAGTTCAATGTAGGCGCCGCTCTATAATCAGCAAAAAATATTATATAAAATAAAGAATTTTGAACAAGAAATGGAACTGGTAAAAAAGGGACCTAGTTCTCATTATTTCCACTGTGGCCAGAAGAAAAGATGTTTATTACCACATGTGTCACACTAACATACTGTGCAGTAAGAAATATGGGGCAGTAATACTCCAAACGTCACCTGGTGTCAGATAGTGCCACTCCAGTCATTGTGAAATTGAAAGTCCAAAAGCATGGACAAATGAAGAGTTATGACCAAGCTCTCAAGACCAAATTTAAAGAGCAGGGAATCAACATGCAAGATATTCACAGTGTCCATGTCTTACCATAAAAAAGCTAAGTGAAGAGATTATTGACAAAAAGGCAAAGTATATGCCGGTTTCTGCAAAGAAAATCATAATACAGAGAAATTGTATAATGTGTTTATCTAGTAAATGACAAATGAAAAATGAATAATGAGTAACAGAACCATCTGGTATTAGGTAAAAGCATACCTTAGGTTAAGCAGAGTGGTTGCTATAATGTTTAATGCAATTTTCCCAAGTAGGGGGATAGCTTCCTAACAGTCAGAACACAATAAATCTGGGGGACAGGCAAAAAACAGAACCTAAATAAGGTAAATCCCAATAAGTGAAGGACAGCCTGAATGTGCAGTGTCACTAGGCAAGAAATAAAGATTTACCTCTCAGTCAATTATGGAAGTCCCAAGCGGTGCATTGGTTGCAGCTCAAGGTGATCCCAATAGTCATCCAAAGATCCCAGCCCATGCAGCCTTATTCAAATAGCCAAAGGCACTTCTGGAAAGAAGGAGAAGGCATAGAAGGTGTCTATGTCTGACAAAACAACAAGTTCTTCTTGCCATGGTGAAACTTCACAAAATGTTATTGAGGTAATGGTCGGTCTGGTCCTCAGATTTTCCTCAATGTCTCATCAGTAAGCTGAGCCACTTGACTTGGGGAGTCTGGGGGAGAGAAAGACTATGCTGCCTCTGAGTTACTGTGCAATTCACTCTCTGCCACTACCATAGATCTCTCTTTAGCTGCCTGTTCCCTCAAGGGCTTACACTCTGCCGATGTTCTGTGAGATTTGAGCTTTATCTTAGGGAGGCTCCTCGGCCAGGAGCACTGGGTGTCATCACTCCTTTCACAGATTCCAGCCAGTCACTTGCTTCCTTTGGGGATGAGAAAAAGTGGACTGTCCCTGAATCCATCACCCTGAGCTTACCTGGAAACAGAGAGTGTTTGAGGCCTAGTTGATGCCATTATCTTTTGATAGCCAAGAAGGAACCTAGGCATGTTTGAATGTCCAAAGTGTAGTTGGGAAATATGTTTACTGTTCCATTGTCCACATGCCATGGGAATCTATTTCTGAAGGCCTGCAGGATATGGTCCCTGTCCAGGTAATTAAAGAGCTGTGCCACCACTGTTCTGGAGGGCGTGCCTGGAGGAAGTTTCTTAGCGGTAACTTGTGTAACTATTTAATGGAGCACAAGTGTCAGGGCCGTATTTGCCTACCAATCTTCAAGGAAAAGATCCATATTTGGGCTTTCCGTCCCTCAGATAGCCCGATAAGACACACCTTATTACGCTGTGATTGGTCCTCAGCATCATTCACTCTTGGCTCGAGGTCAATGGCCTTCTGTATATTCTTTATTTGAGTTTGCATGTCAGCCATCATTGGGAGCATGGTGGCCAGTGCAGATTCTGTAGTGTCTACTCACATCACAAGTTTACCATAATCAGTGTGTAGAAGTCCCATTTCAACTGTAAGGTCATCAAGTTTGGTCTCCAGCATCATTTTAATGTCTTTAATGGCCTGCTGAGGAATGCCCAGCTTCATTGTTTAAGTATGAAGCTTCCGCTCTACAGTGCCACTGCATGCCTGTAGATCTACAGTGCCTGTCCAAGGCACTGTATATCTGGTCACTGCACTTCTTGGGGCCCTTCGGCTTTACCTTGTCATGCAGCATAATGTGACTTAATCAGGGCTCAGTGATTGAGCGATAGAAAAGGAGTTATGATTGTCTGATTTGTTCCACAGTGCTCAAATGGTGCACTATCCGATAAGGCCCCTGGTGCAACTTCCACTGTCAATCCATCCCTGGCAGTGGGGAAGGGGGGATTTTTTTCTCACTCTCTCTCTCTCTGTCTCTCTCTCTCCCCCTCTCTGTATATATATAAATACATATATATATATATATATATATATATATATATATATATATATATATATATATATATATATATATATATATATATATCCTTGCCAGTTTATGACTTGGCTATAATTTTGGCTCAGTTTGACAAATCTTTATAAAATTTTCCAAACAACGACTCCTTTAGGGCATTGTCCCGCATGGATCATTTCAGAACGATCCGTCAAGCAGGGGATATGAGAAAAAGGTGGGGTCACAAAAGTGTGTTTCCCATGTTCATTTCCTTAGGGTCTTTAGAAACACCTGCAGCCCAAACCTCTTGACAGAATGACACCAATTTTGGCAGAAAGGTAAATCTGTTTGGTAGCTTCTGAGATGGTAAATTCGAACAAATATAGATATCAAGGGTCCCGGCTCCTCTGCGGATCCACAGTGGATCCAGTCGCTGATCTCTGCGCCACAGACAGAATCTAATTGGCTGATAGCAACCTGACAGGGAAGTTGCGGCTCCATTTTGTATTATTGGGGAATGGACCCCAGAGCTCAAATGTTGGGTGCAATGTGGTTAAAGGGGTCAGAGTAGGGAGTCCTTGACCCTATGGGTGAATATAAGTGGTGAAAAACCATGAATAGTGATATTGTAATACATTAAAAAAATGTTTTTATGTTTTTGAGGGCTTAGGAGGCTGGCCTTGCTTATAGTGGGTACCTGATGGAACTTACACCTTGTGCTAGGTCCAGTTATCCCTTATTAGTAGATTAGTAGTGTTCTAGCAGCTTAGGCTGATAGAGGTAGCTATAGCAGAGCAGCTTAGGCTGAATTAGGAGACATGCAAAGCTCCTGCTATACCACTTATATCATATAACACTATATCATAAGAATCACAATACTCAGAGTTACTAAAAATAAAGGTACTTTATTTTAGTGACAATGTGCCAAAAATATCTCAGAGGATATACTCCCTTAGGAGGTAAGTAAAATACACAAAATATACACACAAACCAAAAAAAGGTAAGTAAACAGTTAGAAAAATACTGCAAACCCCGTAGAATACAATAGGAGACAATAGGCATGGGGGCAACACAAACCATATACTAAGAAAGTGGAATGCAAACCACTTAGGGACCCCTGACCTAGTGTAGTGCATAGAGGGTCACTGGGAGTGTAAGAAAACAGTAAGGGTGTCCAAGATACCCCACCCCAAGACCATGAAAAGTAGGAGTAAAGTGACCCTACTTCCCCAGAAACACACTAAAGTTGTGGCAGGAGATTCTGCAAAGACCACAACCGACTGCAAAGCACTGAAGACGGATTCCTGGACCTGAGGACCTGTAAAGGAAGGGGACCAAGTCCAAGAGTCGTGAAAGTGTCCAGGGGGGGGCAGGAGCCCACTAAACCCCGGATGAAGATACAAAATGGCTGCCTCCAGGTGGAAGAAGCTGAAGATGCTGCAACAACGGAAGGTGCCAGGAACTTCTCCTTTGCACAGAAGATGTCCCACGGCATGCTGGAGGATGCAGAGTTGTTTTGTGGGAGAAAGACCACAAACAAGCCTTGCTAACTGTAAAGGTCGCAGTTGAAGAAAAAGGGTGCTGCCTAGGCTCAGGATGGACCAGGAGGTTGGCACTTAGAAGAGGCGACAGAGGGGGCCCGCAGCAGCACAAAGAGCCCATGCACAAGACGGCAGCACCTGGAGAAGTACTTGAACACGGGTTAAAGAAAACTGAGCATGGTTGTCATCTCAACACTACAAAGGAGGGTCCCACGAAGCCGGTGGTCAACTCAGCGAGTTGAGCAATGCAGGACGGAGTGCTGGCGACCTGGGCTGTGCTGTGCATGAAAGATTTCCTGCAAAAGTGCACAGAAGCCCTAGCAGCTGCAGTTCACACAGTACACAGGATTACTGTCTGGCGAGGGGAGGCAAGGACTTACCTCCGCTAAATTTGAACAGATGAACCACTGGACTGTCGGGGATCACTTGGATCTAGCACCTGTGTTCCAGGGACCACGCTCGACACAATGAGAGGGGACCCAGAGGGGACCCTGGCTAGCAGGATCCCAGTGAGACAGGCAAAAACAAACTGACATACAAGTAAAAATGGGGGTAACATGCCAGGCAAGATGGTACTTTCCTACAGAGGTTCTTGGATCCATACACAGGGCCCAATACAGTCCCCGGTGTAAATCCTCAGGTTGATTCGCAGATGTAAAAAAATATCAAACAATATATATATTCACATATCCAGTCTCTCACCCAGATTCAGTCTCACAGACACTCTCACACCCGCTCTCACACCCAGAGAGACACTCAAACCCACTCTCACATACAGCCACACACAGTCACACCCACTGTCACACCAAACCACACACTCTCACAGACCCTATCACATCTAGAAACACTCTCACGCCCAGGGTAAGACTCTCACACCCAGTCAGGCACTCTCACACCCACTCTCCGGCCACTCTCACACCCAGACACTCTCACGCCTATTCTCGCAGACACTATCACACCCAGGTACACCCTCTCAGAGCTGCTCTCACACCCAGACACACCCTCTCACACCCACTCACTCCCCTAGACTCTCACACCCATTTTCATACACACACACATTCTTACGGACACTCTCACACCTAGAGACACTCTGTCACACACAGACACTCCCACACCCACTCTCACAGACACTCTCACACCCAGAGAGACACTCACACCCACTGTCACACCAAGAGAGACACTTACACCCACTCTCACACCCAGACAGACACTCTCACAGCTATGCTCACACCCAGGCACACAATCTCACAACGACTCTCACACCCAGAGTCACGATCTCACACTCGCTCTCACACCCAGTCAGACACTCTCACACCCACGCTCATACCCAGTCATACAGACTCACACACACTCACATCCAGACACACCTTCTGACACCCACTCTCACACCGAGACAGACACTCTCACACCCTTTATCGCACCCAGATAGACACGGTTACACCCACTCTCACACCCATACAGGCACTCTCACATTCACTCTCACACTAAGATCAACACTTTCACATCCACTCTCACATACAGAAAAATTCTCTTAAAGCTACTGTCATATGCAGTCACACACATCTCAAGCACACTGGCACTCTCACACAGATGCTCATAGTCTTGGGTGGCTGTAACCTGAAAGACTGAGGTATGGCTGCCATTTTGTTCTATTGGTATAGGGTCCCGGGGCTAATGTGTGGGCAGTAATGCATATGGATGGGTCAGGGTAGAAGCTCTCTGACCCCGGGAGTTGAAATAAAATGCCACAATAGGAAAAAATGGGTAGAGGATGCAAAAAATTGTTTTTAGTTGTTTTTCCGGATCCATGGGTGGATTTTCAGATCCGAATGAGATGTAAAAAGTAAGTAGTCAAAAGTAAATAAATATGTGTATGGTAAAGGATTGCTTCTGAAAAGAGACTTTGACTGAGATTTAAGAGGGCCTAGCACCATCTAATGACACATTTGCATAATTTTTTTAATGCTAATTTGGTGGTAGAGGGCCAAAAATGCTGCACCAGATTTATAAAGTGCTGCAATGCATGTATTGTACCACTTTGGAACCCCTTGTGGCACATAGGGCCTGCGCCAGGCACATTGTATGCAAGGAGGGTGTTCCCCTTTTCGGGGGGCCAAAAAAATGGCGCAACGAAATCTAAGAAATTTTTGGTGACTTTTTTGGGCACTTTTAACACCTGCTCAGAACAGGTGTTAAAAGGAGGCTCCCATTGGTTTCAATGGGCCTCTGGGTGCTTGGCAGGATTAGCATCAGAATTTTAGATGCTAATCCTGCAAAGTACCAAACTAGTGTAAACAATTCTGATGCTAGTTCCCTAACTACCGCCATGGTGTGTTGTATATTAAAAATTGCACACACATGGTGGTGTTAGAGGGGCGCTAAGTGCCACAAGTAAAGTGCTGGTGGGGCAACCATCCGAGGCTGCAGGGGAAGGGCTGGAGCTGCCCCACACCACTGCCAGCACCGCCACCAGCACCGCCAACAGCACCACCACCAGCACCGCCACCAGCACCACCACCAGCACAAATGCCAGCAGCAGCAGCCCCAGTAGGCAGCTCTCCGAGGCTGCAGGGGATGGGCTGGAGCCTCCCCCCATCATGGCCAGCACCGCCACCTGCACCGCCACCAGCACCACTACCAGCAGCAGCAGCCCCAGTGGGCAGCCGTCTGAAGCTGCAGTGGAAGGGCTGGAGCCTCCCCCCACCACTGCCAGCACACCGCCACCTGCACTGCCACCAGCACCACTGCCAGCAGCAGCAGACCCAGTGGTCAGCTGTTCGAGGCTGCAGGGGAAGGGCTGGAGCCTCCCCCCACCACTGTCACCTGCACCGCCACCTGCACTGCCACCAGTACCACCACCAGCACCACTACCAGCAGCAGCAGCCCCAGTGGGCAGCCATCCGAGGCTGCAAAGGAAGGGCTGGAGCCCCCCCCCCACTGCCAGCACCGCCACCAGCACCACCACCAGCACCGCCACCAGAACCACTGCCAGCAGCAGCAGCCCCAGTGAGCAGCTGTCCGAGGCTGCAGCGGAAGGGCTCGAGCCTCCCCCCACCACTGCCAGCACACCGCCACCTGCACCACCAACAGCACCATTGCCAGCAGCAGCAGTCCCAGTGGGCAGCTGTCTGAGGCTGCAGGGGAAGGGCAGGAGCCTCCCCCCCACTGCCAGCTCCACCAGCAGCACCTCCACTAACACCACTGAGCAGCCGTCACCACCGGTGGACAGTGTGTAATCCTGCCTCCATGGTCTGTTGTGCGGCCTGGCCCCAGCAAATTCTGCGGGTCTGACACCCAGTTGAGTGACTGTGACCCTTCACTCCCCAAGATCTACATCACAGGGCACAATGCCCCCTCCAGAACCAGTGGAGAAGCCATCCACTCACCCCATCCTCCATAGGATGAAGGTCACTGGGCACAATGCCCCCTCCAGAACCAGTGGAGAAGCCATCCACTCACCCCATCCTCCCCAGGATGAAGCTCACTGGGCACCATGCCCCCTCCAGAACCAGTGGAAGTAGCCATCCACTCACCCCCCCATCATCCCCAGGATGAAGCTCACTGGGCACAAAGTCCCCTCCAGGACCAGTGGAAGAAGCCATCCTCTCACCCCATCCTCCCCAGGAGGAAGCTCACTGGGCACAATGCCCCCTCCAGAAACAGTGGAGAAGCCATCCACTCACCCCATCCTCCCCAGGATGAAGCTCACTGGGCACAATGCCCCCTCCAGAACCAGTGGGCAAGTCGACCCACTTGAGAGACCGTGGCCTTGCACTCCCCAGGACAGAGCACAGGGCATGTTGCCCCCTCCATGACCGGTGGCGTTGTACCATCTTCCAGCTGAGGTGCCCCCGTTTCCTGTCCCCCTGAGGTGCCTGGCTATTTTCGACCTGATGCCCCTGCAGTGTTCTCTCCATGTTGTGGAGTGAGGTGGGGCCTTGGACTATGTGATGTGGCCCTGTGGCCCACAGACATTGAGGACTGGGCAGTATCCCTACATTTGTAAATATGTATGTACTTGTTGATTTGGATGCACATATTTATACTATTTATCTTATTACATTCACTTTAATCAATTCATTTTGTCCTTGCATTATTCCTGAGAGGTACGGGGTGAATATGTAATATTACTGCATCTGCTTGTGTGTACGGTGTTGGGGGTGTTGCGTGTGTGTATCACTCTCTTTTTCCTCCCCCTCTCCCCTGTGTGCTAGGCGGCAGTACTCACCGTGGTCGTCTTTGCCGGCATCGGTGTTCATAGTGGAGCAGAAGGTAGAAGAGCATGGGGAACACATGCAACTCGGGCTCCATGGTGGCGTGGTTTTTCCTTGAGTGTCCAGAGGTGCATCGTCTCCCTTCTGTGCAGTGTTTTCGCCAGGCTTTTGATGTCGTTGGTACCGCCATGTAAAAGGTGGCGGATTGGTGTCTCAATATACAGTGGATGGAACATTGTCTTCCGCCTGGCTGTAGGCGATTACCGCCGTGGTGCCTGTTGATTTCGCCCAGGAGGTCGGTGTGTTAAAGTGGCTGTCTGTCTGAGCGGTTTCGCCCTGGTCCTAATTTCATATTTATTGGTGGTATTACTGCCGCTTTATCACCGACCGCCAGGGTTGTAATGAGGGCCTTTGTCTGTTGTAGAGGCTACCCCCAGGGTTGTTAAGACCACTTAAAAAAGCTTGAATTTCAAAAGTCGGAGCGGTTTCTGCTTAGAAGAAGTTTAGGGATTGGGAAGAACCCCAACAAGGAATTTCTCTTGAGTCTCCTCTTGCAAGATGACCAGGAACATCCTACTGGTCAGGCACAGTCAGAAGGGGAGGTAGAGGGATATTCCACCCAGGTAGATTCAGGAGAGCATTCTGAAAATCCAGGGGAGGGTCCTTCCACAGATCTTTCCCTTAACAAAACTCCTAGTGTAGATGGTGGTTGGAAGGGGTCACACACAGGTAGGGCACCCTTTACAACTAGAGACCAGGTCACTAGAGTAACTCAGGTTATGGAAAGGTCAACCTCTGCTCATACCCATGTCATTTCTGTATCAGAAGTGTCCCACACAGCCAACCCTGAGGATCAGTCCCTAGATAGGGAACTCAGAAAGCCGAGGTTGGAGGAAGCCAGACTGAGGCTACAGCAGCAGCAGTTGGCCTTAGACAGGGAATCCCTGGCTGTGGAAAGGGAAAGACAGGGGTTGGGTTTAGTTCCCCATGGTGGCAGTAGCAGCAACTGTTCAGAAGTTCCAGTGTTAGAGAAAACACATTTGATTCTAGAAACCTGCACAAGATTGTCTCCCCTTACAAGGAGGGGGATGACATTTACAAGTGTTTGCTGCGCTTGAGAGGGCCTGTAATGTTTGGAGGGTCCCTCAAGTACAGTGGACAGTTATCCTGTGGTTGTCTTTCTCTGGCAAGGTGAGAGATAGACTCCTTACTGTTAGAGAAAATGACTCAGACAACTACAATATTCTGAAAACTGCACTCTTGGATGGATTTAGCTTAACCACTGAACAATATAGAATCAAGTACAGAGAAACCAGAAAAGAGTCTTCACAAGGTTGGATAGATTTTATAGAAAGTTCAGTAGAGGCCTTAGAAGGTTGGTTGGATGGCAGCAAGGTGTCTGACTATGAAAGCTTATACAATCTGATTTTGAGAGAGCATATTCTTATCAATTGTGTGTCTGATTTGTTACACTAATATCTTGTGGACTCAGATCTGATCTCTCCCCAAGAATTGGGAAAGAAGGCAGAAAAATGGGTCAGAACAAGGGTGAGAAGAAAAAGGATGGTAAGTCACATGACCAGGGTGGGGACAAAGATAACAACTCATCAGAGTCTTCATCAGGCCCACAAAAATCCTCTGGGGGTGGTGGGTCCAAATCCTCTTCTAATCATCAGAAAAAGCCTTGGTGTTATTTGAGTAAGAACAAAGGCCATTGGGAAAGTGACCCCACTTGTCCCAAGAGAAACACCAAGCCTCCCACCACCACAACCCCACTAGTTCCACTAGTGTCCCAAGCAATAGCAGTGGTGGGGGGAAAAACTCTACACATAGCCAAAGAGTGTAGCTGGGCTTACTTTTGGTAATGTAGTGGGGGTTGGTCTAGTTAGGGAGACCACTTAGGGTGTTTTAGTCTCTGATGGTGGCATTGAACTTGCCACCTTAGTTGCTTTTCCCCTTAATATGGATAAGTACAAGCAACTACCCCTGATAAATGGTGTTCAGGTTGAGGTCTACAGGGACACAGGTGCCAGTGTCACTATGGTGATGGAGAAACTGGTTGTCCCTGAGCAACACCCACTTGGTCATCAGTACCAAGTTAATGACGCCCATAACAACACTGTTAGCCACCCAATGGTTGTTGTGAATCTCAACCGGGGAGGGGTTACTGGTCTCAAAAAGATTGTGGTATCCACTGATTCACCTGTAGAGTGTCTATTGGGCAATGATTTGGAAACTTCATCTTGGGCTGAAGTGGAGCTGAGGCCCATTCAGCCATGCTGGGCATTCCAGGACATATCTTTGAACTTACCAGGGCTCAGGCCAAGAAGCAAAGAGCATAGGGAAACTTGGATCCTAGAACAATGGACCAAGCGCTCCCAAAAACTAGGGGTAAAAAGGGCAAACTCTTGTCCACTATCCCTCCCTCTCCAGAAGATTCCTCTTTTTATGAGGAGGAGTCAACTCTCTGTGCAGAACCTACACCAGAGGAGCTTCAAGCTGACACAGCTGAGCTCTTGGGTGCAGGGGAGGCTGCCAGGGCGGAAATGGGTGTAGCACAGCAGACCTGTCCCACACCATATGGTCTAAGTCAACATGCTGTCAAACAGCAAAATGGGCATATCAGTGACTCACAGAGTTTACTGGGAGAACAATCTCCTTCATACTGAGGCAAGGGACCCTAAACCTGGTGCTACCAGGAGACTGTTCATTCTCTTGCAGTATAGGGAATTCCTCCTGACTCTGGCACATGATATTCCTTTGGCTGGACATCTGGGGCAAAGCAAAACCTGGGACAGGCTTGTCCCTCACTTTCACTGGTCTCATATGTCAGAGGGCACGAAAGAGTTTTGTCGCTCTTGTGTAACCTGCCAAGCCATTGGCAAGACTGGTGGCATTCCAAAAGCCCCCTTAATCCCACTTCCAGTGGTTGGGGTGCCCTTTGAAAGGGTATGGGTTGAAATTGTTGGCCACCTTGACCCTCCAGCTGCTTCTGGAAATAGGTTCTTCATCTTGGTGGTAGTTAACCATGCCGCACGATATCCAGAAGCCATCCCCTTAAGGACCACTACAGCACCTGCAGTGGCAAATGCCCTCCGGGAATATTTTCCAGGGTTGGCTTTCCTAAAGAGGTAGTATGAGACAGGGGTAGTAACTTCATGTCTGCATACTTGAAAGCTATGTGGAAGGACTGTGGTGTAACCTACAAATTCACCACACCCTATCATCCACAAACAAATGGACTGGTTGAGAGATTTAACAAAACTCTCAAAGGCATGATCATGGGACTCGCTGAAAAACTCAGAAGGAGATGGAATGTCCTCCTGCCATGCCTCCTTTTTGCCTACAGGGAGGTACCCAGAACGGAGTAGGCAGCAGCCCCTTTGAACTCCTCTTTGGTTACCCTGTTAGGGGTCCCCTTGCGAAAGAGGGGTGGGAGCAACAATTGAAGCCCCCTAAACAAGACATTATGGACTACGTACTTGGCCTAAGATCAAGAAGGGATGAGTATGTAAGTATATGAAAAAGGCCACTAAGAACTTTCAGGCCAGCCAAAAGCTTCAAAAGCAATGGCATGACCAGAAGGCTATCCTGACTGAGTACCACCCAGGACAGAAGGTGTGGGTTTTGGAGCCCATGGCACCAAGAGCACTCCAGAACAAATGGAGTGGACCCCACCTTATTGTGGAGAAAAAGGGTGAGTTCACCTATTTGGTAGCCCTTGGCACTGCCAGAAGTCCCCTTAGGGTACTTCATGTCAACCGCCTTAAACTTTACTATGATAGGGCAGATTTACCCCTACTCATGGCCACAGACGAGGGGCAGGAGGAAGAGAGTGACCCTCTCCCTGACCTCATCTACAACACTGAAGCTGATGGCTTAGTGGAAGGAGTTGTGCTTGCAGACTGCCTAACAGCAGAGCACAGGGACGACTGCAAGAACTTACTAGGCCACTTTTCTGACCTCTTTTCACGCACACCTGGTACCACTACTTGCTGTGAACATACCGTTGATACTGGAGACAGTTTACCTGTTAAAAGCAAGATTTATAGGCAGCCTGACCATGTCAGAGACTGTATTGAGTCAGAGGTGCAGAAATATTGGACCAAGGTGTTACTGAGCACTCAGATAGCCCTTGGGCCAGCCAAGTGGTTCTTGTCCCCAAACCTCCTAGCAAAGAAGGAAAGAAAGAAATGCAGTTTTGTGTGGCCATAGAGGGCTCAATATTGTAACTAAAACAGATGCTCACCCTATACCCAGGGCAGATGAGCTCATAGATATACCGGCCTCTGCCAAGTATCTAAGCACCTTTGATATGACCACCGGGTATTGGCAGATCAAGTTATCAGAGGATGCTATGCCAAAAACTGCATTTTCAACAATTGGAGGGCATTGCCATTTTACAGTTATGCCCTTTGGTTTGCAAAATGCACCTGCACTTTCCAGAGGCTGGTGCACATAGTCCTCCAAGATCTGGAAGGTTTTAGTGCAGCATACTTAGATGACATTGCTGTATTTAGCTTCACCTGGGATGACCACCTGGTCCACCTAGGGGAAGTTTTGGAGGCCCTGTAAAAGGCAGGTCTCACTATTAAGGCTTCAAAATACCAGATAGAGCAGGGGAAAGTGGTTTATCTGGGCCACCTGGTAGGTGGAGAACAGATTGAACCACTAGAGGGGAAGATCCAGAATATTTTAGACTGGGCTTCCCCTACTACTCGGACCCAGGTCAGAGCCTTTCTTGGTCTCACTGTGTTTCAAAGGAGGTTCATTAAGAACTAAGGCTCCGTTGTTGCTCCACGTAATAACCTCACGTCTAAAAAGATGCCTAAAAAGGTATTGTGGATAGCCAGCTGTCGAAGAGCTTTTGAGGGTCTTCAGCAGGCTATGTGTACTGCACCTGTCCTAAAAAGCCCAAATTACTCTAAAAAAATCATTATCTAGACAGATGCATCTGAACTGGGGGTTGGGGCAGTGCTATCACAACTGAACTCAGAGGGCCCGGATCAACCTGTTGCTTTTATCAGTAGGAGGTTGACCACTAGAGAAAAGCATTGGACACAGAACACACTTAACAGAACTAACTTCAAAAAGCAACCTAGGTTGGTGAATTGGACAGAGGCTTGTCAGAAAACCTTTGACTCCCTAAGGAAGCCATGTGCATGGCACCCCTGCTCAGGGCCCCTGACTACTTCAAGGAGTCCATCGTGCAGACAGACGTTTCAGAGCATGGCATAGGGCTAGTTCTAGCACAACTGAATGAGGAGGGTCAGACCTACCAGTAGCCTTTATTAGCAGAAGGCTCTTATCACGGAAATAGAGGTGGAGTGTCATTGAAAGAGAAGCATTTGCTGTGTTCTAGGTACTGGAGAAGCAGAGACCATACCTGTTTGGGACTCACTTCCGGGTTCAGATAGATGACAGGCCGCACAAATGGCTCATGCAGATGAGGGGTGAAAATACTAAACTCTTGCGGTGGTCGATCTTTCTACAGGGAATGGCCTTTATGGTGAAGCATCGCCAGGGGACTGACCACACCAATGTTGATTGTCACCCCAGATTTTTCTGCCTTAGTGATGAGAGCTTCCAAGGGGTTAGTTAGCTATCCCCACTTTCAGCTGGGGGAATACAAGTTAGACCTGACAGCCTTAGGGTGGTCATTCCCCAACTTTTTGCCTGCATCCCTCCACATTTCTGGCCCTGTTTATGCTGGTTTTAGGACTCTGCACATTTTACCATTGGTAACCAGTGGTAAAGTGCATGTGCTCTCTCCCTTAAACATGGTAGCACTGGTTCAGCCCCAATTGGCATATTTGATTCATTTATAAGTCCCTAGTAAAGTGCAATACTTGTGCCCAGGGCCTGTAAATGAAATGCTACCAGTGGGCTTGCAGCACTGATTGTGCCATCCACATAAGTAGCCCCTTAACCATGTCTCAAGCCTACAATTGCAAGGCCTATGTGTGCAGTTTCACTGCCACATCTACTTGGCATTTAAAAGTACTTGCAAAGCCTTAAACCCCCCTTTTTCTACATATACATCACCCCTAAGGTAGGCCCTAGGTAACCCATAGGGCTGGGCGCTATGTAGGTAAAAGGCAAGACATGTACATATGTGGTTTGTCCTGGTAGTGAAAAATTCCTAAATTTGTTTTCCACTACTGTGAGGCCTACTCCTTTCATAGACTAGCATTAGGACTGATCTCATATATTTTTGGACTTGTAGATTCTGATCTAAAAGGGGTACCCAGATCATATTTAGAATGGCCAGAAGGGTAATGGAAAATGCAGCTTATTGGTGAAGTTAGATTTTATATCACTATTTTAGAAATGCCACTTTTAGAAAGTGAGCATTCCTCTGCACTTAAAACCATCTGTGTCTCACAGCCTGTCTCTAATCGACGTCTGGTCTCTACTCGTTGACAGCTCCCTTGTGCATTTCACCCAGACAGCCACAAACACAGGACACTCAGTCACACCTGCATTCATCTGCATATTAAAGGGGTCCTCCTGATCTAGAAGGGTGGAGGACCTGACACTTACATTTCAAAGTTGTAGGGTACCTCATGGCACTTACACCTTGTGCCAGGTCCAATTATCCCTTATTAGTAGATTAGTAGCGTTCTAGCAGCTTACGCTGATAGAGGTAGCTATAGCAGAGCAGTTTAGGCTGAACTAGGAGACATGCAAAGCTCCTACTATACCACTAGTATTGTCACATAGGCTCTCATTATCTTAATGAGACTATTGAATTTTTGGGCGGCAGGATCGTTCGCAGTGTGGGGGACTAAGTCTGACCCACGGTGAAGGACCCTTGTCACCCCAAATCCGGGTTATGCTCCGGCTAACTAGCAGTACCTCATCTCTTCCAAAGGGAAGAGACAATTGGGCAGCCGAGCGCATGACATCTTAGTGCTTCCCAGGGAAGTCGTGGTCACTCAGGTCACAACCAGTTCCCTCGTACAAAGTGCGGTCTCATATATAAATGTCAAAGGCAGTTTGAGTTTTAAAGATTGGTTTAATAAAACGACTGCATTTTAGATAACAAGGTGTGAGCCGCAATAACCAGAACCATACAACACAGTAGGATTGAAATAGTAACGAGGAGAGTGAAACATAAGAATAAGGCTATCATATTGCAACTAAATTATGTTCTCTCTAAGTTATATTTTGAGCACATCATGTAAAGCTCTAAGCCTGCCTTTCTGGTTCCCCGGGAGGACATCAACCCTCATACCTGAGCAAAAGCCTCTGATCTGGATCAGCATCTGCAACAGGGCAGTCAGCATCTAGTTGTGTGTTCCGGGTCGGAATCTCCCTCTTACGTGTATCAGGTCTAGAAAGTGTTTTTATAACTAACACACCGGTGTTCTGAGAAACGTCCCTAAGTAAGGATGTGTACTATCTACGATCCATAAAGACTAAACTTCTACCACGTCTATCGGCAATGTACCAGACTGTATTCTTGACTGAAGCCCAGAGCGAGCAAGAATGTATTGTTTGAGAACACAGTGCTGAAGTAAGATAAACAGTGTGATAGAAGGAAATAAAACAAGACCGTGAAACAGGTTATTGTAAAATAACAGTGCGAGGCTAAATAAAATGCATCTAGGGCAAAGTGCACAGAGGCCTAACACATTAAGCAAGCGCACAAAAAGCTACTTTAAAAATGGCTACACTACAATATCATATAGGTACTATATCTGAAGAAACACAATATTCAGAGTTACTGAAAATAAAGGTACTTTATTTTAGTGACAATGTGCCAAAAATGTCTCAGAGGATATACTCCCTTAGGAGGTAAGTAAAATACACAAAATATACACACAAACCAAAATCAGGTAAGTAAAACAGTTAGAAAAATAGTACAAACACTGTAGAATACAATAGGATGCAAAAGGCCTAGGGGCAACACAAACCATATAATCTGAAAGTGGAATGCGAACCACGAATGGACACCTAGGCTAGTGCAGTGTGTAGAGGGTCACTGGGAGTGTAAGAAAACAGCAAGGGTGTCCAAGATACCCCACCCCAAGACCCTGGAAAGTAGGAGTAAAGTACTACTATTTCCCCAGAAACACACTAAACTTGTGATAGAGGATTTTGCAAAGACCACAACAGACTGCAAAGCACTGAAGATGGATTCCTGGACCTGAGGAGTTGCAAAGGAAGGGGACCAAGTCCAAGAGTCATGAAAGTGTCCAGGGGAGGCAGGATCCCACTAAACCCCGGATGAAGGTGTAAAATGGCTACCTCTGGGTGGAAGAAGCTGTGAAGATTCTGCCACAACGAAAGGTGATAGGAACTTCTCCTTCTTGCAGAAGATGCTCACGGATTGCTGGAAGATGCAGAGTTGTTTCTTTGGCAAAAGACAGTAAACAAGCCTTGCTAGCAGCAAAGGTTGCGGTTGAAACAAAAGGGTGCTGCCCGGGCCCAGGAAGGACCAGGATGTTGCCTCTTGGGAGAGGAGACAGAGGGGGCCCTCAGCAACGTAGAGAGCCCACGCACAAGAAGGCAGAACCAGCAGAAGTCCTTGAACACAGGTTCAAGAAGACTGAGCACGGAGGTCATCTAAACACTACAAAAGAGGGTCACATGAAGCCAGAGGTCAACTCTGGGAGTTGAGCAATGCAGGACGGAGTGCTGGGGACCTGGGCTTGGCTGTGCACAAAGGATTCCTTGGAAATGTGCACAGGAGCCCTAGCAGCTGCAGTTCACGCAGTGAACAGGATTACTGTCTGGAGAGGAGAGGAAAGGACTTACCTCCTCCAAATTTGAACAGTTGGACCACTAGCCAGGCTGGGTCACTTGGGTCTACCACCTGTGTTTCTGGGGCCAGGCTCATCAGGATGAGAGGGGTTCCAGAGTACCAGTGACGCTGAAGTTTGGTGCCTGCTGGAGCAGGAGGAAGATTCCGTCGACCCACAGGAGATTTCTTTGTGGCTTCCAGTGCAGGATGAAAGCAGGCAGCCCCCAAAGCATGCACTACCAGGAAACAGTCGAGAAAGCCGGCAGGATTAGGCGCTACAATGTTGCTGGTAGTCTTCTTGCTACTTTGTTTCAGTTTTGCAGGCGTTCTGGAGCAGTGAGCTGTCGATCCTTGGCAGAAGTCAAAGAGAGAGGTGCAGAGGAACTCTGGTGAATTCTTGCAAGTCGTTATCTGAGGAAAAGCCCACTAGAGAGACCCTAAATAGCCCTCAGAGGAGGATTGGCCACCTAGTCAGGTAAGCACCTATCAGGAGGGTTCTCTGACATCACCTGCTGGCACTGGCCACTCAGAGGCCTCCAGAGTGTCCTCACACCTCTGGATTCAAGATGGCAGAGGTCTGGGACACACTGGAGGGGCCCTGGGCACCTCCCCTGGGGTGGTGATGGACAAGGGAGTGGTCACCCCCCATTCCTTTGTCTAGTTTCGCGCCAGAGCAGGGACTGGGGGTTCCCTGAACCGGTCTAGACTGGCTTATGCAAGAAGGGCACCATCTGTGCCCTTCAAAGCATTTCCAGAGGCTGGGGGAGACTACTCCTCCCCAGCACTTAACACATATTTCCAAAGGGAGAGGGTGTAACACCCTCTCAGAGGAAATTCTTTGTTCTGCCTTCCTGGGACTGGGCTGCCCAGACCCCAGGAGGGCAGAACCCTGTCTGTGGGTTGGCAACAGCAGTAGCTGCAGAGAAAACCCGAGAGAGCTGGTTTGGCAGTACCTGGGGTCCATAGTGGAGCCCCGGGAATGCATGGGATTGGCACCCCAATACCAAATTTGGCATGGGGGGACAATTCCATCATCTTAGACGTGTTACATGGCCATATTCGGAGTTACCATTGTGAAGCTACATATAGGTATTGACCTATATGTAGTGCACGCATGTAATGGTGTCCCCACACTCACAAAGTCCGGGGAAATGGCCCTGAACTATGTGGGGGAGCCTTTGCTAGAGCATGGGTGCCCTCAAACTTAGTAACTTTGCACCTAATCTTCAGCAAGTGAAGGCTAGAGATATAGGTGACTTATAAGTTACTTAAGTGCAGTGAAAAATGGCTGTGAAATAACGTGTGCGTTATTTCATTCAGGCTGCAGTGGCAGTCCTGTGTAAGATTTGTCTGAGCTCCCTATGGGTGGTAAAAGAAATGCTGCAGCCCATAGGGATCTCCTGGAACCCCAAAGCCCTGGGTACCTAGGTACCATATACTATGGAATTATAAGAGTGTTCCAGTGTGCCAATCAGAATTGATGAAAAAAGTCAGTAGCCTGCAGTGACAATTTTAAAAGCAGAGAGAGCATAAACACTGAGGTTCTGGTTAGCAGAGCCTCAGTGATACAGTTAGGCACCACACAGGGAACACATACAGGCCACAATTATGAGCACTGGGGTCCTGGCTAGCAGGATCCCAGTGACACAGGCAAAAACAAACTGACATATAAGTAAAAATGCGGGTAACATGCCAGGCAAGATGGTACTTTCCTACATTCTTGCACCCTCTCACAGACCCACTTAGCCACACTCAGAGACCCATTGAAACACTCCTACACCCATTCAAAGACCCACTCAGATTCTCATGCACTCACTCACAGACCCACTCAGACAATCATGCACCATCTCACAGACCTACTTAGGCAGTCATGCACCTAATCACAGACCCACTCTGATACTCATGCACCCACGCACACACCCAGTCAAACACTCACACACCCACTCAGACCTTCACGCACCCACTCACACACCCACTTGGACACTCACACACACACTCACAGACCCGCTCAGACACTCACACACCCACTCGCAGACCCACATGCACCCTCTCACAGGCCCACTTAGCCAGTCATGCACCCACTCACAGACCCACTGAGACACTCATGCACCCATTCAAAGACCCTCTCAGATCCTCATGCACCCATTCACAGACCCACCAAGACACTGATAGACCCAGTCACATACCCAGACAGACACTCATGCACCCACTCACAGACACTGACTCACCCACTCACAGTTTCATACACTCATGTACCCACTCACAGACCCACTCGGACACTCACAAACCAACTCACAAACTCACTCACACACTGACACAACTACTGACAGACAGACTCAGAGATTTGTGCGCCTACTCACAGACCCACTCAGACACAGATGCACTCACTCACAGACCCACACATACACTCATGCACCCACTTACAAACCCACTCAGACATACATCAACTCACAGACCCAGTCACACCCTCGAGCACCTACTCACAGATCCATTCAGATACTGACATACCAACGCACAGACCCACTGATACACTCACACACCCACTAACAGACCCACTCAGACATATATCAACTCACAGACCCAGTCACACCCTCGAGCACCTACTCACAGATCCATTCAGATATTGACATACCTACGCACAGACCCACTGATACACTCACACACCCACTCACAGACCCACTCAGACACTCATGCACTCTCTCACAGACCTACTTAGCCAGTCATGCACTCACTCAGACACTAATGCACCCAGTCAGAGAGCCACTTAGATATCCATACGCCCATTCCCAGACCCACTGAAACACTCACGCACCCAGTTACAGACCCACTCAGACACTGATGCATCCAGTCACAGACCTACTCAGACACTCAAGCACTCACTGACAGACCCACTCAGACAATTATGCACCCATTCACAGTGTCATTCACATAGTGACACGCCCAATCACAGGCAGACTCTAGCTCCCATAAACACAGTCGCAAGCACACTCAGCTAGTCGTAATAGAGGTATTTAGAAAGTAATGTCCATAGTGCTATGGAAAAAAAATCATCTATCTATCTATCTATCTATCTATCTATCTATCTATCTATCTATCTATAGTTATAAGTTTTGTATTGGCTGGTGTATATTGAATGTCTGCCTTTGTTTTGCGTAGTCGCGACTATGTTGTGATAATCACAACGTCTTCACAAATATATTAAAAAATAGAAAAAATATATATTTTTACAAAGAAAATGAACAACAGTTTAGGGCAATAGGGTGGTCCTGAGAAGAGCCTTTGTGTTCATTGTGAGTATGTGATAGCTACATGTAAGACCAAATGCATAGTTTCAGGTTGGAAATAAGCACCCTGTTGCCTTCATTTGTGAAGTACACACCTTCACCTATATAAATATTAACCATGTCAAAGTGCAGGTTGTTGTAGATACAGCCCATGTTATGGTCTCTGAGGAATGCAGAAATAGTTTTATTAACATATATTCTGGGTTTGTCAATCTATGGACAGAATTGATGTGAACACTTCCATTTCTGCCTTTAGCATATGTTGGAGTACACCATGACAGTGTGAGGAAAAAGTGATATCAGTTGTGCAAAGGTATACTTCATTAGGATTTCCAGTCTTACCTCAGTCGGTGTGCCTAGGTCATTTCCCCAACAGTGCACAATGATGAGGTCAGGCGGTTGGCAATCCGTAATGTTTTGAACCAAAGGTAGCAATTGATGCCACTTTAAACCTCTCTAGGCAATCCAATTAATGTGCACATTAGCCAGATCCACCTCTCTGTTAATACTACTCTTTCTAGCAGGCTCCCTAGCCCAAAAGACAACATATCTGTGGCACAAAACCAACACTCTAGCAATTTTGAAATAAAGCAGGAGTTACAGATAGGAGGAGACTGGGTTGAATGAGGTAGTTTTGAAAACAGAAGGCAGTTAAAATGGAGGTCTGCTTCAGGTTTAAAACATATTTGATTGGATGCTGTGAATTTGCTAGTGAATAATATGAGGTAGTGTCTTTAAAAGATTAGTAAGTAGGTCTATGGTTGGGTCTGGTAAAAATAAAAAAAATGTAATACAGTCTTGGATACGTTTTTCAAACTGTACAGTAAACCACACCTGCTGCAGCTCATTTTGTAACTAGTATGACCCTTCTAGAATGTTCTGCGAACATGTGACTTACTAGTTCTAGTGGGTTGCTATGGAGACTATGCCGAGTGTATTGGGGGAACAGTGTTAAAGAGAAAGTTCTATATTTTTAAATATTAAAGATGTTTGTACTCATTATTGACTATTAAGCGGTTATTTTCCTATTGAGAGTTTGCTAATAAATTGAACTGTAGAGGTAAAGTCATGAAAAAATCAAGCTCTATATCTTTTTGGACAACTGTTTTTTTTTTCCACAATCGTGCCTCAGTAATTGTGATTAAGATGTGAATATGGACAAAAAGTCCACCATGTTGGGCTTCTTTGAAAAGTCTATGAAAGGGTTAACACATACTAACCATTCAGAATTAGACTTACAAAAGTAAAATATGAAAAGTTTGTTTTTATTTGCTGGCTTCCACAGTATCAGACAGTGCAAAGTTGAAAAGGTTGCCATTCATGGCTCTTTTGAATGAGAGTGGTGTTTCATTCTTATGCCTAGTTTTCACAATTCCTGACACTTTTGAATCTATCTAATAAGAGGAAAAAACGGTTTCCCCAACAAGCAAAATCTTCAGGTATTATATTTATTTCTGATAAAAAAATATTCAAAATGCATACGTCTAAGTGAGATTTTTAAAAGAGATTTTGAAATATATAGAAAATTATCGAAAGTAGCTGGGGTGATCTATGAGCGGTGGTGTGACTGCTTTTGAATATTTATTAATAGATGACTAATATGAATTTACTCTGAGGAACAGGCAAGGTGCTAGAGAGGTTGGTTCACAAAATGTTGCCAGGGAACTGCATACTAAACTAGTGCTGCTTTACTGTATGGTGTAATTGGGAGAAAAAAAAAGCTGTACGTTAATGGTTAAAGTTATACTTAACAATGCATTACTAGATGTGAACTTTTTTACATTTATACATGATGTGTTTTTAAGAAAGAATGTTTTTCTTTACATTGTAGGACTTGGAGTCTTATTTGTTGCATTTTGAAAGAAGATTGCACGACTCAAAATAAAAGGAAAAAACATGCACTGTAAGTGTATATGAACCATGGACCTGTGAAAGATGAGAGCAATGTATTAGATACTCTTTATGGTAGCTGTTGATAAATTACAAGGCAGGTTTGTACGTGCTTAGATAGGAAGATTTGTTCTTTAAACTAATCCTGAGTCAGACAGATGTGTAGTACAAGACTGGCAAGCATACATAAACATGCAGGGCCAGATTTATGAAAAGTGGCACTACATTACATGTAGCGCCTCTTTTCTTGTGACCCCTTGGGCTCCCCTTCCCCCACCATGTGTGCACCGTATTTAAAATACGGCACACCATGGCGTAGGGAAGGGGCAATAGCATAAGAATTTGTGATGCTACTGATGTACTGTTCAGGGTTAGCTCCACAATTTTGGCACTAACCCTGAACTGTGCACATTGGCCCATTGAAAACAATGCTGTGCCCCCCTTTAAATGCCTGCTCTGAGCAGGCATTAAAAGTGCCAAAATAAATGATGCAAATAAATCTTTTAGATTTCTTTGAACCATTTTTTCGGTTCCCCTAATGGGGGAATGCCCTCTTTGCATACATTATGCCTGGCACAGGTATAATGTAGTTCAAAGGGTTACAAAGGTACGCAATGCATGCATTGCGTCACTTTGTAAATATGGCGCGAGAAAAAGGCCACCTCAGCGCCACCTTAGCATAAAAAAATTACACTAAGTCAGTGCTAAAGTGGCGCTAGGCCCTTCTAAATCAGAGCTTCAGTGTTTAAATATGAGTGAGCCCTTGTAGTGCAGAACCTTTCCATGGTGTCAGACAGGCAGTTTCTCATGGCATAAACAGGGTGTTTGTTGGCTGTGAAGCACATGTTTTAGTACTCATTAGTCATTTCTGAAATATGCTGTTGGTATGTGATAATGTATGCTGTTTTGTGTTTAAAACAAGAGAGATCTGTTTCTGAGAAGATTAAGTTGCTCTTGCAGGCCCGTATGCAAGTACTAAATGGAGTGTGGCACCCATAAACGAATAAGTAACTCAACGACCCGCAGACCCCTACACCAAGTACCACATACAATATACTACTCATCAAGCAAATGACATAAACATTCACAAAAGCATAGATCCTTCATCACACTCAGAGAAACATCTACAGAAGGACTTTTACATTCAGGAGCATACTCAGAAACTACTTATGTATGTAGCAGTATGAAAGGCAGTTCAAGACACACCCATGTACCTATCTATTCCCAGTGCAGGTACTAAGGTATTTGTTCATTCACTTACATACCCATTTAGAAAGCCTTAGAGGTACTAAAACTACAAGTCACATACCAGCTCAATTACTGCAACATCTCATGGCACATCTGTAGTTGCTCTCCTACATTCAGTACGGAATCTAGGCAAGAAGTAACATAAGGTTGTATAATGGATTCACGCATGCCTGAACCACGCATGCCTTAAGAACGTGGTCACAAGAACAACCTCGTCTTTACTACGCATGCCTTTACAATGACGTTCATTGTAAAAGCATGTTTGGTAAAGAAACAATCATGGTAAATTGTCCACTGCCCTGCCCCCTTACACCTTATACCATACTCTGCAATCCACCCTGCTCCAGCCCTTAAAACTGCCCCTTCCACCTGCTGCCCTGAGCCCCACATCCCCCTGCCATGAGCCCTAAAAGTAACCCTGACCTCAAAACTACCCTGATTCCGCCTCCCACCCTGAACCCTAAAGCCTACCCTATCCTCTCCTAAGAACTACCCCACCCCCACCCTGAACCCTAAATCCTACACAGACCGGTCCCAAAAACCACACCAACCCCTCACGCCCTGAACCCTAAAACCTACCTTATTATATCCTAAAAACCACCTCAACCCCCTGGCCCACCCTGAACCCTAAAACCCATCCATCCCTGCCCTAAAAACGACCCCAGTGCCCCGCTCTGAACCCTAAAACCTACCCCGTCCTGTCCTAAAAACTACCACGACCTCCTGCTCTAAACCCTAAAACCTACCTCACCCTGTCCTAATAACTATCCTGACTCCCCCGACCGGAACCTCAAAACTTACACCGTCCTGTCTGTAGGAAAGTAGCCTCTTTCTAGCTTGGTTACCCCCACATTTGGCCTGTTTGTCAGTGTGTTTGAATGTGTCTACTGGGATCCTGCTAACCAGGACCCCAGTAGTTATACTCTCTCCCTTAAATTTAGTTGTTGGTTACTGTTATCACAGTATTTCACCCATATTGGCACATTGGTGCCCCCTTATAAGTCTCTAGTATATGGTACCTAGGTACCCAGGGCATTGGGGTTCCAGGGAATCCCTATGGGCTGCAGCATACATTTTGCCACCCGTAGGGAGCCCATGCAAAGGCTCTTGCAGGACTGCAATTGCATCCTGTGTGAAAAGGTGCAAGCCCTCTTTCAATGCCATTTTTCACTACACCAGGTTATTTATAAGTCACCTCTATGGTAGGCCTTTTAGCCCAGAAGGCAGGGTGCCAAGTACTTGTGTGTGAGGGCACCCCCGCACTAGCAGAGGTGTCCCCACAAACTTCAGGCCCATTTTCCCAGACTTCATGAGTACGGGGACGCCATTTTACGTGTGTACTGGACATAGGTGACTGCCTATGTCCAGCTACATAATGGTACCTCAGAACATAGGCATGTTTGGTATCAAACATGTTGGAATCATACCCCAAGGCTTTTGAAAGCATTGGTTGTAGGATTCCATGCATTCTGGGGCTCCTTAGAGGACCCCCATTTCAGAATTCTGAGGGTTTCCAGGCAGCCCAAGCTGCTGCCTCCTCCCAGACAGGTTTCTGCCCTCCTGTTGCTTGAAAAGCTCGAGCCCAGGAAGGCAGAACAAAGCATTTCCTTTGGGAGAGGGATGTTACACCCTCTCCCTTTGGAAATAGGTGTTACATCCTTGGGAGGGGTAGCCTCCCCAAGCCAATGGAAATGCTTTAAAGGGCACATTTAGTGCCATCCTTACATAAACCAGTCTACACCGGTTCAGGGATCTCCAGTACCTGCTCAGGCGTGAAACTGGACAAAGGAAAGAGGAGTGACCACTCCTCTGTCCATCACCACCCCAGGGGTAGTGCTCAGGGCTCCTCCAGAGGGTCCGGGTGTCTTACCATCTTAAATTCAAGGTTGGCAGGGAACTCTGGGAGCATCTGAGTGGCTAGTGCCAGCAGGTGACGTCAGAGCTCTCCCCTGATAGATGCTTACCTGGTTAGGTGACCAATCCCCCTTTCAGGGCTATTTAAGGTCTCTCCTTTGGGTGGTTCCTCAGATTCAGATTACAAGACTCCAGCAGGGATCTTCTGCATCCTCAACTTTGACTTCTGATCGAAGAAACTGCACCTGGACTCTTCAGGAACCTACAAGGTGCAACAAAGAAGCAAGTAGCCTCCTGCAACACTGTATCTTCGTCTCCTTCCAGCAACTGCAACATTTGCCCAGTCGTGCATCCTCTGTGGACAGCATGTCTTCAGCCTGCATCAGAAGGAAGAAGGAATCTCCCTTGGGGTGAAGGAGTCATTCCCCTGCTTCTGCAGGCACCAACTGCGACGACGACTGTCTGAGTGGATCCCCTCTCCTGCTGAGCTGTGTGGATCTTGCATCACAGGTCATGGACTGAAGTGGGCCAAACAGTCCTCTCTTCTAGCTGTCCAAATTTGGTGGAGGCAAGATCTTGCCTCCCACGTAAGACAGTACCTCCGTGCACCGCGTCTTTTGCAGCTGCCAAGGCTTGTTGGCATCCTTCCTCCAAGATCTTTGTGCATCTTGAAGCTCCGGCCTCCAGCACTCTATCCTGTGTCGCACAGCTCCCTGAGTGGTTCTCTGGCGGCATGGCAGCCTTTGTCGTAGTGCTACATGGGTCTCTTCTGCAACTATCTTGTCCCTGTCTTGTGTGACTCCTGTGTGTGCTGCCTGGTCTTCTGTGGGCTCTCTGTGTTGCTGAGGGCCTCCTCTGACTTCCCCTCCTGGGTAAACACCACCTGGTCCCCGTCAGCGCCATTTTCCACTAACCGCAAACTTTGTGTGTGCCGAGGCTTGTTAGTGGACTCAGACAATGCAAACTCTACTACAATTCTCCATCCAGAATGGGACATCACTTACACCCTCCAAGTATCCGACTTTGTCTTCTCGGTGCAGTGCTGACTTTTCTTCTTCACTGGTGATTCAACTTTTGCACCTTCATCCGTGCTAGCAGGGGCTCCTGCCCTTCCTGGACTCTTCGTGTTTCTGTGCTTCTTGGACTTGGTTCTCTTCTTCCACAGGTCTTCTTGTCCTGGAATCCACTGTTGGTGTCTTGCAGTCTCTTCTTGGTTTTGCATAGTTCTTCTTTTCCCCTCTGTATGCGATCAGGGAAACTTGCTGTGATTTACTCCCGTTTTCCTGGCCGCTGGGGTGGGTTGTGGTACTTACCTTTGGGCTTTTCTAGTATTCACAGCTCCCCTCTACACATTACAATGGCCTGGGGGGGGACTGACTCTTGCATTCCACTTTCTTAGTATATGGTTTGTGCTCCCCCTAGGGCTATTTCTCTCTATTGTGATTTTCACTAATTGAACTGTTTTCTAACTACTTTTATGCCTGTTTCTGCATACTAGTGTACATAATTTGTGTATTACTTACCTCCTAAGGGAGTACAGTCTCTATGGTCATTTCAGTATTATTTTTGTAACACTGAGTGTTTTCTTCTATGTGTGTAAGTACTAAAGGCCATATGTACTACGCATTTTCCCATAGACAAAGAATGGGTAAAACCCTTTGATACATCTGGCCCTAAGTGTGACCACAGTAGTAGTGCATGAGCCTTGCATATCTTCTAGATAAGCCTTGGCTGTTCATCCACAGCTTCCTCTAGAGAGCCTGGCTTCTAGACACTGCCTACACTACACTAATAAGGGATAGCTGGACCTAGTATAAGGTGTAAGTAGCATAGGTATCCACTACACACCGGGCCAGCCTCCTACACTGTCCTAAAAACAACCCTGACCTCCCCCTGAACCCTAAAACCTACCTGCCCTGTCCTGAAAACTACACTGACCCCCCCACTCTGAACCCTAAAACCTACCCCTCCCTGTCCTACAAGTTACCCCAACCCCCCACACTAGGATCCATAAACCTATCTCATCCTGTCCTAAAAACTACCCCAACCCCCGACCATGCTCTGAACCATAAAACCTACCCAACCTGTCCTGAAAACTACACCAACTCCCCCACTCTGAACCCTAAAACCTACCATCCCTGTTCCAAAAACGACCAACACCCCTACTCCCACTCTGAACCCAATAGCCTACCCTCCCTGTCCTAAAAATGACCCGACCCCTCACACCTGCCCTGAACCCAAACATCAACCCATGTCTGTCCTAAAAACAACCATGCCTCCCCACCCCGCCCTAAACCCTAAAACCTACCCACCCTGTCCTGAAAACTACACTGACCACCCCACCCTGAACCTTAAAACTTACCCTCCCTGTCCTACAAATTACCCCGACCCTCCACACTAGGATCCATAAAACCTACCCCATCCTGTCCTAAAAACGACCCGACCCCCCTGACCATGCTCTAACCCTAAAACCTACCCACCCTGTCCTGAAAACTACACCGACCCCCCCCACTCTGAACCCTAAAACCTACCCCACCCTGTCCTAAAAACTACCCCAACCCCCCTGACCCGGCTCTAAACCCTAAAACCTCCCCCGCTTGATCCTAAAAACAACCCCAACCTTCCGAACCCTAAAACCTACCCCGCCCTGTCCTGAAAACTACACCGACCCCCTGCCCTGAACACTAAAACCTACCCCGCAATCTTCTAACAACTACCCTGACCCCCGCCCCACTTTGAACCCTAAAACCTACCCTCCTTCTTCCAAAAACTACCCTGACACCCCACTCCAACTCTGAACCCAATAGCCTATCCTCCCTGTCCTAAAAACGACCCGACCCCTAACACCTGCCCTGAACCCAAAAACCAACCCATGTCTGTCCTAAAAACAACCATGCCTCCCCACCCCGCCCTAAACCCTAAAACCTACCCACCCTATCCTGAAAACTACACTGACCACCCCAATCTGAACCTTAAAACTTACCCTCCCTGTCCTACAAATTACCCCGACCCTCCACACTAGGATCCATAAAACCTACCCCATCCTGTCCTAAAAACTACCCCGACCCCCCTGACCATGCTCTAACCCTAAAACCTACCCACCCTGTCCTGAAAACTACACCGATCCCCCCACTCTGAACCCTAAAACCTACCCTCCGTGTCCTAAAAACTACCCAACCCCCCACTATGAACCATAAAACCTACCCCACCCTGTCCTAAAAACTACCCCGACCCCCTGACCCTGCTCGAAGCCCTAAAACCTAGACCGACCTGTCCTAAAAACTACCCCAACCCCCCTGACCAGGCTCTAAACCCTAAAACCTCCCCCGCTTGATCCTAAAAACAACCCCAACCTGCCGAACCCTAAAACCTACCCCGCCCTGTCCTGAAAACTACACCGACCCCCTGCCCTGAACACTAAAACCTACTCTCCCTGTTCCAAAAACTACCCTGACACCCCACTCCCACTCGAAACCCTAAAGCCTACCCTCCCTGTCCTAAAAACAACCCGACCCCCCACACCTGCCCTGAACCCAAAAACCAACCCCGATCTGTCCTAAAAACAACCTTGCCTCCCCACTCCCATCCTGAACCCTAAAACCTACCCTGCCCGGTCCTAAAAACTACCCAACTCCACTCCTTCCCTGAACCCTAAAACCTACCCCACTCTGTCCTAAAAGCTCCCCCGGCCCCCCACCTGTCCCCTGAACCCTAAAATGAAACTCACCCTGTTCTAAAAACTACTCCACCCCCATCCTGAACCCTAAAACCTACCACACCCTTTCTTAAAAACTACCCCGACCCCTCCACCTTGAACCATAAAAGCTATCCTGCCCTGCCCTAATAACTACCCCGACCCCTCAGCCCCCGCCTTCAACCCTAAAACTGACTCTGCCCTGACCAAAACTTCTCCTATCCACCTCAGCCCCACTTACCCGCCTTCCATATTCCTCTCTGTTACTCTCCTGGCTGTTCCCGCTGTGTGCCGGTACCACGCACATGCATGGTGCCTTAACCACGCATTGCGTGGTTCAGGCACATGCGTGGTTCAGGCAAGTGTGGTAATACTTGCGTGGTTACGACCTATGTGTTTACGATCATGTAAAGGCAATTTCCCATGACCTAATGGGTGTAGTTTCCCATGACCTAATGTTCTTTTGCATGCAGACAGGTACCGCTTTAATCATGGGTGAGGCCTACTACTGCAGAGCCTGTGTGTTCACTCTCATTGCCCCCTCAAATTGCTCTCCAAAGCCCTTTGGGAAGTTTTAGACTCACATTTTAATAGAAATATCTGATCTTTGAGATATTCTGGAGGAGTGACATCAAGTGTGGTGGTTTGCACTTCAATGATTGAGAGATGTGTTTTTCAGTTTTATAAACTTGCTCATGCACTTGGAAAACCATTATGCAATCACTATGTATATACCACTCATGATGGAAGGAGCTGACATACCTGTTTCCAAAGCTTTAATGTCTGTCTCACCCGCTCAGAGAGTGACACACAGACTCAATATTCACCCACATACTCTGAAACTTCTTTTGTATGCAGCAGTATCAAAGGCAATACAAGAAAACACTCACTTACCCATCTATTCCCTAACACAGGAATTAAGCTGTTTGTTCTGCCACTTACATACCCAATTAGAAAACCATATAGGTACTAAAACAGATCCTCACATACCCGCACATTTACTCTAACATCTCATAGCACTTCTGTAGGTGCTCTACCGAATATGTGACAGAACAACTAGGTCCTAAACAACTATAGCCTAAACCACTACTGCTAAACAACTAAAAAGTCTCTACAACTAAGTACTGAACAACTACTGTCTGAACAACTACTGTGTCTGAATAACAATTGCCTGAACAACTAATATATATATATATATTCTCAACAACTAATAAACCATAAAAACCAAAAGGAAAACCTTACCTTAAAATTAGTTGTTCAGGCATCCCAAAGTCAGGGAAGACAGAGATGAAAGAGGTGTTGGAGGACAGTTCTGCAGAAAAGACTCTTACCAAGAAATTGTACAGTATCAGTTTGAAAATGCTTTCTCATAGGGAAAATGGATCTTATGAATGTGCAGATAGGTTTGTCGCGTGGGCTCTCATTATCCTAAATGAGACTACTGGATTTCTAGGCAGCAGGATCGATAACGGTGTGGGGGACTGAGTCTGACCCACGTGTAAAGTACTCTGTTAACCTAAATCCGGTTTTTGCTCCGGCTAACTAGCAGTGCCTCATTTCTCCCTCGGGGAAGAGATGATTGGGCAGCCGAGCGCATGACATCTTTGGAACTTCTCAGGGAAGTCGTGGTCACTCAGATCCAAACCAACTCTCTTATTTACAATATGGTCTCATATACAAATGACAAAGACAGTATAAGTTTTATATAATGTTTTAATAAAACGACTGTATTTTAGATAATAAGGCGTGAGCCGCAGTAACCAGAACAATACAACATAGTAGGATTGAAATAGTCACCAGGAGAGTAAAACATAAGAACAAAGCTATCATATTGCCTAACAGTTTCTACTCTCCCTCTGCTTGTTCTATTTAGAGCACAGCATGTTAAGTTTCTAGCTTGCCTTTCCGAATCACCGGGGAGACATAAGCCCTCATACCTGAGCAAAGGCCTGTGATCTGGTTCAGCATCTGCAACAAGGCAGTCGGCGTCTAGTTGTGGTTCCCTGGTCGGAATCTCCCTCTCGCATGTATTGGGACAAGGAAGTGATTTTATAACTAACATGTCATCGTGATCACAAAATGTCCCTATGCAGGAATGCCAAGTCTAAACTCCTACCACGTCTATCAGCATTATACCAGACTGTATCCTTGACTGAAGCACAGAGTGAATATGTTATGAAGAACTCCAGTGCTGAAGTAGGCAAAACAGTGTGATATGAATAAAAAACAACCCCGTAGAACTGGCTATTTTGTAAAATAACAGTCCGAAGCGTAATAAAAAGCATTTGGAGGAAAGTGCACAGAGGCTCTAAGCTGTCAGCAAATGAATAAAATACATTCAGGGCAAAGTGCACAAAGGCCTAAAGCCTGAAGCTAATGCGCAAAATATACGTAAAACTAATCACACTACACCCTCCCCTTGTCGGTAGCAAGTGGTTCCAATAACATAAAAACATGCCCTAAACATAAACAATATATTTCGACAAGGTAAGAAGACAACAAAGTCCCAAATTTAGGAAACATGTGACGACAAAGTCAAATTCAATATAGTGTCAATTTCGCCGAAGAAAAAAATCCAATTGTCAGACAGAAGCAATAGAACGTAGGAGCTCCTCCACTTCGATATATGTTAATACAGGAAGATCCACGCCACAAAGTACCATGGAGCAGGTGTGTTCCAAAGCCCCAAAACCATTCAGGGCGGCACCCCGTGCAGGGCCAATGAAAGAGACAATACCATCTTCCTCCAGGAAGGGAATCTCATAACCCGCCTCACGAAACAAACGCAACCGTAGTGCACAAGTCTGGGAATGAGCCCTAATCGGGAACATCAAAAGATCAGGATCGACCACTGGAGGGCGCTGCAGTGAGAGACAGAAAGCCAGCGCATGTTCAAACGATCACCAAAGGCACCGAAACACGGGTTGCACACAATCCAAAACCGGTCTGAATGACAGAGACCAGTCACACTCCAAATGGCCCAGGAGTGTAGCTCCAAAAAGCTGCATCATGCGTTCACGACACAGCTGGGCTGACGGGAGCAGCAATATAGGATCTCGTCGTGGCGGGACAGCCATTGCGAAAAAATAGCAACAATAGCAAGACTCCAGCCAACAAAGCCAAAGTAATCGGGAAACCCCCAAAAATGCTTCCGAAAATAGAGTGTATAGCCGAAGGTATCAAACTGAATATGGAAGAGAAGGTGTGAGCGAAACCAACACCAACGGCTTTGAAAAAATGAGCAATACCAGCAGTGCTGGATGCATTAAATATACGTCCCACAAGTTCACCGAAGTGACTTGGAAAGTTAGTATTCAAAAGGGACTGTATCTCTGCCGATGACCTTGCCACCTGAAGTGCGTTGGTCTCACTAGCAGATGTAAGGGCCACATGCTTTTGAAACAATAAAGCTTTCAGCCGACTCAAATTGTCAAAATCAACCTTGGAAGTAGCAATATGAGGCCAGATGTCCGCTACCTCCCTAATTTGAGTGGGGGGAAACAACACATTCCCGCAGCACGTAACAGCCTTGTTGACAACGACAACGTAAACTATTCCGGCACGCATGCCACAGCAGCGTTCGCTGTTAAGAACAATGTAACTGCCGTTAGAAAGCACCTCGAAAGTGTTTTTAATAACCGGGACTGGAACACCCTTTAAATAACAAGCTAAGTTAGCAATCGAAGCGTTACACGCTCCGTGCAAGGACAGCTGTTTACAAACCATGGAATGGCTGACAGAAGCTTCACATTCGCTGCCGCTAAGAAAAACCTCCCTCAAACCATTAACACATCTGCATTGAAAGGGAAGCTCCCACACCTCGTGTATGTAACTGTCTCCCAATAGTTCATATCTACCCACCGGAATGAGCTTCAAACAAGAAGTAAATTGCAGAGTGGAGATAGGCAAATTAATAACCCCATGAATCAACCACTCAGCTGACGGAATCTCAGCCACCGTAAAAGGCAGCTTCTCCAATTTCTCAATATTCAACATAACATACGTCGCTTCCTTTTTTGCCATCAACTGTTGTTGACGAGTTAAATTAAAGGAGATAAAGATCTCCTTGGCACGAATGTGCTGCCATGGAACGCGACCCGCCTTCAAGGTATGAAGAGTCCAACCCAGCTGCATGATGGACCGTGTCTGACTCTGCCCATGATATAAAGAAGACATGTCTGATTTAATAATGTCAATAGCAGAGGAAACAATGCTGTCAATCGTGTAAACACGGTCAGAAAGGGTATGCATGCCATTATCAACAATAGACAAAGTCTGTAGCAGATTTTCCTGATCAATCTGCCTCAACCGGGCTGCAGCCTCCTGTTGTGAAAGTTTCCAAATCTCATTATAAACTTCATATAAAAACCTTTTCTTCTGTGGTACCTTGGGACCCGACAAAAAATCTTGTAAATCAGTACCATTAGACAGTAACTTGAGATGTGACTTAACTGCATCCAGCGTGGAGGACTTCAACCATTGTTGACAAAGCTTCCCCACGCTGTACGTAGTTATAATATCAGCATGTTCTGGTGAAATGTAACGAGGGTCCGCCCTACCAGTCCTGAACCCCCCTGAAGAGGTGACAAAACGTTGATGACACTGATTAGTGTCTACAGGCCATAATACCCACCCTCCCGGATGTAACAATGAAGTGGTAAGCGTACCATTCTGGACCCAATGCGTAAATTCACTAAAAGTAGCATTCACATAGTGCTGCCAGTTGTTTAATTTGGAAGGGACAGGGATACCAGGTAAAGTCAACTCTCTAATTGTCGCCAAGCCCAAACAGCTAGTCTGTTGTACTGTGTCATTGAGGAAAATCATCTGCACAGGGATAAGACATGCTCTAAATAATGTATCCCTGCCTTGCATCTGCCAATGTTTTGTACCCCAAACACTTTTCAAGTCAACAGTTTTAAACCAGTATTCATATCCCTCGACCGAAAGTTTAGATACAAACAAATTTGAATACAATAATTTAGTATCGGTCAATAACATTTGCTTATTAAAATACGGTGTAACTTTAAAATAGTAAGACTTAGCATCCCGTTAATTACGCCCAGAAAAATATGCAAATTTATCATAATACGTTTTCGAACTCCCTTGTGGAGGAGTCGAGCAATGTTCCCATTGCACATAATTAAATATGGACTTAGTGCTACTAGCTTTATGAATAAAGTAGTGTCCATAATAGTTGTAGCAAAACATGTCACTATGATTATCTCTAAATTGGTAAGCATCTTCATCGTCATAGACAGTATAATATTGCAAATCTGTCAGCATAGAATCTACTGTCTTCACATCCCAATCATCAGAAACAACGCCTGGAATAACAATATAATTCAGTGATAATTTGAGGACATACGGTATTTGAATCAATTCAGTGGGACCATATATATCAAACATTACTTTATCCCACACAATCCCATCCGGAATCGGTATTGCAGAAATGTTCACAGTGGACAAGTCTCTTCGAACCATATGAGATGAAAAATGTGGTTTTAACACAGTCTCCACGTGCTCAATGTCAGATCGATCAGGAAGAAAATGACCATGTATTACTAGAAAAAAAAGTAACCACAAATCCCAACCATAAAAAAATAGTCATTACAGCCATAAAAAGCCACAAATAGTTCCAAGGAAAAACAAAATAAGTGCGTTTAAGCCAATCCAGCAGCTTACGTGGACCTCGGACAGAAGATATCGAGGACGAGGAGCTGGACACTGCATCATCAACGTCATTGAAGCAGCCAGAGGCAGTTCTTGCAAAAGGTGCAATTGTGAACAAAGAAGCAGATGGAGGCTCCCTCCTAGGCACGCTATAAACCACATGTTCAGAAACATCAGTAGAACGTACAGCAACTTGATCAAAAGATTCCATATTAATCGTCGTCTGTGGAGCAATCGCAAGATCATCATCCACCCTCCCCAAGCTCGGAGAGGAAACAGCGTCGGTGTAAATCACCTGTAGCGGGACTTCTTCCCCAGTAGTGAGAGGGATGCCGGAACTACTGGGTGTCCCTCTTGGTTTGCTGTGCAGAATCGGCCACATGTTGTAACTTGACATTATCAATAGAAACAAAGCGATTTCTTTTGGCCCCTTGCAGCGGCGGTAAAATCACAGTTCTCGTGCCGCTCACCCCTAACACAGGGACAGGTGCTCGATAAGAAGGACCAAATTCTTTCTTTACTGCGACCTTTTCACGCACTAGATCCCCAATCCTGGGTATCCAACCAGTAGGTGTTACTGGCTCATCCTTAATTCCTGTGGAAGCAGTACTTGCAGAAGAGTTATCTTCACGGAATTGTTGTAAATCCTGCAAAACAGTGACACGATCATTTATGTCAAAGGGCGTATCTGCCGCCTCCACACCAGGACCATCTAGATCAGGAACATACATTTGTGTTCCAAACAGGCACTCATATGAAGTACGACCCCCCAGTGACCGTCTAGGCAAGTTATTAAGTGCTCTCTGTACTCCATACAGGTGGGCTAGCCTACTACGACCCGTACCTACAACCCTGGCCGTTAAGGATTGCTTTAAATCACGATTTAAACGCTCCACGACAGAATTTCCCTCGGGATGAAATGGAGACGAGAATTGGAGCTGGACCCCATGCTGTCCCTGAATGCCTTAGAGGCAAAAGCAGGGCCCTGGTCCGAATGAAAAGCCGCAACTGCAAATGTATCGACAAAGATGCGCAAATCTTTAATAACAGTCCGAGCGTCAGCCGAGCGTTGTGGCCAGACCCACACAAATCTGGAGCACGAATCTACAGCAACCAAAATATATTTGTATGCACTATCTGGTGTCAGCGGACCACAATGATCCAAGTACACACACTGTAAAGGTTTATTTGAAATCAGAAGGGGCGTCTGCTGAGGGCATCTAGCCGACGAAGCTTTAATCTGTTGACAAATGTCACAACAAAGGACATATTGCTTTGTCTCTTTATAGAGACCAGGCCACCAGTAACGAGCCTGTAAAAGTGAAATCGTGGCAGCCACACCAGCATGTGCAGACGCCACCCCCTCATGTGCTGCAGAAATTAATCGAGGTCTCTCAATTTTATTGGGTAGTTCACGTACACCAATGCCTGGAATTTTAACAACAGCATGTAGCGCACTACTCAAGCAGTAACTATATTTAGAAGGAAATCCTTTAGGAAATGGCGTGCCAAC
Organism: Pleurodeles waltl; assembly: GCF_031143425.1. Taxonomy (NCBI): domain Eukaryota; kingdom Metazoa; phylum Chordata; class Amphibia; order Caudata; family Salamandridae; genus Pleurodeles; species Pleurodeles waltl. Next base: position 401,558,423 of record NC_090437.1, read on the forward strand.
AGCTGTAGCTTTTATGGCAGCCGAAATCTCTGTGTCTGGTTTGGAACTCGATCGAGTCACTGCGGCTACAGTGGCGACAGCCACTGCCGACTTTGCAGCTTCATCAGCCAAAGTATTCCCAGCAACGTGTATTCCAACGCGCTGGTGTCCAAGTGTATGCACAACATGGACCTTAGGAAGCGTTTCTTTCAGATCCGCAACCTTACCCCACAACAATTTATGTTTAATGGTGTTTCCTTTAGAATCCCTGAACCCATTCAACTTCCAATAGTGCAGATATTCATTGAAAGACTGAACACAGTAGTAGGAGTCACAGACCAGCAAGGTCAAAGTCGCCGGATCCGCGTGCTCCAACGCTAACAATAGAGCTTTGAGCTCAGCCAGCTGTGCCGTGCAATCTCCCAACATTTTAGTATAAGTATGTCGGGGGCAGAACACTTCCCCCTCCATAGTGCCACTCACCACCGCACATGCAGCAGAATACTGTTGTTTAGTCCCAACCGCTGGTTGCGCAGAGCCATCGGTATACATGACCACTTGATATTGGTCAATAGGGAACGTGCCAGCAGGAACTGGGTACTCTATTTCATATTGAAGAAATTCTTGAGTCTGCAGTTTAGGGTCAAATATGTAATCTACATCAGTGGCTGTCAAAGACGTAGCCCATTGTATCCATCGCAGGTGTAAAGCTTTCGAATTAGGAACACTCGCTTTTGTAACAGCCTCTAAGGCCGGAATCGGGGAAACGACAATGATGCGTTGGCCCTGGGCAAGCGGTCTTTCTTTGAACACAGCCATCTGTACTGCAGTGAGTATTTTCTCAGTCTGTGCAAATTGTTGTTCTGCAGCAGAATACAAGTGGGAATGGAATGCAATCGGGACTGTCTCACCCTCATTAAAGGTGACATACGTAAACCCAACAGCCCCAGGTATCACCCTGATGACTAAATGTGTCTTATTGTCCCGTGTGTGTAAGTGTTTAACTGCTAAGAGATCATTCTGTAACTCTCGCAGTATGTGTGAATGCTCAATCGTCCAAAATCTACTCGAAAAATTCGGGTGAATCAGTTCGTATAAGGGTTTTATACGCGTAGCATAGTCAGGAATGTAAGTTCTGCCAAAATTCAGAAACCTCAACAATGACTGGAGCTTCCGAACTGTATTAGGAGGCTGCAGTAAAGCACATTTCTCCAAAAAATTTGGTGCTAGGCTCTTGCCCTCACTCGATAACTCATATCCCAGGAAAATGACGCTGAGGAAGGCAATCTTTGATTTCTTAAAATTAAATTTATAGCCAATATCAGCAAATCCCACAACAATGCGCGATACGCGCCTTAGATGTTGCAGAATCTCATCGTCTGTCAAATATATGTCATCAACATATGATAACGCTTCAGGGTCCAACTCGTGCAGTATTTCAGTCACACGAGCCGAAAACAGTCCCGGGCTATTTTTATACCCCTGAGGCAAACGACAAAAAATTTTCTGAGAGCCAAACGCACTGAAACTGGTATAGTCCCGACATTCGGGCGCTATATTCTGGCAGAAAAATCCATTCGAGATATCTAATGTTGTTTTGTATTTCTTACGCACTATATTATTCATAAGCGCTGCGCTATGTGAATTCTGTGTTGCATATGTGCGTGTATGACAATTCAAATGTCTGTAATCCACCACTATCCTATATGAATGGTCCGGTTTAGCAACCGGAAATAAGGGATTATTCATCGGCGAGACACAGGGCTCTATGACACCCTGGTACTCCAATTGTGTAAGAATTTTCCTAACCGATGCCCTTGCCTCAAATTTAATAGGATACTGCGGCTGTGGCTGAGGTTCGCCCTTTATTGGAATGACATGATAAGGTGATTGTTTATCCCACCCCACATTATTTCTATATAGGGCGGGGGCTTGTGCTAGAGCCCATGATTTACTATAGGACTCCGCTAGCTCTCTCGGAACAAGTGGTGAGAAGGAAGGTTTAACAACCTCCTCCCCAACCGGACAGTCGCGAACAAAGTCAGGTGGCCAATCTTGTTCGGCCAATAGAACATCATATGATTTTACCACATGGTCCCAAAAGATGGCGTGTACAATGCGGTCAATGTCCCCTTCTAATCGTAGAGTCACTAGATATACTCTATCAGGATCAGAGACTCGCATATCCGCCGTTTCGACTTGTATGAAGTCATCAGTTGCTTTCACCTCCAGATGCTCTAGAAGACTCCGGCGAACTATTGTGACCTCTGCCGCGCTGTCTAACAGTGCTAATGCCCATGTCTTGTTCGTCAAGAGAATTTTCTTCTTGAGCGGCATGTCTAACAGAGACTGCTGCCACTTTTTTCTTTTTAAATTGTTGTTTTTGTTGCAGCGGTTTCTCTTCTTGTTTAACAGAAACCTCAGCTGAGCGTTGTGAATCCTGTCTCGGTTTCACGTACTCCGTCCTCCGCTCTGAAAGCCCACCTCTCTCACTTCTCTTCTCTGAGGAGTCCTGAAAGGAACGAGATTGGCGTGTATCAGTATATTGATATCTATCAGGCGTCTTCAAATTATCCCTATTTCTGAGATTATACCTATTCTGCGGGGTCTCTGGTTGCGGAGACTGTCCCCCATCTTTTTTAGGTGTTTGCTGTTTCTTTTCCCAGCGCTTTTTTGTACCCTCAGGTTGCTGTTGCTTAGCATTATCTTTGTTATTTTTACCCTGCAATTGTGGTTTCTGCGGTCTAGCCCCTAGGCTATCGCGACCAATACTCGAATATGTCTCAGACGTTATTCACGGATGTTCCTGCTCTTGATTAATCTGCGGAACATCCCGAAGACGCATTCGCTTGGCTAGTGCTACTGCCTCTCCCTTGAGATTACTCAAAATAATAGAAGAAACTGCGGCAAAATTGCCCATTAACTGCATGCCCAAATCTAAGGCAGGGGCAGCCCCATATTCATCTTGAATTTGTTTAAGCACGTCCGGTAAATTAGCTAAAGTCGGCGTACCGTGTGCTGTAGTGTAGAGCCCGGCAAACACCGTGCCCCAGGTATTACAAAGGTCCACCGGAGGAACCATCCCATACGGCAAACACATCGTCAAAATTCTATGTTTATCCTGAGGTCCCGTATGGGGAAATACTGCTTCCAGCGTATTAATCTTTTGCGCCAGCCAAAATGGAGTCTCCTCATGTTTAGCCGGTACCTTGCCCATAACTGAGTGTACAGTGGCCGGATTTATTCCCGGAACCACTGCTTGTGGGTGCGCCGGAGCAGCACGCGCTGCATTAGTATTTAATGTCTGCATCACAAACTGAACCAGTCTTCTGTATGTTATAGCTAAGTCTATATATAAACGACGCACATCAGCCACTGCCAAATTTGCAACCGCAGGATATGGTGTGTAAGTAGCCAATAAAGACCAGGTCGGACCATCATTACTCAACGGACCTAACCTTACTTGTGCTACTGTGTGTAAGAGGGCGCCATCAAGCCAATTATGGTGTTCTTGATAGGATAAAGGTATCTCTAAGTATGCATAAGCCCTGTATTGTCCAGGGACATTCGCAACAGTATATTCATAAAAAGTATTTGTACCCCCATCAGCTGCTGGAAATATGACCCAAGAATAAAAAAGTTCTGTTCTATAGGCTGCATGGGCGTCCACCACAAAAGTGACCGGACCCCCTGGACCGTAAGTCCATGTGCTATCAGGTGACCTGTGAGCGGATGTCGCATATTTATTCCTATATTCACTACATTAGGATTCGCCATTTGTAAAAAATAGCTCTAGGTCAGAGAAGGCACACCAATATCGGGGTTTTTCCTTTCAAAGTTCAAGCTTGAACAACCAACCACTAAGCAATAGGACGTACCTATCCCGTGGTGGCGGAAACCCTCAGCCCCACGGACGTCTCCGCATACGGAACCGAGGAGTCAAAATATATATGAGACCGAGAGAGTCAGTCGGACCTAAACATTAGAGCCAGACCAATCGTTGGCGGCGCCATGTCGCGTGGGCTCTCATTATCCTAAATGAGACTACTGGATTTCTAGGCAGCAGGATCGATAACGGTGTGGGGGACTGAGTCTGACCCACGTGTAAAGAACTCTGTCAACCTAAATCCGGTTTTTGCTCCGGCTAACTAGCAGTGCCTCATTTCTCCCACGGGGAAGAGATGATTGGGCAGCCGAGCGCATGACATCTTTGGAACTTCTCAGGGAAGTCGTGGTCACTCAGATCCAAACCAACTCTCTTATTTACAATATGGTCTCATATACAAATGACAAAGACAGTATAAGTTTTATATAATGTTTTAATAAAACGACTGTATTTTAGATAATAAGGCGTGAGCCGCAATAACCAGAACAATACAACATAGTAGGATTGAAATAGTCACCAGGAGAGTAAAACATAAGAACAAAGCTATCATATTGCCTAACAGTTTCTACTCTCCCTCTGCTTGTTCTATTTAGAGCACAGCATGTTAAGCTTCTAGCTTGCCTTTCCGAATCACCGGGGAGACATAAGCCCTCATACCTGAGCAAAGGCCTGTGATCTGGTTCAGCATCTGCAACGAGGCAGTCGGCGTCTAGTTGTGGTTCCCTGGTCGGAATCTCCCTCTCGCATGTATTGGGACAAGGAAGTGATTTTATAACTAACATGTCATCGTGATCACAAAATGTCCCTACGCAGGAATGCCAAGTCTAAACTCCTACCACGTCTATCGGCAATGTACCAGACTGTATCCTTGACTGAAGCACAGAGTGAATATGTTATGAAGAACTCCAGTGCTGAAGTAGGCAAAACAGTGTGATATAAATAAAAAACAACACCGTAGAACTGGCTATTTTGTAAAATAACAGTACGAAGCGTGATAAAAAGCATTTAGAGCAAAGTGCACAGAGGCTCTAAGCTATCAGCAAATGAATAAAATACATTCAGGGCAAAGTGCACAAAGGCCTAAAGCCTGAAGCTAATGCTCAAAATATACGTAAAACTAACCACACTACAGGTTGAGCTTAGCAAGGGTTTCTCCAAGTCTTGAGGAACTGTGTGGATAAGCCTAAGCCTTGCAAGCACTTGTAATATAGTATTAAAGTATTTCCCAGAAAAAACTATACCTTGCAGTGTTTGATCATGAGAGTACAGACATTCTAAAGGCTAACATTGGATTCATACCACCCAAGAAGGAGTCCCCATCTTGAAAACATGTCTCTGTATGGAGTACTTCAGCATTATACATATAGAACTAATGCAACTGAAAATATAGAAGAAGGAAGGTGTTCAATCATTGGATGTGACAGTTGTTTAGTGAGCCACAACAAAGGAAATCTAATTAACCACAGAAAGCTTACTTGCCAAACTGCAGAGAGAAGAGAGTTTTTCTAATAGGCACTTTTGCACCTGTTCAAGCCATGGCGTACTGAATCAGATTTGCTTGGACACTATGATTGTTAAGAAGACTCATTTAACACTAAAAGACAGTATTCCGTTTTTTGTGTGTTTTCAACATACTTGCAGACGTTGAAAGATGAGATTGAATAGCAAGAAACCATAGCTGCTGAGATAGCCAGGGAGAGTTTACAAAGAAGGCTAAGTTTTGTATCAGGAAGTCAAGATGCTCTTGGAGAACCAGTAAGTCAAAATGAAGCAGCTAGAGCTATGAAGGAGGTAGAGATTGCAATGCAACAGGCAAGAGACGAAACTGACGATTTTGAACAGTGAGTGGGACAGCTGAACAATGAACAGAGATAAATTTACAGTGAAGTATGAGATAAAATAGAGCATGGATTTCTCCACAAGAAGAGACAATGTGATTGTTCTTCATATAAACCAATACTACTATAAATCAGTGGATAAGCTGGTACTGGCAAAAGCTTTCTAATTAAAGTTCTCACTGATTATCTACAGAAGGCTACACATTCAAATCTATCATGTGTACTAACAGCACTGACAGGATTACCTGTACACAACATTAAAGGAATTATTCTACATGACTACTATTGCTACCTATTGAACATGATAATAAATTGGAATGTCAGAAAATATCTGGTGACACTTGCCATGAGGTACCAAGAGTTTTGAAAAAACAGAAGCTTCTAATCATTAATGAAATCAGCATGGTATCAAACATAATCCTTGCCTTCATACACCTAAGGATGTGACAGATTTTAAAAACAAACTATGATGTCCTCGCATTTGTTCAGTGATCTACTCCAACTTAGCCCTTTAAAAGGACAACCTGTTTTCAAGACACTTTTACATAATGGAACAAGAAATTCCCTTGGACGTATTGGCAAATTGATTATTTGGATAAACTTTGAATACAAAGAATTAGCGAAAAACATGCGCTAATCATCTGATATGGAATATGTGGATATACTGAAAGACATTAGAGAAGAAAAAGAGGGATAATGTGCTTTGCAAAGCCGCCTCATCAGGAGTGTATTCCCAACTAGCATTACAGCACCAGAACTAATGTTGAATTTCATTATAGAAGAGAAATCTATAGTTTGTTTAATGCCAACACTTCAAGAGTGCTCCAACTTTAATGAATAATAACTTCAACTGGAGAAAGAAGAGATTTTGGAAATTACAGCTAGTGATGAAATGGAATATCCGGGAGTCACAACACCACTGACAGAATAACTGCACTCATGCACCCAGTCACTCACCTATGCATGCACTCATGCAGTGTCAATCACCCATACCCAACACATGCACTCACTCACTCATACATGCATTTACTTACTCACCCATACATGCACACATTCACTCAATCCCCCATACAGCACAGATGCAATCAATCACTTGCCCATAGATTAACTCACTTACTCACCCATACATACACTCATGCACCCAGCCAATCACCCATACATGAGCTCATGCACTCACTCACTCACCCATACTTCACTCATACACCAAATCAATCACCCATACTTCACGCATGCATTCATTTACTTGCTCATACATGCGCTCATACAGTCAAATCATGCATTTACGCACTCACTTACCCATACATGCAGTCATGCAGTATTTTAGTCACCCGTGCACCACTCATGCACTCACTCACTTACCCATACAGCTACTCATGTAACCACACACTCATCTATTGAGCCATTCATGCACCCACTCACTCACCCATTCATGTACTTATGCACTCAGTCAATCACCCATAGGTCACTCATGCTCTCAGTCACTCACCCATACACCCACTCATGCACTCAGTCAATCAACAATGCAGCACTAATGCTCTCACTCACTTCCCCATAATGCACTCACACATTCAAACAGTCCCATACAAGCACTCATATGCTCAGTCACTCACCCATACTTGCACTCATGCAATCACCCATACAGCATGCATGCACTCAGTCACTAATATACATACTCTTGTACTCACTCACTCACCCATACATGCATTCATGCAATCACTCACTCACCCATAGATGCACTCATACACTCTTTCAGTCACCCAGGCACCACTCACACACTCATTCAGCCACTCATACATGCAATCATGCACTCTGTCAATCACCCCTACATCACTCATAAATTCATCAACTCACCTATACACCATGCATACTCTCACTCTCTCACCCGTACACCACTCACACACTCATTCACTAATACAAGCATTAATGCATCCACTCACTCACCCATACATGCACTATACACTCACTCACTTACTCATACATGCACTCCTACACTCCCTTGATCAACCATACACTACTCATGCACTAACTTACTTACATAAATGCACTCACACAGTCAATCATCTATACACCACTCATGCACTCACTCACTCACTCATATACACAGTCTTGCACTCACTCACTTACTTACACATGTACTCATGAACTCACTCACCCATTCACCACTCATTTACTCAATCACTCACCCAAACATACACTTATAAACTCAAATACCCATACAGTACTCATGCACTCACTCACACGCCCATACATGCACTCATGCACTCAATCACCCATACATGCATTCACTCACCCATACATGCACTCATGCACTCTTTCAGTCACCCATACACCACACATGCACTCAGTCACCCATACATTGACTCATGTACCTCACTCATAGAGCCATTCATGCACTCACTCACTTACTCCCTCACTCATACTGGCACTCATGCACTCACGTACTCACCCATACATGCACTCATGCATCCAATCACCTAGACAGCACTCATGCACTCACTCACTTGCCCATACCTGCACTCATGCTTTCACTCACTCACCCATACAAGCAATCATACACTGTTTCAGTCAGCTATGCACCACATATGTAATCACTCACTCAACAGTACAGCCAGTCATGCACTCACTCACTCATCAATACCCCCACTGATGCGCTCATTTATTTACCTGTAAACACATTCATGAACAGACTCAGTCAGCCATCCATCCACTCGCTGTCACCCATACACAACTCATGTACTCATTTACTGTTGCAAACACCAAGCATGCACTCAGTTACTCACTCATACACCACTTATGCACTCACTCACTAACTTGTATACTATCTTGCATGTATTTAGTCACCAATACACTGTCTCTTTCTTACATATACACACACATGCAGGTCATCTTTTTTTAACAATGAAATGCAGTTCCGACAAGAACCTTTTTTTCTTCTTTTTTTATGGAACTGTGATTTTTTTTCATTTTCCGACATTTTGAATTTGTTTGTATTTTTTTCAAACAAAATAGCAAAGAGGGGAAAAATTGTAAAAAGAAAGAGAAAAACAGCAGAAACACTGCAGTAAATTATGAAAAGAAATTAGCAGGTCTGTTGCCTTGCTGTCTGCAAAATAACAACAACTGACCGCTCACTGGCTGTCAGAGTGGTGGTGCACGCAATAGGTTCCAATATGGCTTAACTTAGGTGAAATTTCAAGGAATCTTTTCACCACTTCTGGTGGCACTGTCTCTTCAGGAGCAGGCGGTGCAGCCCCGGAAGTAGATAGTCCTGTTCCATCTCTCTCCTTTTGTGCCCTCTTCAGGTTCCTGCTGTGGTACGTTTAAGGTGGTACAACATACTAGTTGTACAACAAGAATATTTGTTGGCGCTGCCTCTTCAAAGGGTCTTATTACAAAAGCTGCATTTAACAAACTTGACAACAGTTTTGGATTCCCCTGATGAAATTTTAAAGAAGTCACAGGCAATACTTTGCCTTTTAATGGCTCCTCTTTCATCACTGGATTCCTCCTGATGTTCTTCCAGTTCTTGCTTCTCTAGTTGCTGTGGCACCTTCTCCTGCTCACTAACCCCTGTTGTCATTTTAGATGTTAAAATATCACAAAAAATGATAACCCAATTGAGGTTCTGCAAAAGCAGTACAGGGCAGCTCTAATGAATGATCCAAATAGCAGTTGGAAGATTAAAGAAGATACGAATGGGTGGAAACCTCCTGAGAAGACTAATGAAAGCTTTCTCCTCCGGTCATATATCTTTGTTTCCAGATCACGTCGCCATGATCACTGACATCAATGCAATGATCTGAAATACAAATAAAAACTAGTAAAAAATAATATTAATTGAAAAATACAAGTTTAAAAAAGATATTAGTAAACAGCTGTTGTCAAACATTAACTACAATATGTGTATATATGTGTTTATTACTTTTCAAAAGCACACTATCTTCTAACTTTTCAACAGATCCGGAACATATGTCTTGCAATAATTCACCATGAATTTGCAACAAATAATACATTTTAGAAAAGAAACATACACAGTTATCAACTGATTGAAAGAAATGGCAATGAGACACACAGCCAAGTGTGAAAAACGGTGGTCCATTACACAACTGTTATCTACAATATACACTAGCCAATTACACAATGAAAGAGCATGTACTACTTTGCCAGTCAAAAGTACCATAGTTCAGTAGACATTTGTTAGGCAAAACTGTGCACTTTTGAAAAAAAATGAGTTTCCATCATGGCTCCGATGCATATTTCAGATCAATTAAACTTTAACTTTAACAGGAACCACTTAGAAATATAAACTTAGCAGGTGTCCCATGTGAAGCTCTCCTTGAGTAAAATAGAAATAATCCAAATTTTCTGTCCTTGGAGAATGCAAAAGAAATATGTTTCCTCTAATACTGTACATTGGAAAATAATCTGAAATCCTTAACAGAACTTGGGTGAGTGTGATGATTGGTTTGTTCATTGGTGTATTCGTGTAAGACCTCAGTGCATGGTTCTTCCTTTTAAATACTCTGTTTGCAAATGCGAAGAAATCCATTCCACTATGCAAACACATGCATGGACCCATACAGACACTAACACACCCACCTACGGACCCCTTAGAAGCACTCACTGAGCCACTCACAGACATACACAGGCACCAACATAACCCCTCGCCTGAGCACATAGGCAGTCACAACCTCACTGACAGAGTCATTGAGACACAGATACACTGGTTCACACACCCACTCAGACACTCATACATGCACTTACATAATCACTCTAAAAGATTACAGAATAAATTTAAGAAATTAAATTAAAAAAAATATCTTATAAACTCCCACAAAAAAAACAAAGGTTACAGGTACATTATAGTTAGGAAACAATTTGTTATAGAAAAAAAAGCAGAAGTTCATTGAAACAAACAAAGGTTACAGGAACGTTATAGCAAGCAAATAGAGTTTAAATCACCTCTGAAATTCCCTGAAAAAATCAAAGGTTACAGGGGTGCGTATAGTTAGGCTTCACTCATACAAATCAAGTGAAATTCACCGAATATAGTTACCTGAGCTAACTATAACTTTTGCCCCCTTAGTGGCAAGCTGCAAGAGGCCTTTTTTCTGAAGTGCCCTGCTGATCAACGGCAACTGGACCTGGAACTGCGGTTTGCTTATTGCCTCTGCATGACACCCTGAGAGTCTCTAAATGCCTTTATCTGAGGTTCTGGGGGGCATAGAAGTGTACTAGGGTGACTATTTGGGCACTAGAAGAAAGTTTGGAAACCAGAGCATCAGCAGGACCCACCAGAAAATGTATTCAGTCAGCAGTTCCGCAGCAAGAGATTGGATTTCATCTTTCTCCTGTTTAAAGATAAATGACCCATTCTGCGCTTGAACTTAGAAAGCTTTCAGCAAGAAAGTTCCAAAGCTTCAGAGTGCCAGAGGGACTACCTGCTTCAGGTATCCGGCTTCAGTTCCAAGGCAGCTGCTACAATTTCGATGGTGTCCCATTCAGAGACAATTTTTATCTGAAAAAGTGACAAAATCACATTCTCTGTTGGGACTTGGAAGAAAAGTCAACACTTTTCTTTGAAAAAGTGACAAAGTCGCATTCTGTGGTTTGACTTAAAAACTTTTTTGAACTTTTAGACTTTAAGACTTTCACCAAGATTAATCAACTTTGTCTAGCTGTCTTGGGTTCCATCTGGAATGACTTGCTTCTGTAGACTATAATTTCAGCGTAATGCTTTTTGGCGCTATTTTTACTTAAAAATGTAAATATTCATAGTCATGGTTACCCTTATTGGATTATTTTTGTTGGTGCCATTGTATTTACTCTATTTTTCTAATTTGTTTAGGGATTTTTATTGTTTGATGTTTTAAATTCTTTACTGTTTTAGTACTACAGAAATACTTTGCACATTGCCCTAAGTTAAGTCTCTCAGCTTTGTGTCATAGCCTCCTGAAAGGCTTGAGCTCAGGTTATTTTAGTGACATTTGAGCATTCACCCTGATAACATATTTTGTTTTTCACTGAGTTGGGCAATTTCCCACCCCAAATAATGATCTAGGGCCAGATGTAGGAAAAAGGGAAATTGCGACTTGCAATTTGCGAGTCCGTGCGACTCGCAAATTGCAACTCGCAATTTGCCATGCAGAAAGGTGTCTCAGACACCTTCTGCGACTCGCTATGGGGTCGCAAAGACCCACCTCATTAATATTAATGAGGTGGGTCGCAGATGCGACCCCATAGCGAGTCTGGGCACTCACGGGGATGGTGGCCTGCTGGAGACAGTAGACCACCATGTCCGTGACTGCTTTTTAATAAAGCAGTTTTTTTTTTCTATCTGCAGCCCGTTTTCCTTAAAGGAAAACAAGCTGCACTCAGAAAAAAAACCCGAAACCTTTTGTTTCGGTATTTTTCAGAGCAGGCAGTGGTCAATAGGACCACTACCTGCTCTGAAAAATTGTTTTTGTGATCATTCACAAAGGGGAACCCTTCCCATTTGCAAATGAGTTACCATCCACTTCAAGTGGATGGTAACTGTGAGTTCATTTGCGACCGCTTTCGCGGTCGCAAATGAACTTGCATAGCGTTGCGAGTCGCAAATAGGAAGGGAACACCCCTTCCTATTTGCGAGTCGGAAACGCATTTTGCGAGTCGGATCCGACTCGCAAAATGCATTTCTGCATTGCGGAGAGGCTTTTGCGCCTCGCAAACGGTGTTTTTGTCGTTTGCGAGTCGCAAAACCCTTCCTACATCTGGCCCCTACTTTCTTACAATCACTCTTCTATTGTGTAAATAAGTTTGGGCACGTAATTATTCTGTATTTAATGCTGCGCTGGTTCACCATATCCCGAAGAACACACAGGAAATTAGAAAGCCTCAGCACCATGCAGAGGATTACCGTCTCAACAACCCCTGCACAGCCTTGCAAAAACGAGTTTTCTCCTTTAGAGGATTATGCACATTGCCCTCCCCAACCAATGTGGACCAAAGGTTTTATAAGTTCAGTAGGCTGCCAAATACCAAACTGAGGGATTCATATTGATTGATTCAAACTACTTCACTTAGACCTATTTTTCTTAGACTGTAAATTGATACAATTCTGTACCGAATTTGTTCTGGCTCTCTTGGACTAACTGAAAATAAGCAAGGGTTCAGAAAACATTGATTGTTGAAGGCCAGATTTCTTACAATAGATTATATATTAGCTCAAGATGAAGTTACCTTTTCTATTTTAAACTGGACGGCCTCTTCTAAACCGTCATTTGTCACAACATTATTATGCATCCAAAGTACAGAGCTGGTCAGTTACAAGTACGCATTAGGTGTGCATGCAGCTTGTTCATAGATGTTTTCCTATCTTTAATAAACATACAGGTTAAACGTTAACAGGTCGGGGTTATACAAGGTGAACATCACTAAGCTTTGTCACCAGTGCTAATCGGGATTCAAAGCAATGAGCTACTGGCTGCTTTATTATAGCCTTAGAACCCGCCGTAGCGGGCTCTACCGGCTATTAAAGGCCCGCTCCCCGCGTTAAATGCCCGAGCCGAAGGCGGGTTCTAAGGCTATTAGAACATTCTGCCACTCCGGGCAGAATGTTCTATTAAAAAAAAAAATGTTCACGGAGCCCGAGGGGATTAAAATCCCCTCGGGCTCCGTGAGGCTTTGTTCACAGCTGTTGCTGTGAACAAAGCGAACATTGGAATGTTGGCGCTGCGGGCTTTTACCAGCCAGTAAAAGCCCGCAGCACTCCATTGTTTTCAATGGAGCCCCCAGCATTCCAATGTTCTAATAATAGTTAACGTAGTAATTTTGAGAAATAAATAGAAACGTGATTTTTATTCTGTATGTTACTGTTTAAATGGACATGACAAGCAAAAGCTGAATTTCAAAGATGCCTAGAGCACAATGTAGCTCTTTTCAGGTGTGAATACCACTATATTCTGTGGTAAAGGATTTTGGATGTGAAGTTGCAGTAAAACTTTCCTGTTTCATGACAGAAATAAACACGTCCCGAGCAGACATTAAAAGTGTTGAAAAAAATGACGCAACCATTTTTTCGCCCCCCCCCCAACAGGGGAACACCACCTTGGTATACATTATGTATGGGGCATGCATGATGTAGCGCAAAGGGCTACAAAGTGGCACAATGATTGCATTGTGCCACTTTCTAAATCTGGCATGGCATTTTTGGCCAGATAAAGTCCAATTAGTGGTAAAAAATGACACTAATGTGTCATTAGATGGTGCAAGGGGCTCCTAAATCTGCCCCATAGTTTACTCCTATTAGGGTTCCGGAGCCACATGAAAATATTACAGTTAGCTCTACATTTCTCACTAGTTGGGCTACTTTGTGTCACACAGTTAGTCAGTAGGCAGAAAATCACTTTCATCTGCTGAAATTGTTCCATATTTGAAGGCTGTCCCATGCAGGTACATCTCCCACTCTTGGTGTCCTCATTGGCTATGGGCCTCTTTCCGTATCTGAGAGGTCGCAGTCACCTCAACTATTTCATAGGCAGTGATCTCTGCAGGAGCATGTCCCCAGGACATGGAACAACAGGCAAGTGTCACGACTTAACCCAGTTCAAACAAAACTCACAAGGCAAAGAAGTACTCTTGTGGTACTCAGAAACAAGAAAACGGACAAAGATTAGCCTCCCAAAAATATATACAGTGGAAGGACATACTCATAGTCTATTGTGATTCTCTGTATGGATCCTCAGAAGAGGCTTTAAAACAACAGGAAGAAGTGAATGAGGCACATGCACATGCCAGACCATGCAGTGGGAAAACAATTATTGTTCCATTAAGGCAGAGGGCCACCATGTAATGCATGTAGCCAACAATGCAGAAAAGCACCTGAACTACCTTTGACACAAAGATAGCAATAATTTGCGGTAAGAGCACGGCCTCTAGTGCTTGCACACAACACTAAGGGCCAGATGTAGCAAAGGTTTTTACCCATTCTGTGTCGATGGGAAAAAGTGTTCGTACATATGGCCCTAACTGCTCAGTCTTCAGTAGAAAGAACCATAATTAGCACAATCGTGCAGGGGCAGATGCTTTAAAGTATTACATAACAGTGCTGGGATGCAATCTAGAGTGTACGCTTGGTGGACAAGTGATTTACCTTGCTTCACTTCTTCAAAAATATTCATTAGCAAGCCATGCAGAAAACCATGCCACTTATATGCAGCAGAATTGCCAAGCCTGTACATGTCTACAGGTACTACTGCATAATTCTTTAAACTTGCAGACCGCACAGGTACACACATACCAGATTACCAGATAATTAGTAAAGCCATACTGCATACCCCATGAAGAACAGAATATATGGAGCTCAGTACAAGACAAATAATGCTTCAATTTTACACCCATGCACTACACATTCTGTCAGCAGTGTGGTAGCTTTTGTAGAACATATGCAATATCTTATTCAAGATATTTTGGAACATTAATGATTACTGATGAACTAATGAAATTGTACTTGAAATAAATTAGCTAAATCACTTGGGAGGGTGATTAATATTTTGAAGAAGTTATACCACATTTTTGTGAGACATCATTAGTTTGAAAATAAATGCCATTCTGGTATTCTTTCACATCTTCCTGCTGCTCATTCATCCTTCCAATCAAGTTTTGATCAACTAGGGAGTAGTGCTGGGATTGGTGTGACATCACCACTAGCTGTACTTCAATTGGTAGTTTGGTGGCACAGTGACGCTGTGTTAGATTGACCTTTGATAGAGCCATGCTGCTATTGGTGGTTGTTCGCTATGTTTGTTTAATAGTCTTATTCTGGCATTTTATTTTCTTTGGGTTTGTTTCCGTTCAAAACATGGGTGAAGTATTTACAAAACATAAGCCTAAGAAAGAGGACATACCTAGACCTAGAGAGGGTCAGAAGTTGCTGAGTGAAGTTACTTCAGCATATGAAAAGATAGAAGAGATTGGATAGTAAAAGTGTACCTGGATCTCTAAATAAATATGCAGCTAATGTTGAGGTTTAACAGTTCCATATGGATGGGAACTTTATTATCAGAAAATTGGAATTCTTGAGAAAAACTGTACATGATATGGACACAATGCCATGAATTAAACAGTTTGAGGTGCTTAATAAATGGGATCACATGGCAACAGAAGAAGAAAGAGAAACCAAGGGTAAAGCTGTAAAGAAATCATTTAGGAGTTTGTTGGAGCATAAACTAGATTATCAAAAGCAAGATTGGGGAGAGATATGATGGAATGTGTTAACAGTTTCACTGCTATAGGTGGGAAAACAGAGCAAGACAAGGCAAAGACAACTTGAAAGAGAAAAGAGAGAATGAAGAATTAGACTGCACTGTTGATAAATTATTTAATGTTTTTTTTATTTTAAGACCTCCTTTGTATAGAGCTAGACAGATGGAACTGATTTACCTTCTCCTCCTGCTGATATCAGTAGATGAGGAGGGAGAAAAACTGCAGAGGTCTTATTGGAGTTTTACTAAGTCCACCATCAGAAGTTTCAGTCACAATGTGAATGCCTAGTACAAGTTGGTACATGGCACACAAGGGCCAGGTACAGATAATCCCTGAAGGGCAGTGGTGGTAGATCAGCCACCACCTAAACAAGTTTGTATTGGAATTTTGAAGATACAATTTGAAGAGAGGATTCAGGGAAATGGGGATTCAACCAGACTAATGAAATTTATCACTGATGAAATGAGGTACTTAATCAAAGATGCAGCCAGGAGTTGTATTATACATTGTGCCGATGGGCACAATAGGCATGAGACATCACTCTGTGTGCCCCGGGGAACAATGGTATTACAGAGGGGATCCCAGATGCTTTTGCAGCTCCTTCTATAATACAGATAGCAAAGTGAACATGTTGCACCAGTGGCATCATAAGAGGGTGCCCCTCATTTGCCTCTGCGCCCACGCCATATTATGGAGGCAGCTACAGAGGCAAGCATGCCGTTGGGGGCACACTGAAAGTGCACCACAGAAAAGTGACACACTTTCAGTGCATCTCTTAAAGACAGCCCTCTGGAGGAGAGCAAGTGGGTCCCCTGGATCCCCAAGACATCCTCTTGCAGGTGGATGAGGTCAAAGTGCAAGCAAGTTGCCTCCTGCAATGTGAAACACAGAGCAGTGTTCAAACAGCTGCTCGGTATTTAACTTGATTATGCTACCCTGAGGACAGCGTGAGTTCCAGCTGCCCTGGACGCAGCACATTCTTTCTAAAATACCAAACTGTCCATATTTGCACCCGGCGCGCCTTTTGAAGGGTGCACCATGGTTCAAACAGCGAAAGTGCATCATATTCGTAATGTGGACCCCGGCCTGCTAATGAAGTGCATGACAAATTGGAAGAATTGGCAGATTAGTTAGAAGTGGATATTAGCAAACGGATAAATGTAAATCAAACTTACAAAATTGATTTAACACATAATGAAATCAAAGAGATGGGTCTCATTACTTTAAAAGTCCATATTAAATATTTAATTGAGAAAGCTCAAGATTGGAAAGATTTGAAGAAATATTGAGAAAAGTGGAAAAAAGAGACAGTGAATAAAAGGAAAATGAAGGATAGTAAAGCAAAGAGAGCATGAAATACAGTAAGTGATTCACAGGCAGGAACAGGTGGAGTGGGTGAATTTTCATTAAGGGAAGTACATGGAGTAAATGTGATGCATGTCCCATTGTAAGAGCAGATTTGTATGCCTTTAAGCATAACTTTCCAAAATCGAGAGAAGATCCGGCAAAGTGGTATGAGAAGCTCCATAAGTTGACACACATTTCCCCATTGCTGTGAGCTGATTTGAATACAATATTCAAGATGATTGTTTCTGTAATTGTGGCTGAGAAATAAAAGACAGTGACTGAGTATTTGAAGAAACAAATTCCAGAGAGATATATGAAGTGGAAGAAAATATTGAGATTGATACAGGAACCAAAAGAGTCAGTGCAATCTTACTATGAGAGATTCATGCATGTGTTAAAGATACATAGCAGAGACAACATTCCAGAGAAAGATGTTGTTGGGGGTTTTGATTCTCTTTTTGTGAATAGACTGAGGTCAGAAATTAGTAATCATATTTAGCAGATTGAGTTGTGTTGGTTGATAAAGGGTATTGATGACATTTTGAAACAGGAAAAAATAGCAGTGATTCTTTTGAAAATAAACAAAGGAAGCTGAAAGAAAAACTGATGATTGCTCAAACCAAACAATTTGAAAAAAGAATGAGGAATCAAATGAGTTTGAATATTAATTTTGTGCGACACTGTGTGAATAATATGAGTTGAATGAATCAAATGGTATAAATAGGAACAGAAAATGATATGATTGGGAATGTTGAGATGCTGAAAATTAATCCAGCTTGCCATTTTTGTGACCAGATCAGGCATTAAAAGAGGGAATGTAGAGAGAATCAAGATAATGTTCATGACAATCTAAAGCAAAATCAGCAGGTTTAGATGTCAGGTATTGTAAGTGATGTAAAATATGCAAAAGTAGGGACAGAATATGCCAAGTCAGAACATTTAAAAATGCCAGTGCCTACAGACTGACTAATGCAACAAAACATGAGGAATAAAATGCCATAAAATGCAGGCTATGAACAGAATGCTATGATTCTCAATGATATGATGGCAAGGAGTAGTTCCCAATAATGGTGCCTGATGGAGAAGGGGGATTGCTTACTTGGACCAGTCCGGGAGGTAGACCAAAGAGAACCATATATTGACGCATAAGACAATGGTCATCTGTTTCATTTTTCATTGGTACAAGGTCTACCCATTTTACAGTTCATTCAGTGGGAGTCCCAAACCTACCCCTCCAGGTAGAGAAGTTCAAGTTGGAGGGATCAGTAATAGGCAAATAGTTAATCATGTTTCAGCAAATATACTGGTAAGAATAGGACAGATGGAGAATAAACATCAGTTTATTCTGTCTAATTCAAGCTCAATGAACTTGCTTGGAAGGGATCTTCTTTGCAAGATGAATTGCGTTATTGTTTGAACACCAGGTGGTGTTGCAGTAGAGATGCAAGATGGGGATTCCGTTTTAAAATTAAGTGTAGAAGACGCAAGACTAGGGTTGTACCCAGTTTTGACAAAAGAAGGCCCACCTCCAAACTCAAGACTTTCTGTCAGAGAAGAGGTATGGAATACCACTGGAAAATACATTGGATTTATTAGAATGTCAAAACCAGTAAACATTAAAGTAAAAGCAGGTGCAATATTTCTAAAAACCAGACAGTACACAACACTACAGAGGCCAAGGAGGGAATGAAACCAAGTGATTAAAAAAATATTTGAACAGGGAATTCTTCAAGAAGTACTTGGTAATCCATGCATCTCTCCAGTGATGGGAATTAAAAAGCCAAATGGCAAATGGAGAATTGTTCAGGACCTTTGAAAAATAAATACATTGTGGCTCCTTCTGGTACCATGGTACAAACTTCAGCACTAATATAGCTCCAGATTCCATCAGAGGCAGAATAGTACACAGTCACTGTTAGACCTGGCCTCCTTGGCGTGGTCTCCCCTGTCTTTTTTTGCATCTGCCTCCCATGTTTTGTCTGTGTGCTGGACTCTGTTTCTGCTGTTTTTGGTACTCCTGGTACTTTACCACTGCCGACCAGTGCTAAAGCTCAAGTGCTCACTAGGTAAAATGTATGTGTAATTGGTTTTTCCATGATTGGCACATTTGATTTACTAGTAAGTCCCTAGTACAGTGCACTAGCGGTCTCCAGGGCCTGTAAATCAAATGCTACTAATGGGCCTGCAGCACTGGTTGTGCCACCACATAAGCAGCCCTGTAAACATGGCTCAGACCCGCCACTGCAGTGTCTGTGTGTGCAATTTTAAACTGCCAATTCAACCAGGCACCCATTTGCCAGGACCAATCATTCCCTTTTTATACATGTAAGGCACCCCTAAGGTACGTCCTAGGTAGCTCCATGGGCAAGGTGCAGTGTATGCTAAAGGTGGGACATGTACTGATGTGTTTTACATGTCCTGACAGTGGAATACTGCCAACTTTGTTTTTCACTGCTGCAAGGCCTATCTCTCTCATTGGTTAACATGAGGACTCCCTTTTAAGTGCTGTTTCCCTCTGGGATCAGATAGAAATAAGGAGTTTGGGGTCTCTGAACTCACAATTTAAAAATATATATTTTGGTAAAGTTGGTTTTTAAATTGTCAGTTTGAAAATAGCATTTTTAGAAAGTGGGCTTTTTCTTGCTTAAACCATCCTGTGACTCTGCCTGCTTGTGTATTCCCTGTCTGGGTCAGACTGACAGTTGGGCTATTTGTGAATCCCCTCTAGACAGTGACACAAAGGGAGCTGGGGTATAGCCTACTTATCCTGATGGGCCATCTGAGCTAATGTGGAGGGAGGAATGGTCACTTATATCAGAACGGGCTGTGCCTGCCCTGTCACAATGCAGTTGCAAACCCCCTGGCATGAGTCTGGAGCCAGTCCTGGGCAAGGCAGGATCTTGTGAGCAACAGAGACTTTCCTTTGAAGTTTTCCTACTTCAAAGGCAGAAAGGGGTATAAGTAGTGGACCCAAAACCCCAGATTTTCAGATTACTTCTGGAATCAAGTGGAACCTCTGCCAAGGAGAAGAGCTGAAGAGCTGAAGAGCTGAAGAAGGAGTACTGCCCCTTTGCCTGTGACTGTCGTTTGCTGGGGTGGCCTGCAGTGGCTGCTTCTGCCTGAAAGAGGACAAGGACTGGACTTTGTGGTATGTTCCTTCTTGTGAAGAATCTCCAAGGGCTTGAATTGACCTTGCCTCCTGTTTTGAAGTCTCAGGGCCATCAAAGATTTCCTCTGCCCCCACCTGGACTCTCTGCTGAGACTCCTGTGCTGCCAAGTGGTGCCCTGTCCAGTCTCTGAGCCCTTGAGAGGTGAAGCTGGCAGAACCAGTACTACAATCCATGAACAGAACACCATGTGGGGAAAATGTTGACGGACCACCTGCAAAGCAGCTGAAAAATTACGCTCCACCTGCGTCACGGCTGGGAGATCGACACATCGCTGCTGGAGAAATGACGCAACACCCACTTGTGGTTGCTGATAGTGACGCAAACCCCACACAGCGTGGTTTTCCAACACCATGTGACCGATTTCTCACGCATCATCGTTGGGCATCAAAAATCAGTGCAAGCCTGCGCGGATCCAAGGTGCCCATCTGGAAATCGACGCATCGCTGTCATTTCGGGAGAGAAAAGCGACACATCGCGACCTCACCAGAGAAGAAACGACGCACGGCCTCACTTGCGAATAAGGAATCGACGCTTCACTGACGTTTATGACGCAGGCTCACCCATGCAGCTTTACTTTTTATGCAACCCAGGTACTTTGTGTAAAATCAACTTTTCCTTTGTTTCCTATGGAGTAAGACTCTTATTCCTTTGAATATTCATATCTTGACTTGTGTATGTTGGATATTTTCCATTTTGGTCTTGTTTGATTTAGATAAATATTACCTATTGTTCTAAACTTTTATGGTGTCCATTTTGTGTTTTTTTTATTGTATTACTGTGTGTGTTGGTACAAATACTTTAGACATTGCTTTTGAGATAAGCCTGACTGCTTGTGCCAAGCTACCAAGTGGGTGAGCAGAGGTTATCTTAAGTGTGTATCTCCTTTGCCCTGATTAGAGTTAGGGTCCCTGCTTGGACAGAGTGCAAACTGACTGCCAACCAGAGACCCCATTTCTAAGTCATTTACTTGTGTCAAGCATTCTTTTTTAATATTGTTGCATGAAGATTCTCAGTTTCTTTCTCATTCCAATTTTTGAATAAAGTTATTGTGTGGTGTAGGCTCCCATGGAGGGTACACAGAGAGTCATTCAATTTTCTCTCAAGTTCTAACAAAAGATTCACAGAGTTTTAAAATTGCTATGTAATTCACATTTAGTTCAGTGTATAGATGGTTTCTTGAGAGCATTCTAGACACAAGAAGATTACTCACTTGATACTATTACATTGTTAATTCATTTGGCTGAGAAAGGACATATAGGGCCTGATTACGACTTCGACGGAGGGGATTACTCTGTCCCAAATGTGACGGATATCTCGCCCACCAAATTATGAGTCCATCATATCCTATGGAACTCGTAATACCTCAGGCAGGATATTCGTCACATTTGGAATGGAGTAATCCCCTCCACTGAAGTCGTAATCAAGCCCAAAGCCTCTCCAACTAAAATGCAACATTGTGAACAGGAAGTTATTTATCTTGGACACCACATTGCAAAGGGTTTGTGACAAGTCTTGAAAGAGCGGGTTTCTTTAATTTTGAAATTGAATCCTCTGAAAACCCAATTGAGAAGTTAGGATGTTTGGATGTTTCTTGAAATTGTTGGATATTGTCAAACGTGGAACCAAATCTTTTACCTGATTGCAAACCCTTTAACAATGTTAAAATGTAATGAAGTATAAGATCCAATGCCGTGTGATGAATAGTGCCTTGATGCATTTAAAAATGTGAAAGAGAGTTTGTGTTATGTGCCTATTCTCGGGATGCCTGATTGCAATATGACATTCTACTTGTTTTACTATGAAAAAAATGGGTGTGCACTTTCCTTCCTCACACAAAAACATGGAGGGCTTATGCGCCCAGTAGCATATCTTTCTGAAGTACTAGACCTCGTTGCTGTAAGTCTTCCAGGATGTTTAAATTCAGTTGCAGCTGTTTACTTGACAATTGAACAAAGTGAAGGAATTGTGATGGGTCATAATTTAATTGTTTATGTCCTGTATTCAGTTGAAATTGTTTTAACAAGAACAAGAATGCAACATGTAACAAATAAATTTACACAATATGAGCAGGTGCTGCTTGGAGCAGAGAATGTTTTCAGTAAGAGATGCAATGCCCTAAACCCAGCAACGCCACTTCCAATTTCAGACAAATGTGAAGACAGGGAGAGTGTAATTGATGACAAATTGGAGCATGATTGAAGTGACCAAATTCTCCATGCACAAAACAAGAATAGAATTGAAATCATCAGATTTGACTTTGTTTATTGACAGTTCTTGCCTGAGACATCAATAGGGATGATTGAGACTTGAGAGCACAATGTGTTCTATTACAGAAACACTAGAGGCATCCTCTTTCTGAAATGTGAGAACAGCATAAGTGGCAGAACTGATTGCCTTAGCGAGAGCCTGTTGCTTGTCATAAAATGTGTGTTTGACAATCTATACCGATAGTCTGCATGGTTTCGGTGTTATTTAGCATTGTCGGCAACTATGATCACAGAGAGGATTAAAGACATTTTCAAATGTTCCAATAAAAAAATAATGTGTATATATTAGATTTTTTGGACGAAATACAAAAACCAAAGGAAGTGGCAGTTGTGAAGTGCCAAGCCCATAATGCTGGTAAGGATTTAGTTACATTAGGAAATAAATATGCTGACCAAATGTTGAGGTACTGTGCCTTGCAAGAAGAGTCAGTTATTCAGGAAAACGAAAATGAGAAATTATGTTATGCAAAGTTCAAACAATGTCAACTGTTTCTTTATGAATTCAATGCAGACCACTTTGAGAGAGTTGAGGGACCTGCCCAAAGATGCTCCTGATTACAAGAAAATGAAGTGGGAAAAAGTAGGCTATACATTTTCTTTTTAAGACTTACATGAACATTCTGAGCATAAATACATTCTGCTAAACCCTTATGTTGCAACCTATGTGTAAATATTTACATAATCAAACTCATGCAGGAAGAGATAGGTAGGTAAGACTTTACAAAATATTGGGAAAACACAGGATTCCAACATGTTGCTGCAGATGTATGTAATTGCTGTATAGTTTGTCATTTAAATAATGAGGGAAAGAAAACTGTTATCATTGTGAATCACATTGGAAAATTAGAAAGTCCATTTAGGAGACTACAAGCAGACTTAATTGTGATGCACAATACAATGGTTCAAAGTATTTCTTTGTGGTAGCTTGCTTGTTATCAAAATGGGTCAAAGCATTTCCCACTAGAACAGCAGATAGCATGACAGTTACCAAAGTGATATTGAGAAAATAAATCCCACAATTCGGACTCTCAAATTCTTTTGAGACAAAACATGGCACACACTTTAGAAAAGAGGTGTTACAGATAATCTGTGAAACATTTCAAATAAGCAAAGATTCCACTGTAGCTATCAACCACTATCCTCAGGTGTGATGGAGTGTACTAATGATACTCTCAAGAATAAACTGGTAAGGATATGTGCTTCAACATGTCTGAAATGGCCTAACACACTTCACTTGGTGCTGATAAACATGAGAAGTACTGCAAACAGAAAGACACGTCTATCATCCCACAAGGTGATCATGTGAAGAGCAATGAGACTTGCAGATGTACCTTCAACTTCACTAGTTTCAATAATGATTACATAATTTTGAGTTATTGTTAATGTCTGGCTAATGCGGTCAAATCAGTATCTTATCAAGTGAAAGCAGTCACTGAAGACTTCAAAGATTCACCTTGCAATGGTCTGAATGCAGGTGACTGGCTGTTTAAGGAATATGTTTGCAAGAACTGCTTTGATGAACACTAGAAGGGGCCATAGCAAGTGATACTTAGTGGAGGGTTTGAAGATTTTTCTGTAACAGGTAAAGATCATGTAGAAAGTCAAAGGTCAAAAACTTCTAAAGTTCAGTTACAGGATGATCAGAGTGAAGAGTTGTTGCAATAAAAAAGAAAGCAAAGCATCAGAGACAGCAAAAAGAAGAAATCTCTGATCATGGCAGTCACAGGTTTCAATTTAAAATTAGAATTGAAAAGACCCATCTTGTAAAAAGAACATTTGCTCTGAAACGATCTGATGAAAGAGAATCAGAGCCTAGTGCAAGTTCAAGTTTGGGTCAAAGTTCTGAGAAAGGAGAAAACTGAAAGACTGACATTAAGAAGAAGAAACAGCAAGCGAAAACATTGTGAAACAAAGGAAATTCTACAAAGACATTTGAAATGGGAAACTCATGAAAGTGAATTGCCAGTTGCCAAAAGACCAGCAATAAAGAGAGTTCAAAATCGAAAGTATGCTTCACCAGATTGGGCATGTCTTGTTATGGTACTGGAGGAAGAGACAGATGAAGATGATTATTTTCAAATGAACAAGTGCCATGATATTTTTGATAAAGGATCAGATCTAAGAAGAGCCACCTTGAAGGGGAAATGGAGGCTATGAAATATTATGTTTTGAAGAAAATCACAATTCTGAAATAGGGCAATTTGTTCAGAGACTAAATACATTTTTATTGAAATAACAAGTCATTGAAAAAAGAAACTATGGAGAATGATCAATTTAAATGAAGAAGCTGATTTGTTTGTGTTTTGTATTGAGTTATCTTTGTCTTCTTTGTAAGAACCGAGAGGTGATTATTAATTAATAATACTGACTGCAAGAAAAGAAAAATGTACACAAGATTTTTGTTTTTTGTCTCTAATGTGAAGGTAGGAAATAGCAAATGCTGTAAAGTTGTAGGGATGGTGCTATTAACATGGGTATAGTTTGTATTAGTTAGCCTGTTGGTGTGCTTACTGACTCTAGTGGTAAATGTCTCAAATCACATAACTAGTGAAATTACAATGAGAGCTAACCATAAGTAACCTGAGCAAATTATATCAACACATGTAAATCTTTTGAATAGTGGTTTTAAGGATAATGGGTATACTAAAATGATTCAAGAATGTATTGAAATCATGAAGATTAACAGATGTTATTTATGTACTGTGCTTCTTAGATCAGCATGTGAAGGAGCTACCTATACTCAAGCAGAATTATCTTATTTGTTGTCCTGCAATTTTCTGTCACTATCTTAAATTATAAAGAGACTTTTTCTTCTTTTTTGACTGATTGTAAAGTATCTCTGGAGAATATATTCATTAGTGAGAATGTTGAGAGCTTTAAGTATGGTATGGATCTGAGAGAGATTTCACAAAACCTAGTGGATACTAATAATGGTGAGGTTTATTCATGTTTACTAAGTAGTGAACAGCAGGATTTTATCAGGGAATATAATGAAAGGGTGGTAAATATGGTGAGAAATTTGGAAGAGCAGAGAATTGCTTTAGAGAAAATTAAAGAGGCAGAAGAATGTAGGTTGTCAGGTTTACATTCGAGATTGAAGTTAGAGATAGAGATAGAGTAAAGGTGAGCTGTGTATGGTAAGGCATTGTTTGTATGAAAGGTGAAAGAGTAGAATTTGTTGGTGAAAGTACATGTGAAAAGATTTGTCAGACTACTATAGATCCTTTGATTGGAGGAGAAACAAGCAAGAGAGGGGTTTAAGTTTGTGGGAAAACTGTGTGCTTCAATCTGCCAAGGAATTGGGTGGGCTTGTGTTCTGTAGCTTTAGTGTTCCCTGGAATATATCATGTGGAGGATTCGGGAAAGGAAAATAGCTTGAAGAGAATGAAAAGAAGATTTAGAGTGTTTTTAGACATTTTCAGGGTTATAATTCCTCCAATGGGAGGAGCCATGAATGAAGTGAAAATTAAGCAGTTATCTACGGTTGTGGGTGGACTAAATGTAGAAATGTTAGTAATTATGTCAATACTGACATTTATTTAGCGAAAGAGGGCGGTGTCTGTATGATAATCAAAGTGAATGAGTGCTGAACATACATATCAGACTATAGTGAAGTAATTGACTCCTATAATACTAACTTGGCTAATTTGACATATGAGATTAAATCATTAGAAGAGCTAGGCTTATGGAAAACTGTAGAGTCTGGGGAAAACAGTTAGGGATTTTTTTTTGTTAAAGTAGGTGAATGGCTGAGTTATTTTGGTGGAGGAGTTCTGCAAGCTGTTTTAACATTGATAATAATGGTCCTATAACATTTATTAAAATTAATAGAGAGTATAATTAGAACATTTAATAATAGGAGTAACATGGATAATTCTTAAAGAAAAGAAAAAAATCTATGTATTTCGAGTTAGATGATACAGTGATCGAACCGATGTAATAGATGGAGGAAAATGTTTGATTAACTAAGAAGCTTTTTGAAAAAAAATATATATTTGCATTCATTTTTTCCAAAAACACAATAAAAAAAAGTCAGTGGATACAGTACACAAATCCATATGATACCAGAAGCGATAATAGACACGCCATGTCATTCCCTCTCTGTAGGCAATAACCTCCCTTGACCATCTAACATCACAGAGATATTGATAAACAAGTCCTGCCCTATCGAGCGGTATATCCTTCAATGGCCAGTGGGCTGCGAGTAATCGGGGGTTGTGTCGGACATTTGGTGGGTGCCCCATTGACCCCAGACTTTCTCCCACTTTTTAGGAAACCCTCTTTTCACCACTCTGAATAGTAGGCAGCTGTGTCACCCCCCACATCCTAGCAATGTTCCTCTTAAAAACTCTGGCCCCAATGACCAGCCAAAGTACCATGTACTTGGGCCATGACCGTTCGCCCTTCACAGAAAGAGTAGCAGCCACTTAGCACCCAGAGCAATCAACAGCATTGTCACTGTCGTCATCAGTTCAGTGACTCTCTGCCAATGTGGTTGAATCCATGGACAGGACCACAGAAGATGTATGAATGTGCTCTTCTGTCCACAACCTCACAGGCAGGCCTCTGACAGGGACCTCCCTATATTATAAAGTAAGGTTGAGACATAGTATGCCCGGTGTAGGATACGCAATTGAATTAGTCTGAACCCCGCTCAAATCACTATCTCTCTGGGGCTTTGTAGTGCTTCTTCCCATTCCTCTTACACCATGTGTCCTAAGTCCGTCTCCCATTTGGCCTGAAGTGGTCCAAGTACCTCTGGAGTGTTATTCATAATTTTTTTATTGATTAGTGAGGGGACTTTTTCCCTCATTGGTTGCAAGGAAAGTCTATCTTCTAGGGGTGAGGAGTCTTCTATTAGTGAACCCTGAGGAAGATGTACTCTAAGGGCATGTTTAACCTGTCAGTAGTGAAAATGTTCTGAGTCTGTGAGCTGAAAATCTGTAAACAGTTCCACAAAAGTCTGGGGTCTGACCCCTCTCCAGATGTCTTCCAGCTTCTCTATGCCTATAAGGTCCCATTTTGAGCACCCTTTCAGTCCTCTAACCTCGGACAAAAGATCACTGTCCCAGAGTGGGATCTGTTGAGTTTACCCGTCCAACCCAGAGACAGAGTGGGAGATCGAAATTTTTTAACAACCATACAAGTATGGACTGGAAATACCGTCTATAATTTGTGCTGGTAAAAAGGCAAGGAGGTAGCTTCTGGGTCCCAGTGCCTCCCTATTCACCAGCACTGCTGGTTCCTGTCGGTCTGTGAAAACCCAGTCATTAATTATAGCCAGTTGGGAGGCCCAGTTGTTCTTAAGAATGTCAGGGATCACAAGTCCTCCATCACACACTCCTCTTTGGAGCTTTATGAGAGTAATCCTAGCTGGACCTCCAGTCCAGAGCTGCAAGCCAACATCTTGGACGACCTTTTGGAAGAATGCACGGGGTCCCAGGCACAGAATTTGGGAATGGAACTAAAACGTCTCAGAATAGCAAACAGATAGTCCCATTCAAGACTGTTGAACGTCATTTGCGCGCCCAGTGATAATACTATGGCCGGGTCATGTGCAGGTGTCTTTGTTAAGTGCAGTACCCCATATAGTCTATGCAAACTCAAGCATGCCCCCCTGTGAGGCATAAACCCTGATTCATTGGGGTGTGCTCACCATGTGTAATCTTAATACTAACACCTTTGCCAGCACCTTAGCCTTCACACTTAGGAGTGAAATGGGGCGATAAGAAGAGCACTCCACAGGTGATTTATGTTTCTTCAGGAGCACCACAATCGCCAGCATTCTCTGGTCCACAGGAAGTTTGCCTATCCTCAGGCCAACATAACACATGGCTAAGAGATGTGCCAATACCTTAGAAGCCATCCCCTTGTAAATGTCAACCAGCGAATCGTTGGGGACTACTGTTATCCCCACCTGCAAGGACTTCAGTTCTTCAATAATTTTTGCCTCCGAGAGAGTGTTCTCCTGGAAGTCTCTGTCAGTGACAGACATGGTCTGTACTGGAATGTCCTTGAGAAATCTATCATATTCCTCTCACAATACCCCAGAGGTAGTTGTGTAGATAGTCTTTTAATAGGTTGCAAAGACCTCTACCACTTTGTCTGCTGAGTCGCAATAAGAGCCTACCATGTCTCAGATTAGTAACACATCACCTTGCATCTGGTTGTGTTTCTCCAACCATGCCAGCAGTCTGCCAGCTTTATTACTGACTTCACAGAGATGTTGTTGAGTGCAAAGTGAGTTTTTCTAGCTATATACTCTGCCAATGACCGAAACTCACTCTGTTTAAGCCAGAGCTCACGACACCACTGCTCATATGGTGGGTTTAGGTGGCCCTCCCTCCCTGCCAAAAATAAATTAGAAAGCCGGTTACTTGTGGATGGGGTCTCTGGGACCAAGATCAGACCTGAAAAAATAAATATATGAACGCTGCACCCCGGGATATGTGATCCCCAGTGCCACAATTGGCCTGGGGAGGAGGGGCCGCCTCGCCCCCCAAAAATCTTTTAGATGGCTGAGGTCCACAGGATGGAGTCCCTGGGGCCCAGATCAGCCTAGGGAGGGGAGCCTTGTGTCCCCTTTCCCCCAAAAAATATATATATTAATGCTGGGCCCCAGGGATGGGGTCCTGGGACTGAAATTGGATGGGGGAGGGGCCGTCACCCCCTCCACAAAAGAAAATACTTTAGAGGGCTGGGCCCCAGGGAATGGGGTCCCCAGGGCCAAAAACAGCTGAGGGAGTGGCCTCATCCTTCATTTATTGAAAACCAGGCCCCGGGGATGGAGTCCCCTGGCCCTAGACGGGACTGGGGAGCGCTGCACTGTAGCCAACTCCTGCTGCTCATGGCCAAAGGCGGTGCGCAGCATGGGGTTGGGTGGTTAGCAGGGTTGATGCAGGGGCTGGCCATAGGCCAGGCCCTGCTGCCAACCCCACTGCGGACCTTCTAAGCCCATGCACAGCGCAAGGATGGGTGGTTGTAGGAGGGTGGCCAGAGGGCCTGGCCACAGACAACGCCCTGCAGACAAACCCCGCAATGCACAGCCAACGGTGGTTGGATTAACATATAGTGATGAAAATTACTTTACATTTAAAAAAACATAGAAATTTACTGACATCGTCAAAGGCTACAGGGACAATATAGTAAGGAGATAGAATTAAAAAAAAACACTGAAATTCACTTAAAAAACTAAAGGTTAGAGGGACGTTATAGTTTGGCTCACATTTTAAACATACATAACCATGGAGTTAGCTCAAGTAACTACAACTCGTACCCTAAGGTAACTATAACTTACAACACTTGCCATGTGCTACTATTTATCCCACAAATTATGGCACTCCTGACATCTTTGATAACACCATTGATAATATCAATGTAATATTTGCAGTAACAGTTTTGATGCAAAAACTATGCCTGGCGGGGGTGCAAGTTATAGTTTCCATAGGGCATAAGGTATAGCTTAATTGTAAGGACATGCTTAACATTAAACTTTTACATCTCTTACTTGCTGTACACACTGCCTTATGAGCACTAAGGCCAATTTAGGGGTGACTTACTCATATTTCACATCCCCTCTGGAAGTTGCAAAAAAAATTGCAAAATTGGCACTTTTGTAAAAATCCTGTGATTTTTACAAAAGTGTCCGCAAAGTTAAAGCATTTTTCTTTTTTTATTTAGAGAAAAGACTCAGCCTGAAACTATTGGAATGCTTCACATGATCACCAGTTAAATACTGAAGGGCATATTTATTTTGGTTCTAGGCAGGGGGACATTAAGTGGTTTGCCCAAATTCGCAGGATGTTTCCTGAGGTGATGCAAAGACTCAAATATGGTTCCCCAATTCCAAAGTCAGCAGCTCTGGCCATTTGCCACATCCTCTTCTAATGCTACGTTAGACAACAGCCTTTGACATTGCCCCAGCAGCTAAACTTGTATAAGTGTATGCGGCCTTTACTAGTGCTAGGTAGTGACAGAAAGAGCAGAGTGCAGTTCAAACTGAACACATCCACAATGGTCTTATTCTGAATTGTACAAGTGTCTCTGCTCCTGTGTCAGTGCATTAAGACAGTCTTTCTTCTCTCTAGGCATTGACACAAGGCACCAACAGCAGAGTGCAGCTGAGTGAAATAATGTGTCAGAGCTTCAGCAACCTGGTGTTAAATGAGGGTAAATGCAATAATTATTTTAATTACATTAGTATCATCATAATTTTCCCAGTGGCAGGAGCCATTGTTTATGAAAGATTTATTTGCCATAATCGTTATTAAACATTTCAGATTGTTAGAGAGTGACACGGCTAACTTGCAAGCCAGAAGTAAAATGCACCTTTCTTCACCTTTCACATCTCCTTCCATTCATTCCTCTCTTCTCAGGTTCTTGACTTTACTAACCTTCTCTATTTTCCATCAGTACCTTCATTACCTTCCTTCTCCCTTTTGCTTGATTTCTACTTTCCTTCCCACCAATCTTCCCTCTTACTTATTCCCCTGCTTAGTTATGGCTGTCTATTCCAAGCTGCCCCTCACAAAAGCAAGTGATGAGAGACGGTTGGAATACCCCTTTATAACAACACCTGCTTGTTAAGTATCTCAGACAGAGGTCCGTTTCTAATACTACATTTAACTCCAACACTGCCATCACAAGAATGGCTCTCAAAAGTATCATCACAGGGATGACTCTCAGCACCACCCCATCACTTCCAGGGCCAGGGCATAATTTTCTTTCCCACTAGATTCAATAGACTTGGCATCACATTCTCAAAAATATTATCATCAAGAAACACAAAATTCATTTTATTGTAACTCCCGATTGAACCAACTTTTTGCACCGTATGCGTCACAAACAAAAGCACTTTTTAAATTGTGAACAACACCTCCTTCAACCCTGACTCATTGAAGGCTTGTTAACCTTGACAGTTTTTACTACTTTGAGTGTCACATCACTTGTCTTCTAGTCAGTTTAATGTGAACTAATGTCACTTCACAAGAAAACCTCAAGAAGACTTTCTGTCTTATGCTTTATGCAATACTCCATCTTATTCTTGTTGCCATCAACTGTCCTCCTCCAAGTATTATAAACAATTTTACTCAGAGTTCCAGAAACTCCTGTGGTAAAAACCTCTTTCAACTAGTATTGAGCAAGGTGTACCTCTGTGTTGTGCCTTCTCAGGGAAAACCCTACCACTGAATTAGGCGTGGTCCTAGAAGATAATAACATTGATTGTAAAGCCTTGCACCAACTAATAACTCCATTGACTGCCAGCTCCATACCCTCCTTGATCATTCGGATGAACTTCTCCAGCTGTCCTTCAGCTTCAGGATGATAATTTGGAGCTTTCTGTTCCTAAACACTACATCTCCTATGGTTTTTTGAGAATGTTATGCTTGCACATTGTGGTCTACTGTTAGCCATTCTCTACAGCATTCAAATCTGGACAATTAATGTAATAATCTATAAAACTTTGATTTATACATCTCTGCTTTTGGGGTCATCGAAAGGACAAACAATACCTTCTGATCTGGCCCATTAATGAGGTCTACTGGTCCGGGATTCGCTATATATGCAGTTCCAGATTTACTGCTCCTTTACTCCTCACCTACCTGTGAACTGTTTCATCTAAACCCAGCCATCAAATGTATTTGTCACGGTTTTCACTGGGCTTACCGTCGAAGTTGAGGAAGGTTGGGGAACGACCCCGGTTCCGGCAGGTTCTGCTCTGGCCGAGGTAGGGGCGACCCCTTCCGGTAGCCACAGTGCTGTTTGACAATAGCAAGCCACTACAGTCCGTGCCCTCCAGAAGGAGTCCCAGAGGAAAAACCCCAATAGGGTAAAAAACCTCCAACAGGAACTCCCTGAAACAGAAGGAGGACACCAAGGCGTTAGAGCTGATGATCCGGGGTACAGGAAGACTGGAAACGAAGACAGGTCAGGAAATACTGGATTCACAGGAAGAAACCAGCCAGAGTGTGACTACCACCAAAGGAGTGTTGCAACGCAATGAACAAGCAGCTGAATTCCCCTTATATACCTCTAGACAGGAAGTAGGAAACAGGAAGTAGAAACACCACCATCTTGGATTGGGGAAAAGAGTATAATAGTGAATAAAGTACATGCGTCCAAACAAAGAGAAACAATGCATGCTGGGAAGAGAGAAAGTGGGCAACATGCTGGGAAAGGGAAAAGGCAGGCATAAAAACACCTCCATGTGCAAGTATTCGGCTTTTGCCTGTAGGCATTGGTAAGTGGTGAGCAGTTGTTTAATTCATTTAGACTGAAATGTAAAGCGCACTAAATGCGCTATGCGCGGTCAGGCCTGAAACCCACTCGGGGTCTCAAGCCCTGCTGCGTCTGCCTTTGCGGCAGAACTTAAAGAAGGGGGCGCGGCGAGTGCTGCGACCCCTGACCAGGCTTATTAATCTTCGCGCGGCTTGTGCGCAAGCCGCGGCTTCTCCCGCGGCCCGTGTGCAAGCCACGGCCTCTCCCGCAGCTCGCACACAGGCCGCGGCATGAAAAGAATGCCGCGCTGCGGCGACCCGAGCCCGCGGCCGCGGCCACTGTAGGAGCCGCGGGGGCCGCGGCGTGACAGTATTCTGACATTTTCCTTTTCTTGCAGATAATTCCTAAATGTCTTTTACTACCTTGATCTACAATTTTTGTTCCTCAATCTAGAAGGTGTGTTTATCTTTATCTTATCTTCTTGCCATACAGACATAATATAATATAATATATTTCTTTAAAGTGAAGCCATTTTGAAATACATGAATGCACTCTGCCAGTCCCTATGTGGTGAATACCAGGGCAGTAGATCTTAATTCCTTTATGCTGGAAGAAGGTTAAAATCACCCCTGTTTTAAAACAGCCTAGTGCGTACCTTGATAACCCAGGGAATTATACACCCAACTTCCTTCTTCCTGGTCTTCCAAGACTTTGGAAAAACTGATTAATCACCTGATCTCCACCTTTTTGGAGATCAACAGGTTGCTCCATCCTAGTCAATCTGGCTTTAGACCAGGATACAGAACAGAGACCGCTTTGTTGAAGGTCTCTGGAACTATTAAAGTAACTATTGATGCAGGCTGAAATCGTTTCTGAAAGACAGGAGCCAAGCCATATAGTTACCCCTCTATTCCTCTGAAAGCCTGAGCATTTCAGTAGGAATTCCTCAGGGCTCAGCACTTAACCCAACCTTGTTTAATAGCTACTTGATCCCCCTGGGTAAGGTGGTGGAATTATTTGGGGATAAGATTTTCTCATATGCAGATGACACCTAGATTGTGTTCACCTTCGGCAAAGGAATGCCCACTGAACAGGATGCCATTCAACCTTGTCTGTCGACTGTTTCAGTGGGTGAGTCAATCAACTGAAGAGCAAAATGGAAAAGACAGAGGTTCTCAGTTTCGAGCACAATTTCACTCTTAATTTAGATGTTCATTGGCCGGCCAGTGTGCCTCACCTGATGCCCAGACAGACTCCTTTAAAACCTGAGGATTAAATTAGACAACAAATTAACTTTACATAATCAAATGATCTCTTTGGTTGGTGTTTGCTTTGGTATTCTACTCGTTGTCAAAATAATTCTTGCATTTTTTTCTGTTCCAACTATAATCACAGTGTTATTAGCCCTGGTTATGTGCAGTCTGGACTATGCCAATGCTCTTTATGCAGGTCTGCCCAAGTACTTGTTATACAAACTTCAGGTGGTGCAGCATGTTGAAGCTAGGATAGCTCCTGGCCTTCCCAGTCAAGAACACATTTCTATGCATTTACGCAGTCTGCACTAGCTCCCTATTGAAAAACAGATTCTCTTCAAGTACCCTCTATTAATGTATAGAGCACTCCATCTTTCAGGTCCACAATATTTAACAGACAGGATTTCTTACACTGCTTCGATATTACAACTATTGTAAGTGATAGATGTGCTCTCTGAACTAGAGCATCTAAGTAGAGTGTTACGGTCCTCCAATATCTCTCTGGCAAGGATTTCGAGAGTACGCCAGCCAAGAATGGAGGTCGCTCTTTTACTTTCTAGGCCCCTCAGAGCTAGAATAGACTTCCACTGAACATGTTGCAGGAACAGAATGAAGCTGCCTTTGAGAAAAAACTCAAGAATTGGCTCTTGTGACAGTGATCTGTTTAGTCTGTTTTCCTTGACTTACCACGCAGTGCCGGGAAACTCTCTTGAGTAGTTGTGTGCTTTATAAATCCTTTTTACATTACATTATATTATATTACATTACATTACTGGTGGACCACAGTACTGGTGAAAACTCCATTGGCCCCTTAACCAGTCCTACACCCAAGGTGCAACACCTCATCGCCACTCAAAATGAACGGAGTTGGGCCTGTAGTGGGGCCTCAATCCCCTCTTACCCACATAAGGCAGAAGTGTTTCCTCTACTCCACTACCACCACCCAAAACATTATTCCCCATCCCACCACCCCATACCCAAAACATGAATGTAAGGAATTAGAGTATAGTTGAGGAGGAGTAAATTCTCCCCTCGAGTAATAATAACCACAATCCTTGTCAAGGTGAACAACTGAAACACCTAATTAAATCTGAGCTCAAAGCTCTGACAGCTATGGCACAGATCAGACAGGTTTAACTTAGAGACAGGGTGTAACTGTAGCAATACAAACTGCAGCTAAATTTTGATTTGTGTGCCGCTAAATTCCTGTCTTTGTGCAGATAAATTTGCCAATCTATGCTACAATGTCCTGGGGTATCTGGGAAGATTTGGGCCTGCAAAAGGGATTATTTTGACAGGTTGAATTTGCAGTTTTATAACTGCCAGGCTACAATGACTGGTCAGCAGTCATGTTTGCAGTCACTGCACTGGGTGGAACAATGGGTGCTGCAGCACACTGGTGACGCCTGCCTCACAGGCCCTTTGTACACTCATGTATTAGGGACTGCTATGTAAATTGAATATGTCCCGAAGGGGTATGCCAATTCCATCATGTTGAAATTGGGAGCACGTGCACTTTACCACTGGGTAGAAGGAACAAAATGCACAGAGTTCTACTGCCAACGAAAACAGTTAAGACAAAACTCTGTGGAGACACCACGCAAAAGATGGTTATTTCCAGCAAATTCTTTCATAAATTCTGCATACAGGAACACCTAATCTCGGTATAGGAGGCCTCCTTTGTACACTCACTGAACTTGTTCCAGCTTAGTTAATCAAACACTGTAGTAAGCATTGCAGTTGTTATTTAAAAATGAATAACCTGGTAATACTGAAAGCTCTCAGAAATGACAAGGACTTCCCTTTTAGCTTTTGTGTTTCAGGGTGTAGCGAAGTTGAATAGTCTTGAGGGGTGTGAGGAAATGAAGTTCTGGCTCAGAGAACATCTATCACTTACAATAGTTAGAATATGCAAGCAGTATTATTCTGTTACATAATATATAAAGCTTTTTCGTTAAGACTATGTAATATCTTTATTATGTTTGTCAAGATTATTTTTCTTCTGAATTTGTATCCGCTGCTCTTTTATAATTGTAGTGCGGCTCCGTTTCACAGTTTTTTTTGAAGGCGCTCTTCCTTTGTTATTGTTAAGAAGCAGTGTGTACTTGTGAGAATTCGGTAAAGAGACACCTGATGACGCAGAAAAGGAGGGTCCAACATATATTCATACATATCATATAATCAAAGACATATAGGGGGTCATTCTGACCTCGGCGGTAAAAGGCGCTTACCGCCGGTCAGAAGACCGCCATAACACCGCCGCGGTCGCGGTAAACCGCCACGGTCATTCTGACCCACAACAGTCAAACCGCCAAAAACCCGACATCCACAAAAGTCCGCCACACCAAAGGTCAGCGAAAAAATGGCGATGATCAAACCTCCACCGTCACGCCAACAGAAATACGCCCATGCCATTACGACCCACGAATCCACGCGGCGGTCTTTCAACTGCGGTATTCCATTGGCGGTACACACCACCGCGCTCAAAATACACACACCCTTACAAAACACAACCAAATTGGACAATTTGAAATACACACACCTGATACACATACACACACCACTCCCACACACCCAATACAATATAAAACACACACCCACATCACCCACAAACCCCTACGACCAAAATTGCGAATTAAGGACAGAGAGAGACAGCACTGCTTAGAGTAGACCATCACATAGACGCAAATCACAACATCACCCACACAATTACCACGCATAAAACACCATACACCACCACACACATCACACTCTACAACACATACAACATCCCTCACCTCATCCACACCACCCCATTGCACCCCAAAGACACCCCAGGTTCTCTGACGCAGAACTCAGGGTCATGGTGGAGGAAATAGTACGTGTAGAGCCCCAGCTCTTCGGGGCACAGGTGCAGCACACCAGCATTGCCAGGAAGATGGAGCTATGGCAAAGGATAGTGGACAGGGTCAATGCAGTGGGACAGCATCCACGCAATCGGGATGACATCAGGAAGCGGTGGAACGACCTACGGGGGAAGGTGCGTTCCATGGTATCAAGGCACAACATCGCGGTGCAGAAGACTGGCGGCGGACCCCCACCTACTCCCCCAGAATTTACAGCATGGGAGGAGGAAGTCTTGCACATCCTGCATCCTGACGGCCTCGCAGGAGTATCTGGAGGAATGGACTCTGGTAAGTCAAATCTTAACTACTACTTCCCACCCCCATCCCACCTGCATGCCAGCACATACCCCCACCCTCACCCCCACCCCCATCACACCAACTCCTTGCAAATGTCTCACCATCACAACCCACCCATCCAAACACCAAGCCCTGCATGAGACCACAAAGCATGGACACCCATCACCAAAGCATGCCCACTGCACACACACATCACCCCCACAAGCCACCCTCACAAAAGCCCCCACAAGGGAATGCCTGCACTTGGGTACACGGACACCCACCCATCACAGGAAATGCCACACACAGAAGCTATAACCATACCTTAATACCCCTGCAGGACCCGAACGCCACCACACCGCCACGGAGGGTCCAGAGATGTCCATCCCACCCCCAGAAGAGGCCCCCAGCGATGACAGCAGCTCTGTCTCCCTGGACCCAGATGACCAGCCCGGCCCTTCGGGGACCTCTGGACAGTCGGTTCCCC
Organism: Pleurodeles waltl; assembly: GCF_031143425.1. Taxonomy (NCBI): domain Eukaryota; kingdom Metazoa; phylum Chordata; class Amphibia; order Caudata; family Salamandridae; genus Pleurodeles; species Pleurodeles waltl. The sequence continues at coordinate 401,596,274 of NC_090437.1, forward strand.
ACACACAGCCACAGGCTACAGCAGACCTAACCCCCTCTGGGAACACCAGCACAGCTCCCACCCAGCGGGCCCATGCCTCTGTCTCCAGGACACGTCAATCAGCGGTGTGTCCGCCACTACAGGGCACCCAGGTTGACCCACCACCCCAACAACCACAGGGATCTGGGGGCAGTGGTAGTGGGCACACCGTCCAGGGGACAGAGGCCCAGGGAAACAGGGGAACTGGGAGGGCTGCTGTGCGACGGGTTGGGACAGGCCCAGGGAACCCACTCTCCAAGAGGCCCTCTCCTCCATCATGGGAGCATACCACCACTCCCAGGAGACGATGGCGACGGTACTGGCCAGGTTCCAGGAGATCCAGGCACAGCAGGAGGAACGGTACATGGGGTTCAGAGAGGAACTGAGGAACATTGGTTCCGCAATGGGGACCATCGTCCTGGCCCTTAACCAGATAGTCACCACATTGCGGGACCATGTGGCACCACAAAGGGCCCCTGTCACTAGCCAGGACCAGGAACAGCCTAGCACATCCACCGGCGCTAGTGGACAGGAGGCCCCCACACAACGACAGGCCACCAGAACCCCACCTCCTGCTGAAGAAGAACCACCCCGCAAGCGGAACCTGAGATCTCACAAGAAGACAGAGTAGGATGCCAAGACCCCCGCCAGCATAAGATACCCCCTGATGTCATCCCACTGTCCCACATTGTCATCCTGTCCAACCTTAAACTGCCCCTGCTCCATCCTTCCACAGGCATATGGACAATGCACCTGTGAAACTGAGAACTGGACTCTGCCATGGACATTACTGGAGTACCCCCACCCATCACGTCTAACAATCATGTACCTATATGTAGCACTTGAAATAAATCACTAATTGCACTTAAAATAACAGGAGTCTGCTTGTATTTTTCACAAATGTATTACACATAACGGTGCAATTATCTTCAGTTACATTGTGATGACAACATACCAATGTCAATAAGCTTTAGTCCATGGGCAAACAAAGCAGTAGTCACGCAGTCGGTCATACAGCTCTGAAAAGGAAAGGGAAAGTCACAATTCAGTTAAAAGGAACTGGGGGGAAACACAGACAGTAGAGACACATGAGGCCTTAAGTAAATGTAAAATGGCGTGGGTGAATCTTACCTGTGTGCTACTGAAAATATTGTTGTATGACTGTATCCCTGTTGTCCGTGTCGTCCCCGTCGTCTTCCTCCTCTTCACTCTCCACAGGCTCCACAGCTGATACAACACCACCATCTGGATCATCCTCCTGCACAAAAGGCACCTGGCGTCGCAAAGCAAGATTGTGAAGCATACAGCAGGCCACGATGATATGGCACACCTTCTTTGGTGAGTACATTAGGGATCCACCTGTCATATGCAGGCACCTAAACCTGGCTTTCAGGAGGCCGAAGGTCCTTTCTATGATCCTCCTAGTTCGCCCATGGGCCTCATTGTACCGTTCCTCTGCCCTGGTCCGGGGATTCCTCACTGGGGTCAATAGCAGGAGAGGTTGGGGTAACCAGAGTCACCCAATAACCACACACGGTGTCTCTGTAGCTGTTCCATCATATAAGGGATACTGCTATTTCGCATAACATACGCGTCATGCACTGACCCAGGGAACTTGGCATTTACATGGGAGATGTACTGGTCAGCCAAACAGACCACCTGGACATTAATAGAATGATAACTTTTTATGTTTCTGTACACCTGCTCACTTTCTTTGGGGGGAACCAAAGCCACATGGGTCCCATCAATGGCACCAATGATGTTGGGAATATGTCCGAGGGCATAGAAATCACCCTTCACTGTAGCCAAATCATCCTCCTCAGGGAAAATAATGTATCTCCGCATGTATTTCTTCAGGGCAGACAACACTCTGGACAAAACCTTAGAAAACATAGGCTGAGACATCCCTGATGACATGGCCACTGTTGTCTGAAAAGACCCACTTGCCAAAAAATGGAGTACTGACAGAACCTGCACCAGAGGGGGAATCCCTGTGGGTTGGCGGATGGGGGACATCAGGTCTGGCTCCAGCTGGGCACACAGTTCATTCATAGTGGCTCTGTCAAGTCTGTATCTAAGTATAATATGTCATTCTTCCATTGTCGACAGGTCCACCAGCGGTCGGTACACGGGAGGATTCATCCTTCTCCTCGCAAGTCCCAGCGGACGGTGCCTAGGAAGGACAACATGGAGCAGAAAGTCAAGCAAACCACAGGTTCGTTCACACAGCTTGCACAGTAAAAGAATCGCAATGCATTGAAAGGCTTGTATGAGTGGCAATGCATGGCCTAGGCCTGTGTGACGCAGTTGAAATGATGCCATGTGGGCCCTGGAAATGGCGGCTGCCTGACCTGTGAAGTGTGACAGTGGGATGTGAGGTCAATGCGCTGGCGTGGCACACCGTGGCGGTAGGCGGTCGAAGCCGCATTGGTTAATATTGCACCCTATGGGTTTCAGGAGCCAATGACGATGTGCGCCGGCGGTCGCGGTACGCACCGCCGCGGGCGTGACCGCCATTTTCTATCTGATTAATCACTCGAGACCTGATCATCCACAGGAGAGGACCTCTACTGCAAGTGCTGCTGTGACCTCGGTCTGGGAGATACTATGGCTGCTGCGACTGGGGAAAGGGCCCCTGCCTTCACATCTGAGGAATTGGAGAAACTTGTTGATGGGGTCCTCCCCCAGTATGCGCTACTCTACGGTCCTCCAGGCCAACAGGTTAGTACACAGGGTGCATGTTGAATGGGCTATGCCTGTGTTGAGTGGGGTGGATGTAAGATGGTGGGGAGGGGAGCGAATGAGGAGTGCAACGCACAACAGATGAGAACATGTGCCACATGGCAAGGTTGGGGAGGGGGGGCCACTCACATTGACCATGCAGAAAAGTGATGATATTTCCTTTCCCACCCTGTACATGTCACATAGGTCAGCGCCCATCAGAAGATCGACATTTGGCGTGCCATCGCCAAGGACGTCCGGGCCCTGGGGGTCCACAACAGAAGGGGCACCCACTGCTGAAAGAGGTGGGAGGACATCCGCCGCGGGACCAGAAAGACCGCCGAGTCTCTGCTGGGGATGGCCTCCCAACGTAGGAGGCGTGCCAGCCGCCAATTGACGTCCCGGATCCTGGCGGTGGCCTACCCCGATTTGGATGGGCGCGTGAGGACATCACAGCAGACACAAGGGGGTGAGTATCAGCACATTCTGCTATCTTTGCGTGCAGTGGAGGTGTCTGGGTTGGGGAGGAGGGCTGTGGGTATCCCTAGGCCAGGGCGGTTTCTGTAGGCTAGTCCCCTCCGTTAGGCATGGCCCTGTGCCCCCACCCCCCACCTCTGTAGGGTGCCAAGTACAGCTATCTATGGTCCTGCATCACCCATGTGTGCATTTGTCGTCCATAGACCTGAAGGCCTAGTCACAAGAACTGAGTAGTGTACCCCGATTGCGCGGCGTAGTACAGGGGGCTTCTGTGTCTGTCCTCTCCGACAACGGTGTTGCCAATGCATGCACTCAACCTGTCTTCATTTCTCCCCCCACCCATTTTCTTTGTCTTCCTGTGCATGTGTGCATTAGCATCATCAGGCGGAGGAGAATTGGCATCGGCGCACGAGGGAGCTGCATCTCACATGGCCCCAGAGGGCCATGCAACAGACTCTGAGTACACCAGTGAGACGGAGGGCGAGGGGAGCTTCACAACGGGGACCCGTGGAGACGTCAGCCACACCGACACGTCCTCGGAAGGGAGCTCCCTTGTGGTGGCGGCAACATCCGTGCCCACCGCCACAACAGGTACAGCCGCCACCCAGCGCACCAGCCCTGCCCTCCCAGCCGCCCCTCAGCCTTCGCACCGAGCCCGCTCACCCAGGAAGGTGGGCATCTCCTTCGCCCCAGGCACCTCAGGCCCTGCCCCAGTTACCCCTGCTGCCCTCAGTGAGGAGGTCATTGACCTCCTCCAGACCATCATTGTTGGGCAGTCTACCCTTTTGAATGCCATCCAGGGTGTAGAAAGGGAGGTGCATCGGAGCAATGCATACCTGGAGGGCATTCATTCGGGTCAGGCTGCCCATCAGCGATCGTTCAACGCTCTGGCCTCAGCACTGACGGCAGCCATTGTCCCTGTCTCCAGCCTCCCTCTTCTAACTGCCTCCACCCAGTCCCAGTCTCTTGTTCCTCAGCCTATCCCATCCACACCATCTGACCAGCCTGCACACACCTCAACACCCAAGGGCAGCTCATCCAGACATAAGCACCACAGATCCCACAAGCATTCACCCAAGCAACATCCAGATGCAGACATGCCAACAGTCACTACCACCTCTGTGTCCCCCACCACCTAGTCTCCCTCCTCCCTCCCTCTGACGTCTCCACTCACACCTGCATGCACACCACCATCAGCCAGTACTTCCATCACCAGCACACCCTCCAGTACAGTCCGCACACGTGCAGTCACCACCCCCACTGCCATTTACACGTCCCCTGTGTCCTCTCCCAGTGTGTCTGTCACCCCCTCTACCAAACCACACAAATGCAGGCAGCCACCCACCCAACAGCCATCCACCTCACGACAGCCTCCGTCACAAGCACATGCACCCAAAGACAGCACACTTGACTCTCCTACAACCACATCCTTTTCCTCCACTCCCATACCCACTGCACCTACCCTGCTCCTAAAAAACTTTTCCTCTCCAAAATTAACCTCTTTGCATCACCTGACCCACCCCCTCCATCTGGTAAGAGTCCAAAGAGCACTTCAGCCACCACCAGCCCTGCATCTAGTATGACCATAGTGCAGGGCTATTGGAGTCCACCAGCTCCTAGGGCAGGAACATCGGCCAGCAGCAAGGGGACAGCCAGCCCACCCCCTGGGAAGAGGACAAAAAAAACTAAGGGCCGGCGGGAGAAGCCTGAGACGGCTGCCACCAAGGACAGTGGCCTTGCCCCGTCACCTGCCACATCATCAAAGGGAGGCAAGGGCCAGAGAGCTGCAGCGAAGGAGGACAAGGGTAGCAGGGCGGAGAAGTCATGCAGCAGGCGAGCGGACCAGGAGGGCCCCACCAGCCCCATACCGGGTGTGACCGACGACACCCACGGGCCCAAGACTCCATCACAGGAGGGCCCCGCAACCGCAAGGTCGGAGGGCGACTAAGCTGGGAGTCTTGGCCAGGTCTGGCTCCCTTGAAAGACAGGACAAGCACCGCTGAACAGGGCCCCGCCAATACAGGCACCGCTGAACAGGGCCCCGCCAAGACAGGCACCGCTGAACATGGCCCGCCGTGAAAAGCACCGCTGAACAGGGCCCCGCCGTGAAAAGCACCGCTGAACAAGGCCCCGCCGTGAAAAGCACCGCTGAACAGGGCCCCGCCAAGACAGGCACCGCTGAACAGGGCACCGCCGTCTCAAGCACCGTTCCGCTGGGCCCTTCCTGTCAAGCACCGCTCCGCTGGGCCCTTCCTGTCAAGCACCGCTCCGCTGGGCCCTTCATCTCAAGCACCACTCCGCTGGGCCCTTCCTGTCAAGCACCGCTCCGCTGGGCCCCGCCGTCTCAAGCACCGCTCCGCTGGGCCCTTCCTGTCAAGCACCGCTCCGCTGGGCCCCGCCGTCTCAAGCACCGCTCCGCTGGGTCCTTCCTGTCAAGCACCGCTCCGCTGGGCCCTTCCTGTCAAGCACTGCTCCGCTGGGCCCCGCCGTCTCAAGCACCGCTCCGCTGGGCCCTTCCTGTCAAGCACCGCTCCGCTGGGCCCTTCCTGTCAAGCACCGCTCCGCTGGGCCCCGCCGTCTCAAGCACCGCTCCGCTGGGCCCTTCCTGTCAAGCACCGCTCCGCTGGGCCCCGCCGTCTCAAGCACCGCTCCGCTGTGCCCTTCATCTCAAGCACCGCTCCGCTGGGCCCTTCCTGTCGAGCACCGCTCCGCTGGGCCCTTCATCTCAAGCACCGCTCCGCTGGGCCCTTCCTGTCAAGCACCACTCCGCTGGGCCCTTCCTGTCAAGCACCGCTCCGCTGGGCCCCGCCGTCTCAAGCACCGCTCCGCTGGGCCCTTCCTGTCAAGCATCGCTCCGCTGGGCCCTTCCTGTCAAGCACCGCTCCGCTGGGCCCTTCCTGTCAAGCACCGCTCCGCTGGGCCCCGCCGTCTCAAGCACCGCTCCGCTGAGCCCTTCCTGTCAAGCACCGCTCCGATGGGCCCTTCCTGTCAAGCACCGCTCCGCTGGGCCCTTCCTGTCAGGCACTGCTCCGCTGGGCTCCGCCGTCTCAAGCACCGCTCCGCTGGGCCCTTCCTGTCAAGCACTGCTCCGCTGGGCCTCGCCGTCTCAAGCACCGCTCCGCTGTGCCCTTCCTGTCAAGCACCGCTCCGCTGGGCCCTTCATCTCAAGCACCGCTCCGCTGGGCCCCGCCGTCTCAAGCACTGCTCCGCTGGGCCCTTCCTGTCAAGCACCACTCCGCTGGGCCCCGCCGTCTCAAGCACCGCTCCGCTGGGCCCTTCCTGTCAAGCACCGCTCTGCTGGGCCCTTCCTGTCAAGCACCGCTCCGCTGGGCCCCGCCGTCTCAAGCACCGCTCCGCTGGGCCCTTCCTGTCAAGCACCGCTCCGCTGGGCCCCGCCGTCTCACGCACCGCTCCGCTGGGCAACGCCGTCTCAAGCACCGCTGGCCCATTGACAGTGCCGGTTCTGTGTCGAGCAGGTGTTCACGAAGCACTCTGGGCACCATGCCTCCTCCATTACCAGTGGAGTCGGTAATCCATCTGATGGACTGTGGCTTTGCACTCCCCAGGATGGCACAGTGGGCAACCCTCCCACTGTAGAGACTTGATAGACTGTGGCTTTGCACTCCCCAGGATGGTACAGTGGGCATGGAGGCCCCTCGTGGATCTGGCGTCGTGGACTCATGTGGCTGAGGTGCCCCCCTTTCCCTTCCCCCTGAGGTGCCTGTTGTTTTATCATCTGATGCCCCTGCAGTGTTCTCTCCAATGGTATCCGGTCTCCTGTGTGGGCTTTGCCCATGTGTTTGTACACATTGGCCCACGGACTATGGAATTTTCACTAACTGTGCAGGACTTATTGCCTATGTTTATTATTTTCACTATGTTCATTATTTATTTTGTATATTTCATATTGCATATTTACCATGACTTCAATGAACCTATTTTACACATAAATTTTAAAGATCATTTTAATTATGTCTTTGCATTCTTCCGGGGGGTGTCACTCTGACTTGTTGCTCTCCATTGGTGTGTAGATAGTTGGGGGGGGGGGGTGGGGGGGGGGGGGTGTTGTGTATGTGTGTGGCCGTAACCTTTTCTCGTCCCCCCTCCCCTGTGTCGTAGGTGCAGTACTCACCGTTGTCGTCTGCGCCGGTGTTCGTACTCGTGGTAGATGAGCAGGTAGACAATAGCTGGTAGGATGTTTAATTCGGGTTCCATGCTGTCCAGATTCCTCGTGGAGTGCATAGAGATTGGCGTTTTCCCGTTCGTAGTCTGTTTCCGCCGTGCTTTTATCGGCGGGGCTCCCGCCCCGGAAAAGGTGGCGGATTGGTGAGTTGTGATAGGGTGGGCGGTACATTGTCTGCCGCCTGCCTGTTGGCGGTGACCGCCAACCTGTTTGTCTGTCCCGCCATGGCGGTCGGAGTGTTAAAGTGGCGGGCTGTGTTGGCGGTTACCGCCAGGGTCAGAATTCAATTTTTTTGACCGCCTGCCTGTTGGCGGGTTGGCCGCCGCTTTATCACCGACCGCCAGGGTTGGAATCACCCCCATAATGTAGTGTGATTTTAGTAAAGAAAATAATGTTCAAGGGAAATTGTGCCTTCGGGGTAGTTCGCCAACATTGTAAACGAGCTTTATTAATCATGAGGTATTGAAAATGTAGTAATCCGTCATAATTGCAAATGTATGCCATGATTTCTTGTTTGAAAACTGTTTTGCTTAGCTTAAATTTAGTAGAGGCTTTGGCCTAGTTGCCTGGTCTCAAATTCTAACTGCGTGGCTTTTTCTTTGAACTAATGAAACATATATCCTTGCTTGAAGTTGTATTTTTCCAGCAGAGATGACTAATACACTTATCTCCAAGGTTTCGTACTAGGCCGGTTTCATCCCCTTTGATACAAGGCCAGTCTGCAGGTGCGGACAATGAAGGTACAGATAGTAAAATAATTGGCAAACCATGTTACAACTTGTGTTCCAAGGCTCCAAGGACAGTGTATGCATAACTGAGCGCTAGTAAAAAGGCAATTTTCATTGGACAATTTGAAGCCAACCTATGAACCCTCCAATGGAAGACCCTGCAGAGTTTGGAATGTTTCTTACTTAAACCCACTGGACAAAGAGAAGTCAGCCATTTTCCTTGATGCCAATTTGAAGCCAGATGCCAGACTCCATTTTGGACGACACCCTGATGCTCTTTTCCCTATCTGAGAGAAAGAGACTTTAAGAATTCTCACCCTAGAGACTTTAACTTTGACTTGCCCCGTTTTGCCCATGAAGTAACTTTGCCCCATTCTCCTTGCCGCTGCAAGGAAGTTTGCCCTTAATTTTGCCCCTTTTAAAATCTGCCCCATGCTGATCGAACTGATACCTGAAGGACGAAGACTTTCTTGAATGCTGATTGTATTTGGTAAATATGAAAGGATAAATGTATTATGCATTGTGTTTTTCCTTTTAGGGACCAACTGCTAATTTGATAGGATCCTAGCTAGAAGTTTTCCAAATATGTGTTGACTAAATTCGTTTTGCATGAAGTCCCACATGCCAATGCTAATTAGAGGTTAGTCGAGGGATTCATTTAATGCACCATGTTGATTTGAAATCTTGTTATGCTGACCAATGTATGAAATTAGTCAAATACAGTTAGTTATATTAGTGATTTGTATTGCGATAACTGAGTGCATTATTATCCAGATTTTGCGTAGATTGCGTTTCTTCCGCCGCTATGGACAGCTTGCAATGTTCATATACATATATCATTTGGTTTTGAGACTTATATACATCGTGCTAGCTTTGTTAATATAGGGAAATAAATTCACTAACTTTTAATAAACTGGTGTGGTTATTCATGACTGAAAGGTCATGGTGCGCCGAATTACAAACTGTTATTGATTTCTGATGTGATATATTGATCTATTCATTGAGTATTGATTATCGATTACAATAGTTATTGATTATTGATCCGAATGACTCGACTATTCTAGGATGAGGAGAACCCGACTCGGTTAAAAGATCCACCGACCTCCAACGTGTCCAGGAACAGGTAATTTATAAGGGCTGGACGCGTTATCAGTAGATGGTAGCAGAGATTGATGGTTTAGCCCTTTGGGACCCCATCCGAACAATAGACAGAGTCAAGTTAGAATTTTCTTTGATAAAACAAGTTGGAGGGATGATGATGCCCTAAGTCCCCAATGACTTTCCTGGGATCTCGGAGCTTGCGAATGGAGGACATGGAAGTGTGAGAATGTTTTCGGCGTTTCTAGTGACGGTATGAGTGAAGTTAGGGTTTTGCGCTTGCACAGCTTATTGCCGCAGATTAATTGAGAAGTTTGTGAGGATTTTAGGGGGGTTAAAAGGTATTAGAGGAGTGTTACTCTAAAAGTGTGAGAGTAGGGAAGTCGTCGAACTTCACGTGTGTGTGTAGCGCTTTGTGCAGAAAAATTGTCCACGTGGTTGTTGATGTTGAGACGGGCCCTGCGAGGTCAAGAGACTCCGGAGTATATTGAAAAGTGTATGAGACACTTGTTTAATGTTGTAATCTGGTCGGTTTAATAGGTTGATCGGGCGTGGTCAACAAGTCGGTATGAATGTTGCGGAGTGAAAGAAAACTTTGACTTTGAGATTTGACGAATTCTAAAGTGCACTAGAATAGTTCATTGATCAGTTGAGAGTAAAGTTTGCGGGGGAAAATTTTGCTTGCGAAAGTGGGAAACCGAGAAAGATGGAATAACTGCCGAGGCTAGTGAAAAATCCCTAAGGTTTCTGAAGCGATTGTATTACCCTTCCTGTAGTAAACTTACAGATTTGTTTTATTCTTTTGGTTAAGTGCTCGCGTTATACTGCAGAAATTAGTTTGTGAGTGAAAAACGAGTGGAAGAGGACAAGCCGCGGGACTTTGTCAGCCGCAGAGTGTGTGAGTGTGACGTCACTAGGAGCCGCGCTGGGATAGGTCGATTGGAGAGAAGGGTCGTGCACGGATTGAACAGAGTCAGCGAAGCGCAACTGGTAGGGGAAAGGCAAGCGAAGAGTATTCCGGGAATTAAAGTCACTTATTGATTACACATTTTAAGAAAAATAAGAGACGGAAAGATGAAGTTTTTCAAAGCATTTAAGAGTGCCATGAGGGGAGATGTTTATATTAAAGCAAATGTAGGAGAAGAAACACCGCCTGAGGGTACACCAGCTTACATTGTCATTGAAGAAAAGGGTGTAGCACCATGTCTATGGTTAAAACAATGGTGCAAATTAACGGAAAAACATGGAAGTGTAGCGTTCCCTATCCACGGGTCGTTTAATCTAAGGATTTTAGAAAATCTGAGATTTGCGCTATACGACATGAAAGTACCTCCAAGACCAGCACAGTTTGAGGCACAAGCAATTTGGGAGCTGATAGCTAGAAACCAACAACAAAAGAAGTTCGAAACCAGAATAAGGAAAGTAGAAAAGACACTAGCGGATGCTAGATGGGACAGCACACAAAAGGTTTGGAGATCAGACGTATTGCAGGGGATTAAATTGTTTCCAGCAATTACCGATGAAGCGGAGACGGAAGGAAGGAAAGCTACCTACAAGACAAACAGGAGTCAGTCCAGAGATAGAGAAAACAATAGAAACTCAAAAAGGGGAGACGAGTCAGATGATGAGGAGTTCATTATACAATTGCTGAATGACCGCCCACCACCATATGTGGAAAGCGAAAAAGGCTCAAGTATTAGTACTGCCCCTCCAGAACCAACACAGGGTAATGTAACACCAAATTTGAGAAGATCTCAGAGGCCGAGCAGCTCCGACATGCCTTTCTCACCACAAATACCACAGATTCAGAGAATATATCCAGAAGTACCTACATTGAAACCTGCTGATAATTATCAGCCACAGGTTCAAAGGCACTGCTGTGATGAGCATAACATGGGAATGACTTCTGATTCAATGGTGCAGGGAGGACAAAACTATCAGAGACCGACATTGATTCAAGCTGAATCAACACAGTTCTCGATGCCCCAAAAGCAGACACAAGAAGTGCGAGTAATAGAAAGCCAGTTAGGTATGCAAGCAATGATGAACCACAATGTGGGGATTAACATGCCACAGAATTCGGGGAACAGACAGAATCCAGACGCGATATCTCTGCCTATCACTGTAGGTCCACCAGTACCACTGTACATACAGGCAAATTCGAACACAAGCGACCAAGGGTTAATGATACAGAATGGAACAGGGAGAAGATGCATAGAAACCACGCCAGAGACAACTCAGATAGCGGCACTGCCGAATGGATCTGGGTCCTTGTCGGAATTCAGTCCAATTCCAATTTGTGCTCCGTCAACCGTGGTAAGGTCACATCCACCACTATTAGTACCGTTAACCTCAGAGACTGAAACATTACAGAAACCATCAGTAGCAGTTGATGTAACTGCTACACTGATGGGACTGAACGCGCAACAGTTAACGCAATGGTTCATCAGTCTGAACTCCCCACAGAGTACATCCAGCGGGAAGGGAGAAGAATACCTGAATAAAATAAGGTTGGGTATGGAGGCAGATGAATTGGTAGAGGGAACAATGGGTCTGAACAGATTAGAATTCTACACAGAAGAAGAGCTGAGATACATGTGCCCTAGAATTACAAGAGAAGTAAGGAGTATACACAAGAAGTTACAAGAAATTGCAGACATAAACGAGATCGATATAAGTAAGACTAAACACCTGAGCAGAAGTTACAGGTTAGATTTCGAGACAAAAGACTTTGAACACATGAGATCCGCAGGGATGAAAACACACCTTAAAGAGATACTGCAGAGTGCACAGGTCTGGAGATGTTTAGACAAGTGGGAATGCAGATGGGTCAAGAAAAAGGACAAAAAGAAAGAAAATACTCCAGAGCGGAATGAGAAAAAACAACAGAATGACGACATGATAACTATGTTACCAATGAGAGAGACAGCAGGGGGGAAACTTGTACATGTACCATGGCACAGGTGCGATATCCAATCCTTTACGGATGACTTTCCCAAATTGAGAGAGAAGCCGATTGAGTGGTACCAACAAACAGATAGATTTGTGAAACTCGCGAAATGTCTCTGGGAAGACCTGAATACTTTATTTGAAATTGTGGTTCCGGCAGATTTGTGGGAAGATTGTAAAAGGGCTGTAGGTTGGCCGACGAGTGAACCAGAGAGAGATAGGGATACAGGTGCGCCATCACCTACGGTAATGAGTTTGTACCACAAGGTGATCGAGCACTTGAAAACCAAGGTTGCGTCGAAAAATGTGGATTGGCAGAGGATTGACAGGACTGCCCAAGAGGTTAAAGAGTCTATACATGCGTATTATGAGAGGTTGTTGAAAGCGTTTAAAAATTACAGTGGCACGGAAACGGTTGAGGCAAAGGACATGCTCCATTTTGTGCTCAGGTTTGTGGAAGGGTTGAGGCCCGAAATCAGCCAGATGATTAAGACGCATTTGATTTGTTGGCAGTCAAAGTCGATCGATGAAGTGTTGAATTATGCAAAATATTGCAGTAATGAGATTGAGACAAAGCAGAAAAGGTTGAAAGAAAAGGTGATGGTGATGCAGCTCAGAGCAGCTCAGACAGGCTTACAAGGTTTGCAAGGTTTTCAACAACAGATGCCGCAGCAGCAGCAACAGGGAAACGCTATGTTTCAGCCACAGATGAGAGGTAGAGGCCGAGGAGGTTTTGTGAATAATGGTCCTGATTTGAATACCGTTATGATTCCGAATGGTATACAGGCAATGAAGAAGGTGATGCTGTGTCACACGTGCGGAATCGTCGGGCATTGGAAACGGGAGTGCCCAATGATGGTGCAGGAAGGTGTAGGTCAGCAAAACAATGATGTCAATGCATTCCAGACTATGAGAGGACCGAAATTGAGAGGTCCAAACCCAAATTTCCAAAACAATATAAACCAGCTGCAGGGTTTACAACCCATGCAACTGCAACAGGTGCAAATGCCCTGTGTGCAAATGGCACAATTGCAGCCAATGCAACAGCAGTTTCCTATGGTACCTAATCAGCAAATGCAAATACCCTTAGCACCAATGAATCAGCAGCAAGCAATGCTTCCTCAACAGGTCACGGGTCAAGGAATGAATCAAAATGACACAGTACACCAGTTCCCATTACACAGTGAGAATGGAATAAACGATGCCTGGGAGAGTGAAAGTTCAGATGAGGAAGGAAATTGTATGCTTGCAGCATCTTTGGAAGTTGATCAAAAGGGTCCGTATGTGGAGGGAAGAGTTATGGGTCATCGCGTTTCATTCCTAGTTGACACAGGAGCTACACGTTCCACTGTTAGGAGCATTGAAGTACCAAATTTGCCACTTTCAGGGAGGACAGTTCAAGTAGTGGGAGTGGCAAATAGGTACCTGACAAACCCAACCATAGACCCAGTACAAGTCAAAATTGGCAATTACCAAGGGTCACATAAATTTGTGGTGTGTGACTCAAGCCCGATATCACTGTTAGGGAGAGACCTACTGTGCAAATTGGGATGTTCAATTATGTGTTCAAACGATGGAATTAGAATTCAGACGAGCAGCGATGGGGAAGAAGAGGACAGTGTAGGAGGGGACGAAGTGGAAACTGTAGATGAAGAGTATCCCCTGATTACCCTTTATCCGATTATCACTGAAGCAGATATTCCTGCTGAGTTACAGGAAACAGTCGGAAAAGAAGTGTGGGATATGACAGGGAAAGAGGTGGGATTGGTGAAAGGAGTGGAACCAGTGAAAGTGACTGTGAAACCCAATGCAACCTTTCCCCAGACCCTCAGTACCACATGGCACAAGACACCCTCATAAAAGTTGCCCAACTCATTGATGAGTTTGTAAAACAGGGAGTACTGAAAGAAGTATTGAGCAGTCCATGTAATTCGCCAGTAATGTGACTAATAAAACCCAGTGGAAAGGTCCGAATTGTTCAGGATTTGAGGAAAATAAATGACATAATAATAAAATGTTGCCCTGTAGTACCAAATCCAGCTGTGATAATGTTTCAAGTTCCCTGTGATGCTGAATGGTTCTCAGTTATCGACTTATCACAAGCATTCTTTTCTGTGCCTCTTCATGAGGACAGCCACTTTCTCTTTTGTTTCAAATTCCTAGACAGAGTCTATAGTTGGTGTCGAATTCCTCAAGGGTTTTCGGAGTCACTGTCAATTTTCAATCAGATTCTAAAGAAAGATTTGGAAGCACTGGAGTTGCCATTTGAGTCAACCCTAGTACAGTACATTGACGATTTACTGATCGCATCCAAGACAGAAAGTGACTGTACAGCTGACACAATTGCCCTATTGAACCATTTGGGAAGGAATGGACACAAGGTGTCCCCTTCAAAATTACAATTCTGCCAGAAGAAAGTGAAATATTTGGGTCACCAAATAGAGAAAGGGTCACGGAGAATAATGAAGGAAAGAATAACAAGTGTACTCCAAATGAGTCCCCCAAAGACGAGGAGGGAGGTGAGGAAGTTTTTGGGAATGGTGAGCTACTGTCGCCAATGGATTCCCAACTTCTAAACTCTAGCAAAACCTTTGCTGAAATTGACCCAGAAAGATGCGTTGGATGAAATAGAGCTGAAAGGAGATGAAATGGATGCTTTTATTGAATTAAAGGAATGCATGTGCAGGGCTCCAGCTTTAGGTATGCCTGACTACACAAAGCCTTTCACACTGTTTTGTCATGAACGTGATGCATGTTCCTTGTCTGTCTTGACCCAAGTTCATGGTGGCGTAAACAGACCAGTAGCATATTTTTCAGCTACTTTGGATCCGGTCGCAGCAGCACTGCCAGGGTGCTTGCGTGCCGTAGCCGCAGTTGGTATCAGCCTCACTCAGAGTGAAGGAATAGTGATGGGACACCCATTAACAGTTATGGTCCCTCACTCAGTCGAGATACTTTTGACATGTTCCTGAACACAGCACATGACTGGTGCTATACTCACAAGGTATGAAACAATAATTCTGGGATCACCTAATGTGCAGCTGAAAAGGTGCACCACGTTGAATCCAGCAACCTTGTTTCCCAGTGAAAATGCCGAAATTGAGAACGCTGAAGACATCGAGCACGACTGCCTTCAGGTGACTGAATTTTGCACCAAACCAAGACCTGATATCAAAGATACCCGATTGGAAGAAAATGATCAAATTATTTTTGTTGATGGTTCATGTTTAAGAGATGCACTAGGTATATTGAAGGCAGGGTACGCTGTATGTACGGTAACAGGTGTTCTGGAAGCATCTTGGCTTCAAGGAGTTTACTCTGCACAAGTAGCAGAATTGGTAGCCCTTACTAGAGCTTGCCAACTCTCTGCATTAATGAAAGTTACCATTTACACTGACAGCCAGTACGGATTTGGAATAGTGCATGATTTTGGACAATTGTGGTCACAGAGAGGCTTCATGACCTCTTCAGGATCACCAGTGAAAAATGGTGAAAGAATAAGAGAATTGTTATATGCCATCCAGTTACCAGGAGAGGTAGCAGTGGTAAAATGCAGTGCACACTCAAAGGGACAAGATTACGTTTCCCTGGGGAATGGATATGCGGATAAAGTCGCAAGGTTTTGCGCATTGAACTGTATATTGCTCAGGGATGAATGGAATTTGATAAGTGAACCAGAACTTGAACCAAGCGAAATCTTTGCTCTAAAGGTTGTAGATACAATGGACGAATTGAAATCCTTACAGAATGATGTCAGTGAGGATGAGAAACTCTCATGGACCAAATCACAATGTGTAAGGAGACTAGATGAATTATGGGTTTCAAGTGAAGGGAAATTTGTTCTTCCAAACAGCCTTTTGACACAGATAGCCAGATTTTACCATGGACAAGCTCATCTTGGGAGGGATGCCATGATTAGATTGTTTAAAACTGATTGGTTTAACCCCAAATTCCGTCAAGTTGCTGAAGCAGTTTGCCATCGTTGCGTCATTTGCCAACAGATGAACGCAGGGAAGGGAACCGTAGTAAATTTGAGCCACATTGGAAGAGCAGGGGGTCCCTTCAGCAGGATGCAAATGGACTTAATTGAGATGCCTGTGCATGGAGGCTTGAAGTATGTGTTGGTGGTTGTGTGCATTTTTAGTCACTCGATTAAAGCATACCCTACACGCAGAAATGACAGCCTCACAGTTGCAAAACTACTCTTGAGAGAGCTAATACCACGTTTCAATTCCCGATCTCTTTAGAATCAGATAGGGGAAGTCACTTCAATAACGAAGTAATAAAATTGCTTTTTGCAGCACTGAACATTGAGCAAAAGTTGCATTGTAGCTACCGCCCTGAAGCATCAGGTCTAGTGGAGCAAATGAATGGCACATTGAAATCGAGGATGGCGAAAATATGCGCATCAACAAACTTGAAATGGCCTGACGCATTGCCTTTGGTGCTAATGTCAATGAGAAACACCCCTGACAGAAAGACTGGATTGTCCCCGCACGAGATTCTCATGGGCAGAGCCATGAGACTCCCAGCAGTTCCCGCAAATGCTCTTTTGAATATTACAGATGATATGGTGTTAGACTACTGCAAAGGTCTAGCTGATGTGGTTCGCTCTTTCTCTCACCAGGTGGAGGCAACCACCCTGCCACCGATCCAAGGTCCAGGACACGCCCTGAAAGCAGGTGACTGGGTCGTGATAAAGAAGCACGTGAGGAAGTCATGTTTGGAACCCCGTTGGAAAGGACCTTTTCAAGTGATTCTGACGACTACCACCGCTGTGAAGTGTGCGGAAGTTACCAACTGGATTCACACCAGTCACACAAAGAGGGTATTGTGTCCCACAGACGAGGAAGTTGACGCGCTGAAGTCACTAGTACCTGGTAACAAAGTGCCAAGCACCGAGACAGAGCGAAAAAGAACTAGAAGCGAACAGGCAGAAATAGAGGAGGGAGAAATATTCTCTGAGGACGAAGCAACTGATTCACTTGGGGAAGACCAAGGAGGAGCCTCAGAAAGCGACGAAGCAGCTGAGGGTGACAAAGAGCCTGAAGCAGCTGAGGGTGACAAAGAGCCTGAAGCAGCTGAAAGTGACAAAGAGCCTGAAGAAAGTAACGGTGACAAAGGGCTCGAAACAGGTGAAGAAGCAGGAGAGCCTGGTCAGAGGAGGGCTTTCCCAGAAGCAGACGATATAGGAAAAGAACAGGAAAACCTGATTGAATTCCCAGAAGACAAGACGGAATGGAACGAAGCTGTTCAGATTTCTTCGGAAGAAGTTGCGGGTCCATCAAGTGGACACAGTGCAAAAAGAAGACAAAGCATATCGCAGGTAAAACTAAGAATAAGAGAAACGTTGAACGACAGTGAAGGGCCGAAGGTGAAAGAGAAAAGAAAGGAAGTGTCTGTCGTAGTACCGGCACCAAGTGAAGAAAAGGACTTGGCCAAAGAGGAAAGTACCAGCGAGAAAGAGTCAAAGAGAGATGCAAAATTAAAAAGAAAAAGGATACCGAGCAGAAGGTATTCCGGTCCGGAGTGGGCATACGTAGCCAATAACGATTGGTCAGACGAATTCGTATCCCTCAGTCTCGAGAACGAAGAAGCAGAACTTCATTTTGGAAATAAAAACTTCATGGACTCTATCGATTAAAGACATTGACCACCTGATTGACTTTCAACCGGCTAAGACATTGCTAACTTGATTGACTTTGAAACCGATCTTGAGACAACGCTGCTAACCGATAAAGAGACCAAAGCTGCTAAAGAAAATTGTGTGAACATTGAACTCGTTCAGCTTTGTAAATATCTGCAAATCCGCTTTGATAAAGTGTCTTCAACTTTCTGATTCTATACAGATCATGACTAGTTTCACTACACAGGGGCGTAAAATGAAGTGTTGTAAATACATGTGTATAGGTTTAATAACCACATGGGTACTAATCATTATAGCAATAGTTCTTGGAATGCATGGTAAGAATGAGAATGAGACGAATGATGCTACTACTTCTAAACCTACTATCGTTACTGAACTAACAGCTTTGAAGAGACTCGAACAAGAAGAGAGACACTTGCATGATAAGAAGGAACTTTCATCTAACGTTTTCTATCGCTTGCTGAGTGAGTATGTTGAGACCATGGATGCAAAAGATTGTTATGTGTGTACACAAATACCTACCTCAGTGGTGGAAGGGGTGACATATCACAGCATGCCTCTTACGTATGGAATTACATGTAGTATAATAGCGTCCAGATTTTATGGTCAGACGTACATTCATTATTTTTACACTAATTATGATGTTACTCTTGCATATGTCCCCATAATAGGGCACCTGAGTAAAATAGCTAGAGATTATTATGCCAAATTAATGAGGGAATTCTTCGAACCAATGTCACCTTTTCACACAGCTCACGCACATAGAGAGAACCTTACATGCTTGCTTTCACCAGTAGAAATAAAGTTCTTAGACCGCACTGATGATAGAAGGAAAGAAATGAAGGAGGAATTAGAAAGGGAATTACACAAAAGGACATCTGTAGATAATTATGCTTTTGCCGCAATAAAGACACAAGGGAAAATAGCTTTAGATACATTGCACGTAGGGAAATTTTGTATATATAGAGCTGAATCATATTATGACACAGTTTTTGTGGGGACGAGTGAATGCAAACATACGTATGCATTTAAACCTAAGTGGACGTTCATGCTGAATGGACAAGACCTAGTTATTCCTGGAATATATTATATTTGTGGACTCAACGCCTATTATCGTCTTCCTAAAGGATGGTATGGGAGATGTTATTTAGGAATAGTGTTCCCAAAGTTTTACCAACTAGACGACTTAAAGAAATTTCCAAGGCTGTCTGAATCACATCATGTTCAGAAAAGGGAGACAGCTTCTGGTGTGGTAGGAGATATATTTGGAGCATTGATTCCTTCAGTAGGAGTCATATTGAATTCAATCAAAATACGAAAGTTGTCCACTATTGTGGATAACATGCTGACAAAGTTTTCAGGAGCTATAATCCTGATGGATGCTGAACTTGCTGCAGAAAGAGCCATGACTCTTCAAAATCGGCTTGCCTTAGACATTCTTTTAGAAAAGGATGGCGGCGTTTGCAAAATGCTTGGTACACGTCACTGTTGTGCATATATACCAGACAGCAGTGGAAAAATTAAAACAATGCTTACAAATTTAACCAAAGAAAGTGTAGACTTGAAGTAATTGAAAGAGCCCGGAGTTTGGGAGAAAGTTGGAAAAGGATTTGCTTCTGTGGAAAATTGGCTCAGCAACGTTTGGAACGGATTGTTACTAAAAATAGTAAAGGGAATATTAATAATATTAATTTGTTTATTAGGCTCTTGGGGAATATGGAAAGCTATTAAAATATGGAAAATAAGGCGTGAAAGGAAAAGAGAAGAAAAAGAACAAGCCAAAATGGTAGAAATATATAGAGAAAAATCAAAAGGGATTAAAAGAAAAAGGGAATTGACTGAAGTGCCAAATTACTATACAGAATTTTAATGGAATAAAATTTGTGGGTAGATTTAATGTGATGACATAATTAGTCATCAGAGGAGGGATTGATGATGCAGAAAAGGAGGGTCCAACATATATTCATACATATCATATAATCAAAGACATATAATGTAGTGTGATTTTAGTAAAGAAAATAATGTACGAGGGAAATTGTGCCCTCGGGGTAGTTCGCCAACATTGTAAACGAGCTTTATTAATCATGAGGTATTGGAAATGTAGTAATCCGTCATAATTGCAAATGTATGCCATGATTTCTTGTTTGAAAACTGTTTTGCTTAGCTTAAATTTAGTAGAGGCTTTGGCCTAGTTGCCTGGTCTCAAATTCAAACTGCGTGGCTTTTTCTTTGAACTAATGAAACA
Organism: Pleurodeles waltl; assembly: GCF_031143425.1. Lineage (NCBI taxonomy): Eukaryota > Metazoa > Chordata > Amphibia > Caudata > Salamandridae > Pleurodeles > Pleurodeles waltl. The sequence goes on from NC_090437.1 coordinate 401,616,340, forward strand.
TATATTCTTGCTTGAAGTTGTATTTTTCCAGCAGAGATGACTAATACACTTATCTCCAAGGTTTCGTACTAGGCCGGTTTCATCCCCTTTGATACAAGGCTAGTCTGCAGGTGCGGACAATGAAGGTACAGATAGTAAAATAATTGGCAAACCATGTTACAACTTGTGTTCCAAGGCTCCAAGGACAGTGTATGCATAAGTGAGCGCTAGTAAAAAGGCAATTTTCATTGGACAATTTGAAGCCAACCTATGAACCCTCCAATGGAAGACCCTGCAGAATTTGGAATGTTTCTTACTTAAACCCATTGGACAAAGAGAAGTCAGCTATTTTCCTTGATGCCAATTTGAAGCCAGATGCCAGACTCCATTTTGGACGACACCCTGATGCTCTTTTCCCTATCTGAGAGAAAGAGACTTTAAGAATTCTCACCCTAGAGACTTTAACTTTGACTTGCCCCGTTTTGCCCATGAAGTAACTTTGCCCCATTCTCCTTGCCGCTGCAAGGAAGTTTGCCCTTAATTTTGCCCCTTTTAAAATCTGCCCCATGCTGATCGAACTGATACCTAAAGGACGAAGACTTTCTTGAATGCTGATTGTATTTAGTAAATATGAAAGGATAAATGTATTATGCATTGTGTTTTTCCTTTTAGGTACCAACTGCTATTTTGATAGGATCCTAGCTAGAAGTTTTCCAAATTTGTGTTGACTAAATTCGTTTTGCATGAAGTCCCACATGCCAATGCTAATTAGAGGTTAGTCGAGGGATTCATTTATTGCACCATATTGATTTGAAATCTTGTTATGCTGACCAATGTATGAAATTAGTCAAATACAGTTAGTTATATTAGTGATTTGTATTGCGATAACTGAGTGCATTATTATCCAGATTTTGCGTAGATTGCGTTTCTTCCGCCGCTATGGACAGCTTGCAATGTTCATATACATATATCATTTGGTTTTGAGACTTATATACATCGTGCTAGCTTTGTTAATATAGGGAAATAAATTCACTAACTTTTAATAAACTGGTGTGGTTATTCATGACTGAAAGGTCATGGTGCGCCGAATTACAAACTGTTATTGATTTCTGATGTGATATATTGATCTATTAATTGAGTATTGATTATCGATTACAATAGTTATTGATTATTGATCCGAGTGACTCGACTATTCTAGGATGAGGACAGCCCGACTCGGTTAAAAGATCCACCGACCTCCAACGTGTCCAGGAACAGGTAATTTATAAGGGTTGGACGCGTTATCACACCCACTGCTGATTCAGTACCTTACGGTCTCGATGCGCGGTTTGTAACAGCCAAGTAAGAGGGGGAGACAACACTGCTTGACAGAAGTTGCACATTTCACATTCTGGTGGTCGTAGGCCAGTTTTGGGCCTAATTGAGGGACATGCGCTGTTTGGGGCTAGTACAAAGGCCTATCCCTTGGAACCAACGGTCTGAGGATCGGCTGCATTTCACTGATGGAGCCAAAAGAGGCTAAACATGCTCTGTTGTGGCTGGCGTCCCGGTGCAGTCTGGAAGTGCTGTTTGGAATGTACCTAGTGCAGCAGGCCCGAGTCCGATTACCATATTGCTAGACCCTGTATGGAGTGGCATGGTGGGCATGAAAAACGGTTGTTTGCCATGTGGCCACAGGGATTACCAGTGGCTGAGCCTTTTTTAGGTTTTCCACCCATCGCTTTCATGTTTCAATGTGACTTTAATTCAAGCCAAGTCAACCAGTGTATTTAATTTCCTTTGTTAAAGCATCTGCACAGGGAGAATGATTCTGAGGGTGAGCAAGAGAGAGAGTAAAGCCGTGACGCTCTATTTAATATGCTTGTATCTGCAGGTGAAATACAATATTAAGTAGATGTTATGAACTAAGCAATCATGTCTATTATTCTTAGCAATGTGCTGTTTTCTACATTGATTTTGTATTATTTCGAGCTGCAAGGGCATTGCAAGACAGCTGAGTTATTTTATATCAAATTTCCTGCTGCCACCTGGTGTTGTTTTGCTAATGCTTTCTTTAAGCAGCCGGTGGGAATCGTTTTCATTGTTGTCTCATCGCATGCAGACTATGCAGCAGCATTCACATTATCAGGGCTTTAAGTAGGGTGAGAAAAAGGGGGCCCTCTTAAAGGAACATGGCTTATGTAATTAAGGCCATGTCTTAACAGGTGCAGCTTGTAGCCTTTGAAAGTGGTGGGGCGAGTGAAGTGCCCCACAACTCCATGAGAAAAATAAAGCACCACCTCCCTCCAAAACCCCAAAGTAAACCACCCCTCCCTCCAAAACCACAAATAAAAACCATAACACTAACTAAAAAATAAACCCAACCACTACACATACATGAATTAAACACTTGCTTGCATTACACACTTACATGCATTGCACATTTAAAATGAAAAAAAGGCACTTACCCACGTGCTGTGCGTCCTCCTCGGTGCTCTTCTCCGATGCCAGAGGAGCTGCCCTAATCAATCCAGATGCTGCTCTCATGTTGTTACCCAGCATGAGAGAACTGCCTGAATTGGATGGAGTTGCATGGCTGGACGCTCTTTCAGGCCCTAGAGGCCTGTGCTTGGTCTTAGACAGCTGAGTGGAGAGCTTCAAAGTGCGCGTCACTTTGGACGGTGCAAAACAGCCAGTCAAAGCGTCATGTGAACTTTGGAGCATCCAGTAAAGCCACTGTTCCAGTCCTCTGCTGCCAGTCGGCAATAAAGGATACGCCCAGCATGTCTCTAGGCTGGTGCATGCTGCACCAATAAAAATAAAATGGCAATGACATTTTTTCATTGTCACTTTATTTTTGCCTCTGCAGCTCGCAGCAGGTAGGGGGAGATGCTCCTGTGCCCTCGAGAAGAAACCGCTACTGTGTCTTAAAACATGTAAACTCAAATTTGGTGATTCCCTTAGTGTGCCACCCGACCGGTATTTTGGTGCCTCTCCAAGCTTTTTGTTACTGGGTCCGAATCGTACACCTAAAACCTGTATTTTAGCTGTTTAAGATAAAGGAGTAACAACAATAATTTTGCTGTAAATAATTAATATTGAAAATGTTCCGATTCTGAAATTGTGTGAATTTAACATTACCGAGACCTGTAGAAGGCATGGTGGTCTTCAGAGTGTTTCTTTGACTCCCATTATGTTTGCTCTATGTTAGACATGTATGTTCTTTTTCTCTCCGCATTTCCACCATCTGCACATGTTAACCTCACCTCTTTCCTCTTCAGCACCCTCTTTTCCCTGTCTTTAAATGTGCACCTTCGCACCTCCACTTCACCCCACAAACTAGAGGCATAACAAAACTTGAGGGTGGTCCCCCTGCAAAGTACATGGAGGAGGCTCCCCCCCTCCCCCCAGTCAGGAGCTCTCAGGCCATATTCCTGCAGCTCATGCACAGTGTAGTATTTTTAATAATGAACCATGTAGAAAAATGAAGAACAGAGAGAAGATAATGCACACATTTGAAATTGTGACCTCGAAGAATGGCCACCAGTATTCACAAAATGTACTAATTAATGATCAATGCTTATGAAATATAAAAAACGTATTAGAATAATATAGTAATATGTAATCTTAAGGCATATGAAGTATGCTCTAGCTTATTAATTATAGGCCTTAACTTAGCGAGTGTCTTGGCCTAGTAGTTGCCAGGCCTCATACAGAAGCTGTATTTCTTAGCGTTTAATAAACTGCTGTCAGAGTGAACTAAGCTGTGAAATGTCTATTGTCCTGTTAAAAGTGCTTAACTGAAGCTTTCTGTGAGAACCAACTGACAGGAGGCGATGTTCCTAGTAATGTAACAAAATGTGTGTAATGTGTGTGAGATGTACTTTCCCAGGACGCAAACAATGAAGACACTGACTGGAGATGAAGATGCAACAAATTTGTTAGGTGAAGAGCCAGATGATGAGGACATCGTAAAGCGGACCAATTGTAGGGAGGTAGCCTCTTTCCAGCCTTGTTACCCCCACTTTTGGCCTGGTTGTGAGTATGTGCCAGGCTGTTTTTACTGTCTCACTAGGCTCCTGATAGCCAGGACCCCAGTGCTAAAAGTGGAAACCCTATTTGTCAGTGTGTTTTATATGTCGCACTGGGACCCTGCTAGCCAGGGCCTCAGTGCTCATAGTTTGTGGCCTAAATGTGTTCTATGTGTGGTGCCTAACTGTGTCACTGAGACGCTGCTAACCAGAATCTCAGTGCTTATGCTCTCTGCTTTTAAAATTGTCACTGCAGGCTAGTTACCATTTTTACCAATTTTGATTGGCACACTGGAACACCCTTATAATTCCCTAGTATATGGTACCTAGGTACCCAGGGTATTGGGGTTCCAGGAGATCCCTATGGGCTGCAGCATTTCTTCTGACACCGATAGGGAGCTCAGACAATTCTTACACAGGACTGCCACTGCAGCCTGAGTGAAATAACGTCCATGGTATTTCACAGGCATTTTACACTGCACTTAAGTAACCTATATGACTAACCCTCACTTAGTGAAGGTCAGGTGCAGAGTTACTAAGTGTGAGGGCACCCTGGCACTAGCCAAGGTGCCCCCACATTGTTCAGGGCAATTTCCCCGGACTTTTTGAGTGCGGGACACCATTACACTCATGCACTACATATAGGTCAATACCTATATGTAGCTTCACAATGATAACTCCGAATATGGCCATGTAACATGTCTAAGATCATGGAATTGTCCCCCACATGCTAAATCTGGTATTGGGGTGCCAATCCCATGCATAACCGGAGCTCCAGCATGGACCCCAGGTACTGCCAAACTAGCTCTCTGGGGTTTTCACTGCAGCTACCGCTGCTGCCAACCCACAGACAGGCTTCTGCCCTCCTGGGGTCTGGACAGCCCAGTCCCAGGAAGGCAGAACAAAGGATTTCCTCTGAGAGAGGGTGTTACATCCTCTCCCTTAGGAAATAGGTGTTAAGGCTTGGGAGGAGTATCCTCCTCCAGCCTCTGGAAATGCTTTGAAGGGCACAGATGGTGCCCGCCTTGCATAAGCCAGTCTACACCGGTTCAGGGATCCTCCAGCCCCTGCTCTGGCACGAAACTGGACAAAGAAAAGGGGAGTGACCACTCCCCTGTCCATCATCACCCCAGGGGTGGTGCCCAGAGCTCCTCCAGTGTGTCACAGACCTCTGCCATCTTGAATGCAGAGGTGTGAGGGGACAATGGAGGCCTCTGAGAGGTCAGTGCCAGCAGCTGACTTCAGAGACCCCTGCTGATAGGTGCTTACCTTGTTAGGTGGCCAATCCTCCTCTGAGGGCTATTTAGGGTCTCTCCTGTGGGTTTCTCTTCAGATAAGGAATTCAAGAGCTCACCAGAGTTCCTCTGCATCTCTCTCTTCAACTTCTGCCAACGATCGACCACTGACTGCTCCAGGACGCCTGCAAAACCACAACAAAGTAGCAAGATGACTACCAGCAACATTGTAGCGCCTAATCCTGCCAGCTTTCTCGACTGTTTCCTGGTGGTGCATGTTCTGAGGGCTGTCTGCCTTCTCCCTGCACTGGAAGCCAAGAAGAAATCTCCTGTGGGTCGAAGGAATCTTCCCCCTGCTAACGCAGGCACCAAACTTCTGCATCACCAGTCGTCTGGGTCCCCTCTCAGCTTGACGAGCGTTGTCACTGGAACACAGGAGCTGAATCCAAGGGACCCAACAGTCCAGTGGTCCTTCTGTCGAAACCTGGTGGAGGTAAGTCCTTGCCTCCCCATGCCAAACAGTAATCCTGTGTACTGCGTGATCTGCAGCAGCTAGAGCTTCTGTGCACTTTTGCAAGGATTCCTTTGTGCACAGCCCAGGTCCCCAGCACTCCTTCCTGCATTGCTCAACTCGCTGAGTTGACCACCGGCTTCGTGGAACCCTCTTTTGTTGTGTTGAGATGACCGCCGTGCTCAGATTTCTTGAATGCCTGTTCAAGTGCTTCTGCGGGTCCTGCCTGCTTCTGCATGGGCTCTCTCTGTTGCTGAGCACCCCCTCTGTCTCCTCCTCCAAGGGGCGACCTCCTGGTACTTCCTGGGCCAGGGCAGCACCCATTTTCTTCAACTGTGACTCTTGCAGCTAGCAAGGCTTGTTTGCAGTCTTTCTGCCTGGAAATAACTCTGCATCCTCCAGCATGCTGTGGGACATCTTTTTTGCAAGGGAGAAGTTCCTGACATCGTCCGCTGTTGCAGAATCTTCAGCTTCTTCCACCCACAGGCAGCCATTTTGCACCTTTATCCGTGGTTTAGTGGGCTCCTGCCCCCCCGGACACTTACGTGACTCCTGGACTTGGTCCCTTTCCTTTACAGGTCCTCAGGTCCAGGAATCCATCTTTAGTGCTTTGCAGTCAGTTGTCCTTGCAGAATCTCCTATCATGACTTTAGTGTGTTTCTGGGGTAGTAGGGTAAATTGACTCCTACTTTTCAGGGTCTTGGGATTTGGTATCTTGGACACCCTTAGTGTTTTCTTACACTCCCAGCGACTCTCTACACACTACACTAGGCCTGGGGTCCATTTGTGGTTCACATTCCACTTTTGGAGTATATGATTTGTTTTGCCCCTAGCCCTATTGCATTCTATTGTATTCTACAGTGTTTGCACTACTTTTCTAACTGTTTACTTACCCGATTTTGGTTTGTGTGTATATTTTGTGTATTTTACTTACCTCCTAAGGGAGTATATCCTCTGAGATACTTTTGGCATATTGTCACTAAAATAAAGTAGCATTAACTTTAGTAACTCTGAGTATTGTGTTTCTTATGATATAGGCCCTCAGGGGCTCCGCGACTCCCCTTTCAGCCAGTCTTTTCATGGCAGTTTATACCACCATGAAAAGGCTGGCAGGAGAGGGACTTGTAATCCCCTGGGCATTGAAACCGCCGGGACAAAAGTGGCGGGAAATGCCCTGGGGCATTGAAACCGCCGGGAGAAAAGTGGCGGGAAACCGCCGGCCCCGGGGGTGCGACCGCGGCACTTCCGCCGCAGTCGTACTTCCCAAGGAAGCACCACCAGCCTGTTGGCGGTGCTTCTGACAAAACAGCCCAGTCAAAGACCGCCAGGGTTGTAATGAGGGCCATAGTGCTATATGATATAAGTGGCATAGTAGGCGGTTTGCATGTCTCCTAGTTCAGCCTAAGCTGCTCTGCTATAGCTACCTCTATCAGCCTAAGCTGCTAGAACACTACTAATCTACGAATAAGGGATAACTGGACCTGGCACAAGGTGTAAGTACCATCAGGTACCCACTATAAGCCAGGCCAGCCTCCTACACCAATCAACTTCATGTGAAGAGCGAAATATTAGAATTCATGGATTTGATGTAGAATTATTATTGGGTAGTGTATAAACCTATGATTTATTGACCAAAAGGGAACTAGGGGATAGTTTAGGTGACTTTGATGTACCAACGCGACAGAGGAAAATTATTCAGACTAGAGAGAGATTTTTACAGACGATGAGACCAGAGGTCTAGAGTGACTTTGGGAGAAGAAGAGACTCGAGATTCTGTCATTGGGCTCATACTCTCTGACTGAAAGCCTGATGCTTTGCTGATCCATTGATGACCTGAGGATGAAGACTGATTCTGCTTGCTGACCCGTACCATGGATAGGTAGCTATGAAAATGTGGCTGAATTGCATTTTTATGCCTTTCCTTTCTAGGTACGAACTGCGCTGTCTTGATAGTTCCCCTAGCTAGATGTTTTTCTAAATTTGTGTTCTAAATTGTTTTGCATGAAGCCCAACATGCTGATACTAATCTGGGTTAGTTGAGGTCATTCACATGACGACTGACGAGTTACAGGGACAAATGTTTGACGAGTTATCTTGCTGAATTCTATGTATCACATATCTTTATTGCTGCTGATTCTGCTTTTGATTTGCACTGTTGCCTTAAAATGTGTTATGATTCAGGCTTTGATTAGATTGTGTTTCTTCCATCACCTTGGTCAACCAGTATTGTTCTTATATGTGCTCCATTTGATTTTAAGATTAATCTACATGACTTTAGCATTGTTGTTATAAGGGAAATAAACTTACTAATCTTTACTAATTGTGTGGTTATTCATAGCTGAAAAGTCATGGTGCATGACAATTACTGACTCCGTTGATTATTGGTTATTGCGTATTGATTATTGTTTATGTACTAGAGCTATGGCAAGAAAATCGTAACAGGTCAAAAGGTTCATCGACCTATTCGCATCCCCTTGTAAGTTTTACTATGTGGTAGCAGACTGATGGTTTGTCTCTTGGAGAGCTTGCCATAAGTGTCCAGACAGAGTGACAGGTGTTGACAGTCATAGAGAATTCAATATTATTGAGATTTGGATATGATTTTCAATGATGACATTTGTATAGAAAATGATGTTCCCTTAAGCCCAGAAATGATTTCCCAGATCCTGGATCCTGCGAGTGGTATTGGGTATGTTCCTGGCATTCTAGTGATAGAGTGAGAGAAATAGGTTGCACTTTCACAGCTTATGCAAATTGCAGGTGAATTGTAACGTATGTGAGAATTTAGGGAGTTTGCGTACTCCAAATGAAGTTTTAGTAGGCGTGTGCGTACTCCGCAGTATGAGAGTAGGGAAGTCGTTGAACTTCACATGTGTGTGGCCCTTTGTGCTCAGAAATTGTCCACATGGTTGTTGCTGTACGGACCCTGCGTGGTCTAAGACTCCGGAGTATATTGAAAAGTGTATGAGACACTTGGTTATATGTTGTAATTTGTCTGGTTTAGTAGGTTGATCGGGTGTGGTCAACAAGTCAGAGTGTGAGTCAAGTCGGTGAGAGGAAATTTCGACTGAGATTTGGCGAGTGCTATGTGCACCAGGACAGACCCATTGATCAGTTGAGAGTAAAATTTGCGAATTTTGCTTGCCAATCCGGGAGACCGGGAAAGAGGAATAGCTGCATGCGCGAAAGGGCCATTAGTGAAAATGTAAGGTTTCTGAAGCAATTGTGATACCTTTCCTGTAGTAAACCAGCAAATTTGTTTTGGGTTTTTGGTTTTTGATTACTGCATGCAGTATTTTGCATTAGTATTGAGTGAATTTGAGTTTTGAGGACGAGCCGCAAGACTTTGTCAGCCGCAGTATGTGTGAGTGTGACATCATTGGAGCCACGCTGGGATAGGTCGGTGTCCGTGAGAGACAATTGGTGGAGAACATGAGTGAAAGGAATCTTGGGATTAAAAGTCATTTCCTGATTTGATTTTGAATAAACAAAAGTAGAAAAGATTACGTTTTTCCAGCCATTAAAAAGTGCCCTAAGGGAACATACGTACTTTAGAGCGAGTGTAGGAGAGCCTACTCCGCCAGAGAATACACTGGCTTATATTGTAATTGAAGAGAGAGGTATCACGCCATGTCTTTGGCTAAAGCAATGGTGCAAGTTGAAAGAGAAAAATTGAAGTTTAGCGTTTTCTGAGAATGGAATGTTCAATTTGAGAATTTTGGAACAATTGTGGATGGCGCTATATGAATCAATGGGCCAGATGTATCATCACGGCCCTTTGCGATTCGGAAATAGCGATTTTTAAGAAATCGCTATTTCCGACTTGCAAAGTGCCATGTATCACATTTGCGAATCGGTAATAGCGATTTCTTAAAAATAGCAAATGCTATTACCGAATCGCAAATTGCGATACCGGACCCGTTCGCAGCCATGGGACTGTTGGCCCATATCTGTGAATTTTTTGCATTTCCAAAATTGCGATTTCTCAACCAGAAATCGCAATTTTGGAAATGCAAAACCCCATAGTGGTGGGGGGCTAAGGCCCCCTCTCGTGCACCCCAAAGAATTTGGGGGGGACATGTAAGGTGCACACATGCCAAAAGGGCATGTGTGCTTTACATGTACAATTTAAAAATGCATTTTAAATGCATTTTAAAATTTTGCACATAATTACCACCAAGTTCAACTTGGTGGTTATTAGCGATTCCTAAATGTCAAAATCGCATTTAGGAATTGCTTCATACATGTGCTAAGAAATCGCAAATAAGGAATCCTTATTTATGATTTCTAATTTAGAGAGTCGCAATTTGCGACTCTCTAAACAGGGTTGCAATTTTAAGGAATCGCTATTTTAGCGATTCCTTAAAATTGCATTCAGAATGTATTTCATACATTCTGAAATGGCATTTTGCATTCGCAAACGGGCATTCGCACTGTTTGCGAATGCAAAATGCTTTCATACATCTGGCCCAAAGCCCCTTCCGAGGCCAGTGCAGTTTGAGGCATTAGCAGTTCGGGAGCTGGTAGCTAGACAGCAACAGCAAATGAAATTCGAGAAAACAATAAAAAGGGTAGAAAAGACTTTAGCGGAAGCAAGATGGGATTGGCAACAGAAAAAATGGAGAGCAGAGACTTTGCAGGGAGTTGAGTTGTTTCCAGCCATTACTCAGGAAGATGAGACGGAAGGAAAAAAAACAACTAGAAAGACTAATAGAAGTCCATCTGAGAGTACGGAAGCTATAAGGTCTTCTGTACTGGAGGAGGAATCTGATGCCAAAGACCTTGTTACACAAATACTGAGAGACTGACCAGCACCATATGTAGTGCATGAGAGTGGTCCGAGTACTAGTGCTGATCCAACAGCCTCGGCACAGGCACCGGGGACAGTGAGTCCAGTACAGGTTAATGCTAACCTGACTCAGGGTGTGGTGCAAGATAGTCCTGCTGTGCTGACTACTCCTGTAGTTCAAGCGCAGATGCAGCCACTATCGATACAGAGAATTTATCCTGATGTGCCTATTCTAGAGCCGACTTCGAACCTAGTGGTGCCTACGGAGCAAGTGGTTCCGAGGCTAATGCTGATCCAGACTGAGCCGACTCTGATTTTGTTGCCCCAAATGCAGCTGCTGGGGATGCCGAGATTTACGCCAATGACAGGGACGCAGTCAGACTTGACTCCGGTAATAAATCAGAACATAGGAGTTACTCTCCCACAGAGTACAGAAGCCAGAGCAGCCCCAGATGCAATATCGCTGCTGATTCCTGTTGTTCCAGCAGTACCATTATTTTCGCAAAAGAAACCAATTATGAGCGAACAAGGAGCAATGTCTCAGAGTTTAATGAGGAGGGGAACAGGTGAACAAGTTCTGGTAGTCTCTTCCATGGGTCCAACCTTTGATGGATCGAGATCATTGTTAGATCTCAGTCCACTTGTTGCACTTTCAGATGCTGTGAATGGACCAAGTGCACATCAGAGCCTGAAGTTATTGACACCGCAGACACCGAATACAGTGGTACAGCAGGTGCCACTGGTTCAAACGAGTTACATTTCGTTACAGGGACTGACAGCTCAGCAGTTGACAGAATGGTTAGACAAGCTGAATGCTTCTAAGGGTAAGGACCAAAAACATTGTGTCAGGCTAAGCATGGACGAGGGTGAATTAGTTGAAGGAACAATGCGGGTGAGTAGATTATAATCCTACACAGAAGCAGAGTTGAGATACTTATGCCCAAGGATTACAAGAGAGGTGGGAAAGGTACATCAGAGATTAGCAGATTTTGTAGAAAAACATGGCATAGAAATTGAGAAAATTAAACATTTGAAGAGGAGCTACAGATTAGATTTTGAGGCAAAGGATTTTGAACACATGAGGTCAGCCAGAATGAAGGCACATCTTAAAAAATTACTGCAGAGTGTTTAGGTTTGGGGTACATTACAGAAGTGGAAGGCAGATGGGTAAAGAAAAGAGGCAAGAGGAAAAGAGATTCTCTAGAAGATACTGAGAATGTACAACAGGATAAGGATCCGGTGAAGATTTTGCCAATGAGGAAAATTCCAGGGGGAAATTTTGTTCATGCTCCTTGGAGTAGGAGTGACATTTTATCATTTACGAATGATTACCCAAAATTGAGAGAGAAGACAGTAAAGTGGTATCAGCCAACAGACAGGTTTGTGAAACTTGTGAAGTGTTTGTGGGAAGGCTTGAATACATTATTGGAGATAGTGGTTCCAGCTGACTTGTGGGTTGAGTGTAAGAGGGCTGTAGATTGGCCAACAAGTGAACCGGAGAGAGACAAGAATACAGGTGCACTGTCTTCTGAGGTAATGAAATATTACTATAAGGTGATTCAGTTTCTGAAGATAAGGATTTCGCCCAAGAATATTGATTGGCAGAGAATTGACAGGACAGTGCAGGAAGCAAAGGAGTCGATACACGCATACTATGAGAGATTGTTGAAGGCGTTCAAGGAGTATAGTGGCAAAGAAGTAATTGAGCCAAAAGACATGCTGCATTTTGTGTTCAGGTTTGTGGAAGGACTGAGACCTGAAATAGGTCAGATGATTAAGAGTCATTTGATTTGCTGACAAGCAAAGCCAATTGATGAGGTGTTGCAGTATGCAAAATAATGAAGTGATGAGATTGAACTGAAGCAGAAAAAGTTGAAGGAGAAGGCGATGGTGATGCAGATTAAGGCAGCTCAAACAGGAGTACCAGG